>NC_044031.1:606467028-606781195 GCF_901765095.1 Microcaecilia unicolor | reverse complement strand
ATGCAATCTTCTTTTCAAAGTCTCTCTTTGCCATCCTTATCAGCACTTTGCATTTGACTTGCCATTCCTTTTGCTGTTTCCTATTACTTTCAGTTGGATCCTTCTTCCATTTTCTGAAGGATTTTCTTTTAGCTCTAATAGCTTCCTTCACCTCACTTTTTAACCATGCCAGCTGTCATTTGCCCTTCCTTCTTCCTTTTTTAATACATGGAATATGTCTGGTCTGGGCTTCCAGGATGGTATTTTTGAACAGCACTTACGCCTGATGTAAATTTTTGACCTTTGCAGCTGCTCCTCTAAGGTTTTTTTTTTTTTTTTTACCTTTCTTCTCACTTTATCATGGTCTCCTTTCTGAAAGTTAAATGCTAATATATTGGATTTCCTGTGTGTACTTACTCCAGAGCTGATATCAAATCTGATCATATTATGATCACTGTTATCAAGGGCCCCAGCACCATTACCTCCTGCACCAGATCATCCGCTCCTCTAAGGACTAGGCATAGAATTTTCCTCCTCTTACTGATTCTTGAACCAGCTGCTTGCTCCATAAAGCAGTCTTTGATTTCATCAAGGAATTTTACCTCCCTGGTATTCACAGTCAATATCAGGGTAATTGAAATCACCCATTGTTAATGTGTTCCCCAGTTTGTTAGCCTCCCTAATTTCTGATAACATTGCTACATCCATCTGTTCATCCTGGTCAGGTGGACGGTAGTACACTTCTATCACTATCCTTTTTCCCTTTACACATAGAGTTTCTATCCATAGGGATTCTAAGATATGTTTCGTGCCCTGCAAAATCTTTAGTCTATTCTATTCAAGCCTCTCCTTAACATAGAATGCTACCACTGAACCAATTCAATCCACCCTATCAATGCAATATAATTCGCTCCCTTTTATAACGGTGTCCCACTGGTTATCTTCCTTTCACAAACCCCAAATTAGTTTCAAAACACACTTTATTAGAAATAGGTCAAAGGTAAAACTGATTTATTTGTGTTTCTCCTCTAGGGCCTATAGGGGTAATAATATAAAGCTTTATTATTATTATTGTTTTATGGGCCTGACATTCATTCCGCAGGAGGCAGCCCGCATAAGTGCTGCAATGAGCGCTGACCCTGGATATTCAATGCCATGCCATTTCCGGTAAAAGGCATTGAATTTCCATTTTGGGGGGGGCTGGCTCAAACTTAACCCTCTAAGGCGTTCTTTTACTAAAGGGTTGCTGTGCGGTAACAGACTTGCTGCGTTACCACATGGGATTAGCTAGCGGTAATTGGGCAGCACCGCATACTGCCCACTTACCGCTGGGTTAGCATGGGAGCCCTTACCACCACCTCAACGGGTGGCAGTAAATGCTCCCCCCAAAATGGCTGTGCGGTAAGTGCAAACTTACCACATAGCCATTTCTTTTTTCACGCTTTTTACCCACTGCAGTAAAAAGGGCTGTTGCTGCAGCCTCTCAGCAGCAGAATTCCCCGGCTCAGTCTGGTTCAATCGAAACTTTTTTGAAGCGAGCCAGGATCCCAGCATTGTCGGAGAGTAGCCCGCTTGCTCAATGTGGGATGAATGGAGGAACCAGAGTGAACTTAGGGCTGGAGGTTTCCCTCGGCCCCAACAAGAGAGCTCCTCCCCCGCAGTCGCGTGGAAGCAGCTCCCCGATGGCGGCGTCCTTAGCCCTGCATGTGAAAGATTTAGCAGGAGCCGAGCGACAAGAGGCAGAAGGTAAACCAAAGGGAGATTTGGGAAGCTCGAATACACGGACTCTACAAACAAGTGCTGAAGCGACAATTACAGCTACGGGGGAGATGGAAACTGCAAGTTTAGAGAGAGAACATTTCATTCAGAAATCTGAGGTACTGACCACACAATTTACTACTTTATTTTCCAAACCCCCTGAGGTGACTAATAGCAGATCTGGGTCAAGCAGTATGCCCCCAGGTTCAAAAATTAAGTCAAGATTTGAATGTCTTAGAAGGGAAATTAAAGGAAACGGATGTTGGATTAAAACAATTGAATCAACATACCCAAGTACAAGAGAAAAATCTTCAACAAATACAGACACTTCAAAGTAATATGGTTAAAGACTTGTCTAATCTCAGGAGGAAAACAGAATTGCTTGAAAATTTTAAATTTTCCGAAACAATTTGCTGTTTCTCCTTGTGAAATGTTAAAGAATTATATTAAGGACATACTGGGGGTTGCTGAAGAAAATATTCCTCCTTTTCTGCAAGTGTACTATTTGCCTGTTAATCTGAAGGTAATCAGCAACCCCAAGATAACCAAGTGTTAGATGTTTCCACGTTATTAGAAACATCGGATACAGAACTGGTTACAGCACCTACTTTGGTAGCTACAGTGGTATTGGCACCAGATAAAATGTGGATAATGAAAATGTTCTTCAAAAATAAAGAAAAGACTTTTAAGGGTCTGAGAATTCAAATCTTCCCAGATGTTTCACGAGACACCCAGAAAAGACATCAACAATTCTTCAAATGAAACCAGATGTGCTTCAGTTGGGTGCTACTGTTTTCCTGTACGTTATCCCTGTAAATGTGTGATCAGATATCGATCGGTTAAATATGTTTTTTATGAACCCTCCCACCTTGCAGTATTTGTGTCATCTAAACGGAACACTGGGGGGTGATCCCCTAGAGTCTGCTCTCGAATTATAAAATATGATCCTGGGGCACGATTGGCTGTAATTTGTATCAATAATTTCCTTAGTCTGCATTGATTAGGAATCTTGGAATCAAATTGTGGACTTGAATATGGGTAACGGAAATAATTTCTTTTTTTTCCTATTTTCCTTTAATGCTGTAATTAATACTATCATATTCTCAATGTTACCATACTTTTCTATAAAAGAAGGTTTGTTTCTTGCTTGTTTAATTAGTGAAATACTGATTTAAAAAAAAAGGGCCTCAGCATACTGCAAAAACAGCTGCTGCCACTAGCCCAGGGTCCTTTTTACTGCAGGTTAGAAAAAGAGCTCCTACCCTGTTTCCCCGAAAGTAAGACATCTCCCGAAAATAAGACCTAGTAGAGGTTTTCCTGAATTGGTAGATATAAGGCCTCCCCCGAAAGTAAGACCTAGCAAATTTTTGTTTGAAAGCAGGGCCGCTGAGAGCCGGACAAGGCCACCCCAGGGCCGTCCCCCCACCCGAGGTCGCCGGGCCCCGCCCTCGCGGACGTTACGTCAGGCGAGGGCGGGACACGGAAGGAAGGAGTGGCCTGCCCTGCTGCTGCTTGCTTTGAAGGTGAAAGGATGCGTTTAAGGTTAGTTCCGGGAGCGACAGAGGGCGGGCGGGCCAACCCCAATCCAACCCCGATGTTTCCCCCCAAAATAAGACAGCCCCTGAAAATAAGACCTAGCGCATTTTGGGGGGCAAAAATTAATATAAGACAGTGTCTTATTTTCGGGGAAACACGGTAAGTGAATATTCAGCACTGGCCAGTTAAGTTATTTAGGTGGTCTGATTTGGCTGCTAAAGTTAGCCAGCCAGTGCCTGAATATTCGCAGATAGCTGACTCACATCATGTGATATAGCCAGTTAGCTGCTATGCTCAAACCGCAGATTTTCAGTGGAGATAACTGACTCAGTGGCATACCTAGGGTAGTTGACACCCGGGGCCGGTCATTTTTTAACATCCCCCCCCCCCTCCAAAATCTAGTACTAGGCATGCCGAGAATACAAAACACTCAGGACCTATAGAGCAATTCTAGCATACCATAAGCAGTAATTTCTACAAGTCACACAAGGAAAAGGAAAGCATCTTAAACACTACAGTGAGCACTAGAACATCAATTCACCTACTGTAAAACGAAACCAGGCAGAATAACACAGATCGTCCATCTTGCACAGTCAATGCCAACCGAAAGCCATGTCTTTTTCACAAACACAGATACACCCTAATCCACTATAGAATAAGCAATAATAACCTTTCTATTTAGACAAAAATTAAACTGAACCCCCAAGATGCCAGACTCTGCATACAATGCAACACCACAGAAACAGAAAATGTCCCCTAGTACTGTGCAAAATATAAAGACAGCAGATGTAAATTTGAAAAAACTAACAAGTACCAATCACCACTTTACAAATTAACAAATAGAAATAAAACAAATATAGAAAATAAGATAATACCATTTTATTGGACTAATACATTTAGCTTTCAGAGGCCAAAACATCCTTCCTCAGGTCAATACAGTATAGTGCTGTTACAATATCCTATCCGGACCTGAGGAAGGGGGTTTTGTTCTCCAAAAGTTAGCCAAAATGTATTAAAATTAGTCCAATAAAAAGATTACCTTGTTTACATGTTCTATTATAAACATTAACAAAGCTACAATACTACTTTATCCTAAAGCAAAAATATATATATATATATTTTTTTTTTATTTACAGTTTGTTGTCTCTGGTTTCTGCTTTCCTCATCTTCTTTTCACTGTCTTCCTTCCATCCAGCATCTGTCTTTGTTCTCTCTCTGCCATCCAGTGTCTGCCCTCTCTGCTGTCCCCTCCATCCAAAGTCTGCCCCTGTCTGCCCTCTCTCTCTCCCCCTTCCATTCACTGTCTGCCCTTTCTATCCCTTCCATCCACTGTCTGCCCTTTCTCTCTGCCCCTTCAATCCATCATTTGCCCTCCCTCTCCCATCCATCCAGGGTCTGCCCTCCCTCTCCTCCCCCTTCTATCCAGGATCTGTCCCCTCTCTCTGCCCCTTTTTTCAGCCCCCAGTTCCAGCCCCACTATCCCACCAGTCCCCAGTTTCAGCCCCAGTCCTTTTCTCCCACCAGTCCTGAGCTTTAGCCCCCAGCCACTTCTCCCTGTCCCCTTTTTAGCCCCCAGTTTCAACCCCAGCCCTTTTCTCTCACCAGTCCTGAGCTTCAGCCCCAGCCACTTCTCCCTGACTCCTTTTCAGCCCCCAGTCCCCACAATTTCAGCCCCTGCTGCCTTTCAGCCCCCAGTCCCAGTACTAGCCCCCTTATCCCACCTACCCTCCTTTCAGCCCCCAGTTTCAGCCCCCTTCATCCACATGCCTTGCCCCCCTTTTCAGCCTGACCCATTCTCCCACCTGACCCAGGCATGCCCCATTTTCCGTCATGACCCCTTCTCAGATCCCAGTTCTAGCCCCCTTCTCCCATTTGAGAACCCCCACCCCACCCCAGTCCCCTTCTCCCATCTGAGAACCCCCACCCCACCCCAGTCCTTCTCCCATCTGAGAATCCCCAGAACCCCCCTCCCCACCCCAGTCCCCTTCTCCCATCTGGAAACCCCTCCCCACTCCAGTCCCCTTCTCCCATCTGAAAACCCCCTCCCCATCTAAGAACCCCCACAACACCCCTCTCCCATCTGAGAACCCCCTCCCCACCCCAGTCCCCTTCTCCCATATAAAACCCCCCTCCCCTCCCCATGTGAGAACCCCCACAACACCCCTCTCCCATCTGAAAACCCCCTCCCCACTCAGTCCCCTTTTCCCATATGAAAACCCCCTCCCCTCCCCATGTGAGAACCCCCACAATACCCCTCTCCCATCTGAGGAGCCCACCCCACCCCGACCCGAGTCTCCTGCTCCCACCCTACCTTTAAAAAAAAATTTTTGAAGCGTCGTTGCAGGCAGCGCCTTGCGTCTGCCCTGCTTGTTGTAAAAGAAGTAAATCTCTTCGCTTCATCGTCGTCAGGCCTCACTATATCCCGCCCTCCTCTGAGGTAATTTCCGCGAGGGCGGGACATAGTGAGGCCCGACGACGACGAAGCAAAGAGATTTACTTCTTTTACAACAAGCAGGGCAGACGCAAGGCGCTGCCTGCAACGACGCTTCAAAAAAAATGTTTTTAAGGTAAAGTGGGAGCAGCGGGAGCGAAGCGGATCACCCCCCCACCCCCACCCACTGACACCCGGGGCGGACCGCCCCCACCCCCCCCCCCCCCCCTTGGTACGCCACTGAACTGGCTATCTCTTGCTGAATGTTAGCAGTTAGCTGGCTAAATGCTATTTAACCGACCGTGAGCCATTCCTGGCCGGTTAAATTGCGCTGAATATCGTTTGGCATGAATTTACATTAACCATTGTTACAAGAAAATGAGAAACCAGAACAAAAAAGTATAACAAATATGCAAAACCAACATTTAAATAATCTAGTTCACATTAGTGGATGAGAAAATCAAAAAAATAAAAGAGAAACCTAACACAATAGTAAGGAGAGCCACAAAAATGGGAATCGATAAGCTAAGCATCTCTAATTGCCATATTATAAAGTGTTTTCATATGAAAGCATGTTTCACTTGCAAAGAATGATTCCTATAAAATCGCACATTGGTACACAAATGTAAAAAATAGAGACCTTCACATTCCTGACTACCTTACATGCAGGGCCAGATTAAGTGCAACTGATTCCCTAAGTGCAGTCCAACAATGGTGCCCCTCGGACCTTCCATTGCTTAACTGAAAAGACATGTGGAGAGGCATTTTTGATAATAAGTCCAAAAAGTCCCATTTTGGATGTTTTGCTAAAAATGTCCAATAATTGAGTGACGCACATAGCTATTTTCAAACCTGAAAGCTGTCTTTTTGTTTTGAAAATCACCTTTTTCTAGCATTAAACCCCCTAATTCTATAAAAGTCACTAAAAATTGCATACACAAATATGGGTGTGTCCAATTTGCCCATTACAATTTAATTGAATAACAAGCCAATTAGTGCCAATAATTGGCATTTTAACAAGCAATTACTGGCACTAATTAGATTTAATTGGAACTCAGAGGGATCCATGCTTAAATGTTATGCTCAAGTAAAATAAAGGGGCGTGAAAATGGGAGGGTCATGTGTGGAACAGGGGTGTTCCTAGCATTTACGCATGTTGTTATGGAATAATGGGGCTATGCACCTAATTTGGGTGTGTACATTTGCACCACATTTCAGTTGGTGCAAATGGCCATGCCTAAAGTTAGACACGAGTCCCGGGCGTAAGCACTATTCTATACACCACACCTAACTTTTAGCGCGGCTTATAGAATAGCACCTTTTTCTGCTCCATATAGAGAATTCACCCCTCGTGCTCACTGCTTTTTTCTTTTGGGATCATTTTGGGGAAAAAAAAGTCCAAGAGAAAAACGTCCAAATATCAGCCATTGGAATCTCTGGGGCAGTGGGGCTGTCTAGGGGATGCTGCATAAAAGGCCAAGATACATATCTCACCATAACCCCCTTAGCCATCCAGGAACAGAGAAAACCCGCTACAATAGCCCTCAAGATTGCAGGTGGCAACTATATGTAGGTACCATAGGTATTTAGTGATGTTTGGATGGCTCACACATTCCACCACAAGTGTACCAATTAGCAGGGCCGGTCTTAGCAATTGTGGGGCTCTGTGCAGACCAGTTCAGTGGGGCCCGTGCCCTTGCTCCCCCACCCGTGCACCTCACCCCCTGCCTGTGCACCCCCAGCCCTCGCCCACCACCATAAGCCATAATTTATCAGAGTTTAAAAGGAGGCTTAGAGCTCGCGGAACCCCACTTCACCCCGTACCTTGATGTGCATCCACCACATTTCAGTAGAGAGCAGCAGACAGCAGCAGCTATTTTCATATCCCATCAGCTGCCGAGCCCAGAGCCTCATCGCTGCTGCATCCTGCCCTTGCGGAAACAGGAAGTGACATCAAAAGGGGGTGGGATGCAGCAGCGAGGAGGCTCTGGGCTGGGCAGCTGACGGGATATGAAAATTGCTGCTGCTGTCTGCCGCTCTCTACTGAAACATGGTGGATGCACATCAAGGTTCAGAGCATGGAGGTGTTCCGAGACAGGGGGACAGATGTGCCAGAGATGCAGGGCCCCTAGCAGCGCGGGGCCCTGTGCAACTGCCTCTGTCACCCCTGCCTAAGACCGGCCCTGCCAATTAGCATAGGATATGGGCCTGGGTCCACTTCTTTACAGTCCACTGAACCAACCACTAGACTATTCCTGGGACCTGCATGCTGCTCTGACAAAAATGGCCATCATATCTGAAATTGTCATAGATTCTGGTATGAGCTGTCACTGTCATATCTTAGAGGGGGTGGGAGGGGGTCTGTAAGCACCAGGGTAGTAAGGGGGTTATGCCTTAATCTGTCTAATGGTCAGTTGGTCATTTAGGGCACCTTTTGGTTGCTAATTCATGATTGAATCAGGTCTAGTGAAAAAGTCTTAATTTTGGCCCTAGACATTTTCGTTTTGTTTCATTATTGCAGAAAAACGTCTGTCTCTTGGTGCTACCCATGTCTCGTCCATGTCCCACCCAAAACACACCCCAAATGCCCCCTTGAAATTTGGACAAACTGTGGAGAAAAAAAGTCTAAAAATGGACTGCTGAAAATCAAAACCTGGATGTTTTTGAGAGAAAAGCATCCATCTACCACCTTAGGTCATTTTTTGAATGTTTTTTTTTTTTTACTAACTCAATGCTGAGAAATATATTTATTGTATGAAACAAAACATCATATATATTTCTAATGATTAGAAAAACAAATAAAATTCATGTTGGGTAATGGGTGTGGCTGACAGCAGTAAAAGATTTAAGGGCCTGATAGCTAGGGGAAAAAACTCTATGGTGCCCCGCTTCTCTTGGTGCATAGGCATGTGCTTATTTTGCTTAATGGTTAATCTAGGGCTGCTTCCACGCTTCTTTACTATTTACCGGGTTTTTCTTCCCTGTGTTTCTCTTTCTGAGATCCTTTGTACTTTATGAACACAAGTTATTTTGGGCTTGCTTTTTCAGCCACCTCTTTGAAAAATCATACCAGTTCTCATTTTATTTTTCAAAAATGAAAGAAATTAATTCTAGTTATCATGTCATAACTTGTTTGATATGTTTTATTGTGAAGTAGATAGGTAGAGGCTGAATCACTTCATTCATCTGATATTTCGATATGCACTGTTAGCCATGGTAATTCATTCTCATCTACTCTACATAAAAGAAATTGCATTCTCAGGTCCTATAAGCATTTTGTTTCCAGCAAAAATACCCTCATCTTCTTCCACGTGAAAATTGCCAAGCCATGCATTTCCTTTTCTGAAGGAAACTGTACTCACTTTGGCCAATCACAGCCACCCACCTCTGATGAGCAGTTGATCTGGATGGTCAGACTAGATAGGCTGTATGGTCTTTTTCTATGTTTCTATTTTCTGTTGCTTCAGGCTGAAACATTTGTCAAGTGTCACACAGTTCCTAACAGCTTTCCTTGATCTCTTTTTCATGTCTCTCTAAAGGCATCCTGTAGAAAGAGAAACATAATCAAGAAAGAATCATAAGAAAACCTTTTCATCTGGGGCCAAGCCTTGACTGATAGCATACTCTTTTAACCGGTCTTTCAAATCCTGCAAGTTTTATGCTTGCAGCAAAATACAGAAATATAGAATATCAGGAGAAAAAATACATAGAAATGACAGAGTACAATCAGACTAAATCTCAAAAAGAGCTTAAATGGATATCTGCATAAAGTTCATAATACAAATAACCAAAAAATGATATCCTTGCAAAGTACTGATGTCATCAAAAATTGATATTAAGGAGGAAAAAACCTCAAATTCTAAGGGAACACTCTATCGTTGATAACATCAACATTAAGGAGGTCCCTTCACTTATCATGGGTAAAAAACCTCCTTTATTGTCTCAAAGAAATTTTCATTTTTATATTGGCGCATGCTCTACTTGAGACAACCCTCCGTCTATTTCTATAAATATAGTATGGAATGATGCACTTATCTTATTAAATCTGGAGTCAGCTCAAGACCCACCACAGCCCAACTTTGGCCAAGTTTTGAATCCTTCCTCAGGGTCCGTGGTGTCTGACTGGTAAAATCTGTAAATAAAGTGCATCAAAATTACATCAGTTCACATTATTTCTCTAACTAGACTTCACAGATTCAAACTTAAAATCGGTTTAACTTACATAGTGCTTTCTTCACAGCTAGCTCACGCTTATTAGTCCATCAAAAATGGCTCCGATTTATATATGCCGACATCAGACGCTGACTTGATAACTCCTCCTCTCTCAGATGTTCGTCAAATGACGTCATTTTGTGATTACACGCTAATTCAAAAAAATGTATTCCATTCGATCTTGGTGTTTATACCAAATGAACTTAATGTATGTAAATGGAAAATCCAACGTTGTTCCCACCCACCTGCCCGAATTGAACACTCCACTCCCCAACTCCCTAGATAAAAGGATGTCATCTCCAATTTAACGTCTGTGATCAAGCTCCCATCAAACTTGCCAAAGCAGCTCCCTCATACAATCCAGTTTTTCTCCCCTCTATAGCTTCTGCTCCTTTGCAATTACCCCAGGGTCTGCAAAACTCTTCAGGAGTGGGAGTACTTTAGCCAGCCTGTGGCTGAAGACACTCCTTCCCTTCCTTGACAGATGGACACCATCACCACTCAGTACCTCTTGGAAAATCATCCCATGGTCTATGAAACCAAAGCACTCTCATCGGCACCAACCACACAGCCACGCATTTATCTCCAAGATGCGAGCTTCTATCATTCGACCTTTACCTTCGACAGGTAGGATCGATGAGAACACCACCTGCACACCTAGATGCTTCACCTTCTGACCCAAAGCCATGAAGTCTCGTATGATATGTTCAGTAGATATTTAGCTGTATCATTTGTGCCAACATGGATAAGTAGCATAGGAGCATGGTCTGTAGGCTTGATTAGTCTAGGAAATCTTTCCACAATATCGCGAATCTTGGCACCAGGCAGACAGCACACCTCTCTGGACAGCATATCTGGCCGTCAGATGGGTGCTTTGGTACCCCTGAGAAGTGAATCTCCAACCACCAGTACCTCCATCTACCTCCAGGGCTGTGAACTGATTCTTAAGTTGAATAGAAGGTAGAGTTGGAGGATTGATCTTGTGGGTCTTGGTGACCTGCTTCCAGCTGTGCTCTGTCTGCCCAAGGTTTTCTCTCCCTTTGCTGGAAGTCCTCAATGTTTTGACCTGCATCTCCGGGACAAATTTCTGGTTGTCCCAGATGTTTCTTAGTCTTGCCACATTTATCACATGAAACCAGAATCCTGTCTTGCTCCAAGGGTTTGGTCTTGACAGTGGTAGAAGCAGTGGTAGACATTTTAGGGGCTCTTTGTTTTAGGGTAAGAACTGAGAACCTGTTAAGATTTACTGTGTGGGTGGAATAATCTATGGGTATAGCTGATGAACAAAGATTTTTTTATTATCCTGCCAATACAGTACGTGAGAGAAGCTTGATGAACAAGTTTAAGGAAGAGAAAGTAAATTGGTATCTTATCCAGCTTATTTTAGAAAGAGAAAAACGCCTATAGTGCGACCTAAATCGGGAGATAGATGTTTGTCTCGCAAAGGCACCCAAATCAGTATAATTGAAAGCCGATTTTGGGTGTTTCCAATTGCACTCCGTCGCGGAAACGAATAAAGTTGATGGGGGCGTGTTGGAGGCATGGTGGAGGCGGAACTGGAGCCTGGTTATCAGCCGAGGAGAGATGGGCGTCTTTAGCTGATAATCGGAAAAAAAAAGGCGTTTTTACCGTGCCCCAACTGCCCAGATGACCACTGGAGGGAATCAGGGATGACCTCCCCGGACTCCCCCAGTGGTCACTAACTCCCTCCCACCAAAAAAAACCCACTTTAAAAACTTTTTTCTCAGCCTGTATGCCAGCCTCAAATGCCGTACCCACCTCCATGACAGCAGAATGTGTTCGATCCTGTCACAGCCTTTCCCTGGGTCAGATGTGGCTCTCGGGTGCAGTACAGGGTCACATCAGCATTGCATTGTGGTGGGTGTAGGGTATTGGGCTCCGTGATTTCATTAGCTTGTGTTACAGTCTCACAATGTTGGTAGTTGGTAGGCTCTTCTCCCATGGTGCTTTTCCCCCTGCCTACTGGGTCAGAGTGTGCCCTGTTGTGTTTCCTGTTGTAGTCCATGCAGTAGTGGCCATTTTTGTAAGCCAGTTTTAGTTCCCTTTCCTGTGTTAGCCACGTTAGACAACTTAGTTCTTACCTTGAATGTGGCTGAATGAGGGCATTGTACAGCATTCTGCCAGCTCTGACCTACTGCTCATCTCAGTACCAGGGAGTCTCGTTGCCAGTGGGGCACAACCTCTGATCTGCAGTTAACTGTGAGTAAAGGCGGTTATTCCAATAAAGGACGTTTTCGTAGAGATTAGCCTTCAGGTGTCAACTGGTGTGCCAAGGTTATATAGCAGCAACCACTCCTAGAGGCCTGCATGTTTGCAGGTCCCTGGAGCACTTTTAGTGGGTACCGCAGTGCACTTCATCCAGGTGGCCCCAGCCCAACCCCCCCCCCCCCCACCTGTAACACTTGTGTTGGTAAATGGGAGGCCTCCAAAACCCACTGTACCCACATGTAGGTGCCCCCTTCACCCCTAAGAGCTATGGTAGTGTTGTACATTTGTGGGTTTTGGGGGAGGGGGTTGGGTATTCAGCACCCTTGGTAAGGGAGCTATGCATGTGGGAGCTTTTTCTGAAGTCCACCGCACTGACGTAGGGTGCCCAGTTGGTGTCCTGGTATATCAGGGGGGCGAGTGTACTACGAATCGTGGCCCCTCCCATGACCAAATGGATTAGATTAGGATGTTTTTGAGCTGGGCATTTTTAGTTTCCATTATCGCTAAAAAAACAAACGCCCAGCTCAAAAACGTCCATTTTTTCGAAAATACAGTTCGGCCCGCCCCTTCACGGACCTGTTTTCAGAGATAAACGCCCATGGAGATAGGCATTTCCGTTCGATTATGCCCCTCCATGTGATATATAATGAGAATAACAATTAATGGATATTTTTTTTTGTTACATTTGTACGCTGTGCTTTCCCACTCAGGGCAGGCCCAATGCAGCTTACATGGGGCAATGGAGGGTTAAGTAACTTGCCCAGAGTCACAAGGAGCTACCTGTGCCTGAAGTGGGAATTGAACTCAGTTCCTAAGGACAAAAGTCCACCACCCTAACCACTAGGGCACTCCTTTTTATCTAGAGCAGGAAGGCCCTGATGCTGAGCAGAAGGCTGGGGATATACTGTGATAAAGCATGGTTTACTTTTCAGAAACAGTTGTAATTTGGATGGAATTAATTTGTGATAAGTAGTGTATTTAGGAAAGCTATTTAGGAAGTGCCAGTCTTGGGGTGGGTGGGTTGAGCTTAAAACCTATGGAATGTGTTTGCTCTAAAGCTGTATTATTAAGCCACATATCTACACAGCTGGTTGGGATTAGGGGAAGACAAGGTTAAGAAATGCACCAGAAATACCCAAAACCACAGCTTTAAGGTAGTGGTAACCAGAAATAATGCCAGAACAAGTCTTATCTGTGAGCTTTCAGCACTTCAGGCAGGAGTCAAGAGCCTTCAGCTCTCTCAAAGCAGAAGTTTTAGCCACACCTAAGCTATACAAGCTATCTACAAAAACCAGGTGGGGGAGGGCTCAACACACTTTAAGGAAAAAGAAAAAAGATCTAATACAGTTATAGCAGTTTTTAAATCTAGTACTCAGATTAACAGATATCAAATAAAAATAGTCAATAAACAAGTTAGAAACACAGCAAAGCAGAGCACAAGATTAGCAGAGCAGATAAAAGTTTTTTTTTGTATAAATATAAATGCGGTTATCATGACTTAAGGAATTTGTTTTCTCAATAGTTACTGAATCTAAATGAGACATATAGGATGTTGTTAATATTACAGTCAATCAGCCTATATGAAGCCATTTTGTTAATAATTTAGAATTGCCAGGAACATAAATAAAAATAGAGCATCAAGAGTCAGTTTATGGATATAGTGGAATTAGAAAAGGTGCAGAGAAGGGTGACGGAAATGATAAAGGGGATGGGACAACTTCCCTATGAGGAAAGGCTAAAGCGTCTAGGGCTCTTCAGCTTGGAGAAAAGACAGCTGAGGGGAGATGTGACAGAGGTCTGTAAAATAATGAGTGGAGTGGAACGGGTAGACGTGAAGCGTCTGTTTACTCTTTCCAAAAATACTAGGACTAGGGAGCATGCAATGAAGCTGCAAAGTAGTAAATTTAAAACAAATCAGAGAAAATGTTTCTTCACTCAACATGTAATTAAACTCTGAAATTTGTTGCCAGAGAATGTGGTAAAGGCGGTTAGCTTAGCGGAGTTTAAAAAAAGGTTTGGACGGCTTCCTAAAGGAAAAGTCCATAGACCATTATTAAAATGGACTTGGGGAAAATCCACTGCTTATTTCTGGGATAAGCAGCATAAAATGCTTTGTACCTTTTTGGGATCTTGCCAGGTATTTATGACCTGGATTAGCCACTGTTGGAAACAGGATGCTGGACTTGATGGACCTTTGGTCTGTCCCAGTATGGCAATACTTATGCACTTATTGAAAACAATGTTTGAGGGTTGTGTGTTTTCTTATAGTTTGCTGGAAATACAAGGGAGAAATGTCCTAGTCTCTTTCTTTAGGCTAAATTTTGCTCTCTATTGAAAATAAACAAAGCCTATAGAAGTGGCATAAAGATTACAAATCTTTTGCTGAGAGCATTCAGGCTGATTCTCAAGGTTCAGCCTTGATTCCTGAAGAATATACCAGTCCCTCTGAGGCTTGAGTGCTACTTGCAAGCAGACGAATTCCAGTCATTTCTGATTCTGAAGTCTTTTCATTGTTCCCAGGTGTTGACAATCTATTGTACTCTTTCTTTTGTATTCTTTCCAAGAAGTATACATAAGGGATAGACAATGTCTCTCTGGGGGCAAAATAACTTTCAGAAAATTAGCAGAAGAGCACCAAAATTGGCATGCAGGAAAAGCAGATGAAAAGACACATCAGGGTCAAAAATGGGCCAGATCAGGCTGGAGGTTTCAGAGAAATAAGTCCCCCCCCCCCGCCCCCCCCCCACACACACACAAAAAAGGCACAATGAATTTCTATGGAAGAAGCACTTCCATCTTCTACAGCACAGAAACTTTGCTACAGTGAAACACAGCAGATAAGGAATTGCTCCTTTTAAACTGCCACTCCCCTGTTCTCTACTCTCCTGGTCATAGAAAAACACTGACCCAACACATAAACACATGCACACACCCCACAAAGATACAGACACAAATTCACAGGGCCGTGCCTAGGGTCTCTGGTGCCCCCCTGCAGACTATCATGGTGTCATATGAACTACTGGTGTAATATGAGCAGGAGATGCCATGTTATAAGATACCGTGATTTGCCAATCGTTACTTGGCCCCCTGAAGAAGCATATAATATCATATATAGCGAAACGGAGAGCCCCGTAGGGCAGAGCAAAAGCTAAGTAACATTAAATTAAAATTGTTCTTTGGATAATATCACGATTGAAATATTACAATTGAGTAGGATATTTTTATTATAATAAAAAAGTGGAGTTTTTTAAGACCAAGGATTATAATGGAGTCCTAAGAAAGCAGACGATTATATGTATTGAACAAGAATAACGTCATGCAAGGACTGATGAGGTCTTTTTCTCTATTTTGATTAAAAAGAAAAAAAAGAAAAAAGTAAGAAAGATTATAATACTAAGAAAAGAGATAAAAGATAGATATCACATCCTATAGGTTATGAATACTTATAGATTGTTGAACAGAGTTCAGCTTATTATTTCACCATATATAGAATCCAGGGAAATACAACATACATGAAACCTCCATATTTAGCATCCAACCAGGCCCTGAGATGTGCTAATAATGAGTCATCTTTTCATCCCATAATCTTAGATGAATATGGGTGCTCATTTTTTTTATATTGCAGGACCAAAGGTATGGAATTCTTTCCCCCCTGAAATGCCACTAATGAAGACCTAGGACTTCTTTAAAAAGGCTTTGGCAATTGATGAAATAATGTCTTCGGATCATTTACACCTAAACCCTAGAGCCTTGAACAGTCGTCACATGTTCTTCTAATGAGCAACAGGCCAGGTAGAAAATATAACATGGTCTCAGTGACCTGCTACTAGTAAGAAGCACCAGCGAGTCAGCAATCAGGACTTACGGATTGGAGAACAGGTTGTCTCCTGAAGAAGTTGTTTGTGAAACGGAGACACTCTGTTGGGATAACCGCAGAGAGAATCCTTTAAATTCAGATAAGTTCTTGTATGTTCTCTGCTATATATTATGTGATGTCGTTTCAGTTGAAAGTTACCCATCAAAGTGAATGCTAATATAAATTACACAGAAGAGAACAACAGTTGGAGGTTTTTAAAGACCGGTGAAGAAGTTCCAACGGCAGTTCTGTGAAACAAACAATTCACAAGAAAGAGCCAAACACTTGAGGTCTTTTCCTCCTTAATAACCTACATTAGTTACACTTGCTACTCAGTATATGTATTTAGAATAATATATCTAGCAAGATATCTGCCACAGACTTTGCCAATAATATATCTATATAATTATCGAGTATTTATCATTTAATCACACATTTCTTTTATACATATATTTGCCACTGTACCTTTTTAATTTAAAATATTTTGTAAATTATGTATTTGTGCTATAGTTTTTGTTATTTATAAATGTACACTTGTTTTTAGACTCCCAAAGCAGGCCTTGTGGCCAAAACACAGCATTGTATTGAGTCTTTTATCAATGAATGTTTTCAACTCAAGATTGTCTCTCTTGTCTCTGGAACTCGTGGTCCACTACCCACTTTTTTCTGTTACCTGTGTATCCTCGTGGGACCATAGAGTTCTCTGCTTCTGTGGATTTCTGTTGATTAGCAGATTAGCACATGAACCCTAGTGGCCTAGTGGTTAGGGTGGTGGACTTTGGTCCTGAGGAACTGAGTTTGATTCCTGGCACAGGCAGCTCCTTGTCACTCTGGCCAAGTCACTTAACCCTTCATTGCCTGCCGCATTGAGCCTGCCATGAGTGGGAAAGTGCAGGGTACAAATGTTAAAAAAAAAAATACTTAGGCAGTAAGTGCTCATGCACTAATCAGCATGTGGCAATGTAGCTGTGCTAACCGATTAGCACAGACCACACCCACTCTTTCAACCCTGTGCCATAAAATACATTTTATTTTTTAATGCATGATTAGCACATGGCAAAATTACAATGGGACCCCGCCCTGCAGTATGCCATTTTTGCTGTGGTAAGCATGCGCTAGTGCTTACTACAGCTTTGTTAAAGGGCCCCTTAGTGCACATATAATGCTTACAGGGGACCTTTTACTAAGCTACAGTAAAAAGGGCCCTATGATAGTGGCAGGGGCCATTTTTGCAACATACTGCGGCCCTTTTTACCACAGAGGGTAAAAAAAAGACTGAAAATAGTCATGGCCACACAGTAAGATTGCTCTTACCGAGTGGCCATGCGAGGGGGAGCACTTACCGTCACCCATTGAGGTGGCAGTAAGAGCTCCGGGTGCAAAAACATATACAGCCCTGTTTTCCCCAGCTTGGGACATGGTGCGCGCTGGGGCTGGAACTACCGCCGGCGCCCATGTTGGGCTGGCAGTAGCTCCAGATTAATGTGCGGTAAGCTTACCATCGCTTTGTAAAAAAGCCCCACATTAAGTTACTAGGATTATAGACGTAGGGGACTTGTGCACATGTATACTTACAAATAAACACAAGTACAATCAATGTACATGGACAAAAGAGTTCCTGCACAGATACAATATGTGGAAAAACCACAAATGAGTTGAAAACATGAAAAAAATCCAAATATCACAAAATTTTAATATAAAAATGAAGACTAGCCAAATTAATTGTAAGCTTTCTCATAGCCTCTTTGAATAAGAGTCAACTAAGGAGATGGTTCTGTTCTTCTGTGCTAGATTTATGATGGGGATTCAGCTGTTTTTAGGACTATCTGCCTGGATGTCTTTTCCTTTTTTTTTTTCCACTGCTGCACTGTCATTTTTTGTTTGCATTTGTTGTTCCTGTTGAACAGTTAAATAAAGTTTAAAAAAATAAAATAAAATAAAGACTAGCCAAACTTTTTTTTAATCCATGCATGTGTGTTTTACCACGTAACCTCATGACATGCTCCCTAGTCTGTACTTTTGAAAGAATAAATAATTGATTTGCAGTTACCCATTCCACTCCTGTCAGGATTTTGTTGATCTTTCTCTCTTCAGTCATCTCTTCCACAAGTTGAAGAACCCTAACCTCTTTAGTCTTTCCTCATATGAAAGTCCTTCCATCCTCCATATCATTTTGGTTGCCCTTCTCTATACTTTTTCTAATTCTGCCATATCTTTTTTGAGATGGAGTGACCAGAATTGCGCACAGTACTCAAGGTGTGGCCTTACTATGGAGGTATTACAATATTCTTTGTTTTGTTTTCAAATTTTTTCCTAATAATTCCTCTCTCTGCTTCTTTGGCCACCATTAGGTGAATTTATCAAGGTATCTACTTAATTATTCAGGCAAGTTACTTTGTAAATTGTCCTAATTCAGCATCTGTTCTGCCTCATAGTTTCTATGTGCATGTTTACATTCAATCTGTACTGTAGTGACAACCCGTAAATTAAAGCAATCTGCTTCTTGCTTTGCTCCTGTAATCTTTGCACCTGTAGGTTAAATGTTGCTTGTGACCTATTCTCTCCAGTCTCCTTTAGACTTTCTTGGCTCATACCTCAGCCCAATGTACAATTTTGGACCATATTCATCATTTCTACAGTCCCCTAACCTTTTGGATATTCCTCTTCATCCCTTCCTCTAAAGAAAAAAAATCTCCTCTATAGCTTCTCTCTACCTCTCCATCCCCCTGGAATTCCATCATCTTTTCACTGGTTCAGCATTCATCTTTCAGCATCTATTCCTATAGTTGTTCAGTTGGTTCTACAATCCATCCAGTCAGCCGCTGCACAAACGAAGCATTTACAGACAGACTTATCCTGAATGTATTAAACAAGAATCAATGCTGCCTTTTCGTTTTCTACTTAAAAGTCTTTTTGTAATAAACACTTGGAAATTAAAAGTCTGAGGGACTCATTTTCGAAAACAGAAAAACATCGTAAAAATGGCATACAGCGGCAGATGGATTTTCTTTTCATTAAAAAGTCCAAATTGCTATTTCTGAAACTCATTTTTAAGACACTTTTCTATTCAATTCATCTAAATCTCAAGGGGGCGTGTTGAAGGCATGTTTTGGGTGGGACTAAGGTGGGCGTACCTTCATTGCAGATATTTGCAAGGTACACAGGGATTGTAAGCTCTTTGAGCAGGGACTGTCTTTCTTCTATGTTTGTGCAGCGCTGCGTACGCCTTGTAGCGCTATAGAAATGCTAAATAGTAGTAGTAGTAGTAGTACATGGGCAAGACATAGAATGGGCTGCAATTTATACAGGTAGCTCACAGAATACTTTAAGTTACTTGCTACCTTGTTGCATTTAGACTAATTAATTACCCCTTCGTTTTACAAAGCTGCGCTAGCGGCTGCTGGTGCGGTAATACCGACACAGCCCATTCAAAGTGGGCTGTATCAACATTGCCGTGTGGCTTTGTAAAAGGGGGGCAAGTTATTTATGTATTTATTAGGATTTATTTGCTGCCTTTTTGAAGGAAATCACTCAAGGCAGTGTACAGCAAGAATAAGTCAAACATAAGCAGTAGACATTTAGGGACCCTTCTACTAAGCTGCGTAAAAAACGGGCCCTGCGGAAGTGTCAGCACTTGTTTTTGCCGTGCACCAAGGCCCCTTTTACCACAGCCGAATAAAAAAGAAATGGCCATGTGGTAAGTTCCCAATTGCCACACGACCATTTCGAGAGGAGCCCTTGCTGCCACCAATTGAGGTGGCGGTAAGGCCTCCTGTGCTAATCCAGCAGTAACCGGGCAGTGCGTGCTGCTGCCCAATTACTGCCGGGTAACCCCATGCAATAAAAAAGGGAGAAAGTTTCCAGGACTGCTAGAAATGACGCACACTGGGGGCAAAACTACCGCTGGTAAATGTGTTAGACCTATGGTAGTTCCAGATTGCTGCGTAGCAAGCCCATTGCTGCATGGGAACCCTTTAGTAAAAGGGCCCCTTATAGCAGTAAAAATATTCAAATAACTCAAAGTAGGGCATAATATGCTACTTACAATGTCAACACAACATGTAATAAAACATTTTAATAGACAGCATCGGGGGTAAGAAAAGATGGAACATATAGATAGGTAAGGCAGAGTAACTGGAGTAAGAAAATAAGGGAGCTAATTTAAAGAAAGCTGCATATGAGGTCAGAATGGTGCTTGAACATTATCTTAGCTAAGGTAGGAGTGGATAAACATGTCCTGCTATAGTATGTGCAGCCAGTGTCACTCTTTGTGAGAGAGTGTGTGTGTGACTAGCAAGTTAGTTACCCCAGCTCTATGTGGGTTCCTACATGTTAGGTTGGCTGATACTAGGTTACACCAGTATTCTATTAGAGAACCGAGGTGCCTTGATTCCATTACAGAATAGGCTCCTATCAGGTGGTCTTGGGATTCCTAAATAGAAATGCCTAGTTATAGAATTATGTTCTTACTCTGTACTCCTGGAGGGTTGTGAGAAGATACATGGTAAGTACTGAGAATGCAAAACATCTTCGAACATTGTGTGTACTCCTTGGAGTATAACATTATAATCTTGTTCAATTATGACAATGCAAAATCTTTGTTGAAAAGGGAACTAGCTAATTTTGCTGATGCTAATGACTATTTAGCTCACAGTGGAACCTATTTAAAAGACTAATTATATTGCTTTTTTCTCTTCTTTGTCTACATATTGGATAACACCTATTGTATAATATCAACTGGAAGATTTAATTGAAGTTTCAGCAGCTGTTGGGATTGTTAATGGTTATTTAATGAAATTTATTGCAAGTCTGATGCCTTATTCTGCTGCTAATTAAGTGTTATATTTTTGAGTCTTTCTAAAATCTAAATGGTGTGCCAGAAATGTAGTTTTGAACATTTGTCACAGATGAGTGTTGGAAATTTAAAAGCAACTTTGTTTTGTTATTTACTTATTTATTACATTTGTACCCCGCACTTTCCCACTCATAGCAGGTTCAATGCGGCTTACATAGTAGTAAGATTACAAAGTATAGTGGAGAGAATAAAGGCTAAGCTTAACAGAGTAATGGAGATGTATAGAGAGGTAATATTATAAGGGAGAAGGGTAGAGGGGGTAGGAGGAGGTGCTAGTTTTAGGCTAGATTGAGATAATCTGGGGATAGGGTCTGTGTAAACATAGGAAAATTGGAGAAGGCGTGATCTGAGTCATTGTTGTAATAAAGCCTTTTACCCATTTGATGATATTTCTGCCAATACCTATTTTATCCAGTAGTTTTGTTAGAATGTGATGATTTACCATATCAAATGCACTGGATAGGTCAAATTGTAGAAGAAGAATGTTATTTCCAAATGATATTTCTTTTTTGAATATAGATGTTAAAGTGAGTAGTACAGTTTCTGTGCTATGGGTAGGACGGAATCCTGATTGTGACTTATGCAGAATGGAGAATTTATTTATGTAGTCATTGATTTGAGAGGTTATCCTGTTTTCCATGAGTTTGATTAGTAAGGGGATAGAAGCGACAGGGCGGTAGTTGGTAATATCACTTGCTTTTTGGGCTTTTTGGGTATTGGTGTGAGTATTATGTTACCATGTTCAGTAGGGAAGGAGCAGGAAATTGAGGTGGGAGGTAAGGTCTATAATAAAGCGCATAGGGGCATCTTTCATTAAGTAGCTTGGACAGGGGTCAAGATGACAATTGGATCTGGAGAGTTTAGAGATCATCAGAGAAACTTCTTCAGAGGTGAGGGGGGCAAAATTCGTCCATGAGCGGTCAGCCGGAGTTTCTTCCATGGTGGGGGTCCAGTTCGTCGAGAAAGGTTTCGATGTTGGAACAGTCTTGTGGAATCGCGTTACAGAGATTGATAATTTTGTCCTTGAAGTGTTTGACCAATTGGTCGGCAGATGGGCAGTTTGTAGGTGAGGTGGTAACAGAATTGGTGTTTAGAAGGTTTTTTATAAGTTGATATTGTTTTTTTATGTTTGTGCCACTGGTTGTGATTTGTTGCGTGTAGTAGGATCTTTTGGCTTATTTAATGGCATTTTTGTAATTCTTTTGTGACTGTTTCCATATGTTGAAGGTGAGATTGTTTTTTTATTTACTCCATGTCTTTTAAAGTTTCCTGGTTTGGGATTTTAGATTTTTTAGCGGGTCGATAAACCAAGGTGCTGGTTTGTGCCTGCGTAAGGTTTTGGTGCATAGTGGTGCAATTTCATCCAGGATGAGTTTGCATCTCTTATCCCAGTCTGTGAGGAAGTGAATCTGATATTCCATTAATTTCTTCGTTAATAACTGTGCTGACCAGTTGTTATTGTAGATTTGTTGCCAGAAATTTTCCTTGTCAATCAGTCCTCTTGTTTTGATTGTTATAGGGTCTTGAGTTTTAAGCAGGCCCTTTTACGCCATTATAAGGATAGGGTTGATTTGTGATGGTCAGACCAGGGGGTAGCCAACCAGTTGATGTCTGTTCCAACATCAAAACCTTTCTCGACGAACTGGACCCCCACCATGGAAGAAACTCCGGCTGACCGCTCATGGACGAATTTTGCCCCCCTCACCTCTGAAGAAGTTTCTCTGATGATCTCTAAACTCTCCAGATCCAATTGTCATCTTGACCCCTGTCCAAGCTACTTAATGAAAGATGCCCCTATGCGCTTTATTATAGACCTTACCTCCCACCTCAATTTCCTGCTCCTTCCCTACTGAACATGGTAACATAATACTCACACCAATACCCAAAAAGCCCAAAAAGCAAGTGATATTACCAACTACCGCCCTGTCGCTTCTATCCCCTTACTAATCAAACTCATGGAAAACAGGATAACCTCTCAAATACAGATGTCTGATATAAGAAAGTTATGGTCCGTTGAGAATTTGTAGGAGATTATGTCAAGTGAGTGACCTTTGATGTGAGTTGGTTTCATTGGAGGAAGGATGAGGTCACAAAGGTGAAGGAGATCCTTACAATCACGTGTAGCAGTGGAGTTGGAGTCTTCTAGGTGTAGATTTAAATCCCCAATTAATAATAAATTGGGATTATTGATGCATTAATTCGAAATAAAGTCTGTAAAGGTAGATTGGTTGTTGTTCCAATTTATGGGGGGGGGGGGGGTCTATAGAATAGGATACAGGTTAGATGGTTGAATAGTGTGGTGTCACGTGCACGAGGACCTTGGCACACTGTCAGGCTTCTTCCCCGGGAGCACTGGTTTCGTGAGTCCTTGGGCCACTACCGTGGAGCGGCAGTGGCAGGCAAGATCACCTACAAGGTAGAGAGGAGACAAGACTGGACTGGAACCCCGGACTGGAGTTCTACACAGGAATACTCAGAACTGGAACGCACCGGACGGGTGCGCACTGGAGTGGGGCCCGCTGGACTGGACACACTGGAGTGGCCCCACAGGACTGGAACATACAGGAGAGAAACCCGCTGGACTGGAACCCGGACTGGACATAGGCTTCACCTACACTTGACTGCCCTCCCCCTCGGGTTGAGCCCTCAGGTTCTGGCAGCCGGTAGGACTTACAGGAACCGCAGGAATGAAGGTCCAGGAGTGCCCCCTGGCCCCTAGGCGATGGCAAGGCAGACAGGCAGGAAATGTCCGGGTTCTGGCAGTAGGCAGATCCAAAGCAAAGGTCAGGACCAGGAACAAGACTACAGCTGGAGCCTCAGTGCCAAGGAGGACTGGCAACTGATAGAACAAGGCCCGAAGCTCCAGAAGCAAAAGACACCCACACAGAAAACCAGCAGGCTAAACACAAGAAGACTAGTCAACTGTACAAGCTAGTAGGAAAGCTCTGCCCAAGCAAACCAGTCATACACACGAAACATACATAAAGCAAAACACAGGAAAGCTGTACCCAGGCTGACAAAGCAAAGCAGTACCCCAGCTACCAAGTCATACCCTAGGAACAAACACAGAGCAAACTCAGGAGAACTAGTAAAGCTGAACACAAGCTAACAAACAGACGGGGCCTAAGCTGGCTAGTCTAACACTAGGAACAAACACAGAGAACAAGCAGAGCTAAGCACAGGCAACAAGCCAGACGGTGCTTAAGCTAACTAGTCATGCACTGGAAACAAACATAGAAACTCACACAGAGCAAACACAGAAGGGCTGGAAACCCACAAGCGATAAACACAGAAGGGCTGAAAACCCACAGAAGGGTAGGAGACCCACAGAGCAAATAACACTGAAGGGTAAGAAGCCCACAGAGCAATAAATACAGAAGGGCTGGAAGCCCACAGAACCTAAAACACAGAAGGGCTGAAAAACCACAGAGCAAAAGACAAGGAAAGCAAACGGTGCTAACAGCACACTAACCTCGGGACCTAAGGCACTGCGGCGGAAATGGCAATGCAAAGGCCCGGACTGTAGTCTTCAGAGGACTAATAAAGCCCAACACCAGAGCCACAGGTGCAGCAATCACCTTGCAACCAAACAGAGGCTTGACACACAAAGCAGTCATTCCATAGGAAGGAACAGCGGGAGCCATCTTGGATACTGGCAAGGATGAGGCAGCGGCAGCCATCTTGGAAGAGGCAAAGCCCACACAGGTGAGGTTCAGTAGGGCAATCAGCACACAGAGCCAGAGAGAAACTAAGACAGAGACAGACACAGAGACAAGCAGAAGCCAGCACAGCCACTGACTCCCAGAAACAGGGTAAGTATGAGGGTGGTCACGGCCACAGACGTGACAGTACCCCTGTCAGGCCTATGCCCCGTGGCGTGAGCCTCTGTGCCAAACAACGTCTGGCAGCCAGACAGTTCTGATCTCACCTGAAGAGTCAGGATAGGAGAAGTCCAAGAAGAGCAGGGCGGACCCCAGCAAGTGAGCAGACAGATGACCAAAGACCAGGTCCTGGTTCCACCAGAGGAACGCAGCCGGAAGTCTCGAAGTCCAGGTCCCACCCAAGGTTCCGGGCAAGCGGAGGGCAAATGCAAAGTCCAGGTATAATCCAAGGTTCAGGGCAGGCGGAAGGCAAATGCAAAGTCCAGGAACAATCCAAGGTTCAAAGCAGGCGGAAGGCAAAGCAAAGTCCAGGTACAATCCAAGGTTCAGGGCAGGCGGAAGGCAAAAGCAACGTCCAGGTACAATCCAAGGTTCAGGGCAGGCGGAAGGCAAAAGCAAAGTCCAAGCACAATCCAAGGTACAAGGCAGGCGGAAGGCAAATGCAAAGTCCAGGAACAATCCAAGGTTCAGGGCAGGCGGAAGGCAAAGCAAAGTCCAGGTACAATCCAAGGTTCAGGGCAGGCGGAAGGCAAAAGCAAAGTCCAAGCACAATCCAAGGTACAAGGCAGGCGGAAGGCAAATGCAAAGTCCAGGAACAATCCAAGGTTCAGGGCAGGCGGAAGGCAAAGCAAAGTCCAGGTACAATCCAAGGTTCAGGGCAGGCGGAAGGCAAAAGCAAAGTCCAGGTACAGTCCAAGGTTCAAAGCAGGAAATCCAAAACTACAGAACTCAGGAACCCACATAAGCAGAAGCCGAAGCAACGAGTTCAGCCAGTGTTATCCTTAAATAGCCCCCTCCATCAGGAAACCACTATCAGCTGTCCGGGAGGTGGAGCCTCCAACCGAACCCCAGAGCTCCGGATAGGCTGGTCACCGAGAGAGGGCGGAGTCCAGCCGCGACCAGCCAATCCGGAGCCAGAGAGGGCGTTCTCCTTGCTCCCGGGCCCCGCGCCCGGAAGAGACTCTCCAGCTTGCGAGCGCCGGCCATCTTGGCAGCACCGGCGCTCTCCAGCCGCCACCGCGCTAAAGCGGCGAACCGGCCCCGTCCAGCAGGCAGACCAGCCTTTCAGAACATGCCGCCTGTAGCCCGCGATACCCCGCTCTCCCCTGCTCGTGGAGCGAGGCATCGCCGCGGCCAAGACGGCACAGGTAAGAGGCTTGACAACCCCCTCCTCAAGACCCCCCTCTCGGTCTCCCTGAGGTCAGGTGTCCAGGGGTAACTGTGGTGAAACCTTCTGATCGGTTTCAACCCCCAGACATGGATCACTGGACTGGAAGTCACAAAGAAGTTCAAAACTGGCAGACAGGAGCGGAACTTGTCAACAGGGGGCTCCTTCCAATCACCGCTGGGCCAACTCAGGAACTTGGATGCTTCAAGAGGAACCATGTTCAAAAGGAACCCTTCTCTGAGGGAACCCAGACTGAACTCAGGAAGCAAACCGGGACTGGGACCCGGACTAGAGTCAAGAAGCACACCGGGACTGGAACCCAGGCGTGCGTCAGGAGCTTGACTGGAACTGGAACTCAGAGCAGGCTCAGCATCTTGGCTGGAAGTGGAACTAGGAACGGACTCAGCATCTTGGCTGGAACTGGAGCTCGGAGCAGGGTCAGCATCTTGGCTGGAAGTGGGACTTGGAACGGACTCAGCATCTTGGCTGGAACTGGAGCTCGGAGCAGGGTCAGCATCTTGGCCGGAACTGGAACTTGGAACTGGCTCAGCATCTTGGCTGGAACTGGAGCTCGGAGCAGGGCCAGCCTCTTGGCTGGAACTGGAACTTGGAACAGACTCAGCATCTTGGCTGGAACTGGAACTTTGAACAGGAGTAGAACCGGGACTGGAACCCGGACTGGAATCCGAAGCTTGACTGGCAGGGCCCCTCGAACTGGACTCAGGAGCTTGGCTGGGAGCGCCCCGCGAACCGGACTTTAACTGAGGCTCGGTCTGAAGCACCACTCGAACTGGCCTTAGGAGCTTGATAGGAGGTGCCCTCTGGACTGGAAGCGGAGGTGCCACCTGAACCACCCTGTGGACTGGCATCGGAGGCTTGGTTAGAAGCCCCCCTCGAACTGGACTCAGTGGCTTGACTGGACGGGTCACTTGAACAAGAACCGGAGACTTGACCCGAAGCGCCACCTGCACAGGAATCTGAGGCTCCATCGAAGGCTTCCCACGGACTGGACTCGGAGACTTCAAAGGGCGTGCCACTTGAACGAGGACTGGAGGCTCGACCTGGAGCACCACTCGAACAGGAATCCGAGGCTCCATCGAAAGCCTCCCTCGGACTGGACTCGGAGCCTTAAGTGGCATCGTTACTTGGACTTGAATTGGAGGTTCAGTATGAAGCATCCCCTGGACTGGACTCAGTGACTTAGGAGGCAGCGCTACTTGAACTGGGGTCAGGGGCTTGGTAGGAAGTACCCCTTGGACCGGCTTAGGAGCTTGGCTGGACTTGACATCCCGAACAGGAGCTGAACTGCGAGGGACACCCCGATTGTTCTGTACCCCCCGCTGGGAAGCCCCGAGCGTGGGCCTTCCACAGCGTATTCGTTCAGCCTCCGCTTCTGGAGTATCCCACAGGGCTGGCTCCTCGAGAAGTCTGTAGCGGTATTCATAAAGCTGAGTCAACGGATTAATATCCGAAACTGGGCTATGGCGGACCCTACACCTCTGGAGACGCTTTCGCTCAGCTGCCGCTTCCAAAGTATCTCTCAGGGTTGGATCAGACAAAAGTTTTTTCCGGTAGTCGCGGAGGGTCAAAAAACGATTCACAGAAAAAATTGGGTTCATATAGGGATCGGACCACAAATTAAGGACTACCTCCGGATGGTTCGTGAGGAACTCGGACATGGACGGTAGTCCCCGCTGGGCGGATGATCTTGCCGGACTCATGGCCTTTGCATTCTGTCACGTGCACGAGGACCTTGGCACACTGTCAGGCTTCTTCCCCGGGAGCACTGGTTTCGTGAGTCCTTGGGCCACTACCGTGGAGCGGCAGTGGCAGGCAAGATCACCTACAAGGTAGAGAGGAGACAAGACTGGACTGGAACCCCGGACTGGAGTTCTACACAGGAATACTCAGAACTGGAACGCACCGGACGGGTGCGCACTGGAGTGGGGCCCGCTGGACTGGACACACTGGAGTGGCCCCACAGGACTGGAACATACAGGAGAGAAACCCGCTGGACTGGAACCCGGACTGGACATAGGCTTCACCTACACTTGACTGCCCTCCCCCTCGGGTTGAGCCCTCAGGTTCTGGCAGCCGGTAGGACTTACAGGAACCGCAGGAATGAAGGTCCAGGAGTGCCCCCTGGCCCCTAGGCGATGGCAAGGCAGACAGGCAGGAAATGTCCGGGTTCTGGCAGTAGGCAGATCCAAAGCAAAGGTCAGGACCAGGAACAAGACTACAGCTGGAGCCTCAGTGCCAAGGAGGACTGGCAACTGATAGAACAAGGCCCGAAGCTCCAGAAGCAAAAGACACCCACACAGAAAACCAGCAGGCTAAACACAAGAAGACTAGTCAACTGTACAAGCTAGTAGGAAAGCTCTGCCCAAGCAAACCAGTCATACACACGAAACATACATAAAGCAAAACACAGGAAAGCTGTACCCAGGCTGACAAAGCAAAGCAGTACCCCAGCTACCAAGTCATACCCTAGGAACAAACACAGAGCAAACTCAGGAGAACTAGTAAAGCTGAACACAAGCTAACAAACAGACGGGGCCTAAGCTGGCTAGTCTAACACTAGGAACAAACACAGAGAACAAGCAGAGCTAAGCACAGGCAACAAGCCAGACGGTGCTTAAGCTAACTAGTCATGCACTGGAAACAAACATAGAAACTCACACAGAGCAAACACAGAAGGGCTGGAAACCCACAAGCGATAAACACAGAAGGGCTGAAAACCCACAGAAGGGTAGGAGACCCACAGAGCAAATAACACTGAAGGGTAAGAAGCCCACAGAGCAATAAATACAGAAGGGCTGGAAGCCCACAGAACCTAAAACACAGAAGGGCTGAAAAACCACAGAGCAAAAGACAAGGAAAGCAAACGGTGCTAACAGCACACTAACCTCGGGACCTAAGGCACTGCGGCGGAAATGGCAATGCAAAGGCCCGGACTGTAGTCTTCAGAGGACTAATAAAGCCCAACACCAGAGCCACAGGTGCAGCAATCACCTTGCAACCAAACAGAGGCTTGACACACAAAGCAGTCATTCCATAGGAAGGAACAGCGGGAGCCATCTTGGATACTGGCAAGGATGAGGCAGCGGCAGCCATCTTGGAAGAGGCAAAGCCCACACAGGTGAGGTTCAGTAGGGCAATCAGCACACAGAGCCAGAGAGAAACTAAGACAGAGACAGACACAGAGACAAGCAGAAGCCAGCACAGCCACTGACTCCCAGAAACAGGGTAAGTATGAGGGTGGTCACGGCCACAGACGTGACATGTGGGACTGTGAAGGTTGAATGAAGCAATTTCTAGTTGCGGTGTGATGGTCTCAGAGATGGGTTCAGGGGAGAAATAGGATCTTTAGATGAGTGCAATACTGCTGCCTTTTTTTCCCTTTTCTAGTCCAGTGTAAGATTTTATAGCCAGGGGGCATAGGTCGAGTATGATGGGATCATTTGAGTCACGGACCCAGGTTTCTGTGAGGAATAGTAGGTCAAGATTGTCTGATTTAATCCAGTCTGCGATGATTTCAGTTTTGTTAACTGCTGATCTTGCATTGATATATCCCATTCAGATAGATATGTAGGGCTCCTCATTATGAGGGGATGGGTGGATTTTGATTAGTTGTCTTGTTCTAAGTATTTTGGGTTTAGGTGAGGAAGTTTCAGGTTTTGGTGATGGGTGCTTGAGTGATGATGGATTTCTGTGGTTGAAGTTGGTTCGTGGGGATGTGATTGGCTTATTTGTTGTTTTGTGGTACTGAAGGACTGGTATGATATTTATTTTTGAAGGGGGGCATTAAGTGTTGCGTGGGTGATAGCGAGAGAGTAGCTGAAGGTGAGTAGTTTTAAGAGGATTATGGTTCTGGTAGAATGAGGAGATATGTACTATAGGGTGGTTTGATTTTTGTTTGCCCAGTTGATGCAGGTAAAGAGTGAATAGGATGGAGATTAAGATTACTGAGAGAGAAGCATTAGGATATGCACATACTGAAGTGCAGGGGGGACGCAGGAGAGTAGGAGATTGAGCAGCAGAGCTACTATGAGATAGTTCTAAACTATACACATTCAACTAGCTAGAAGTCAGAGCAATAGATACATATACAACTGCGCTAGCGATCAAAAAAAAAACAATGGACAGATTAAAGTGAACACATCTAACATCATTAGGAGAAACATTAAACACTGACAAAGATACTCCTGGTAACCGTTTTGATTCTATTTGGTCTAGTAAAAAAATATGTAATCCTAGAAATGGTTCTTAAAGAAGCATATAACTAGCAGATAGTATGTGAGCTTGGATATTTTATGCAGTCATAAAAATGGTTCCTAAGGAAGCATAAAGTTGCAGACAGTGGATATCTAACAGCATTAGGAGTAAGATCAAAACACTGACAAAGGTACTCCTGGTAATCGCTATGATTCTATTTGGTCTAGTAAAAAATATGTAATCCTAGAAATGGTTCTTAAAGAAGCATATTACTAGCAGATAGTAAAAGAACTTGGATATTTTATGCAGTCATAGAAATGGTTCCTAAGGAAGCATAAGTTGCAGACAGTGGATAAACATGGATAATTGCAATAAAGAACATAGGAATAGAGGGGTGCAGACGGGTTCAGATGTTTACCAGTGTTCAAACTAGACCAAGATATTCGCATAGCATTAGTAACTTTTGTCAGGTTGATTGTGGTGATTCTCCGGTGTAGTTCTTATAAACTTTAGGTCAGGATGTCACTCAAGTCCTAATTTCTTCGAAGACGCAGTGCCTTAGGTCTGAAGCAGATTCATACACTGCTACTCGGTATCACCGGTCGGCCATAATCACTCTCGTCGGAACTCCTTCAAATATTGTTCAATGTCCTCTACATGATGTACAAAGGAATACCGTCTGGTCTCAAGTCGCTCCAAGTTGGTCCTTAGCCGCTACGGGCCGCTCCCACGTGTCGTCCCTGGCACGTTTCCTCAACCGCCTCAGTACACGAGTCTCATGGCTGTAACTGCTCACCCTGCACCTCGTTGCCGCGCTCTTCCCTATCGTTCGGTGCACCTCACACAGTTCCGTACCAACAGCCTTGCTGGCAGTGGCCGAAGCCGGCTCTATGGCCAACCAATCGCTCGGAGATGGGTGCTCGTGGGTGAATGGTCACTCACACTATTGATGTCCTCTGATGGCTGGCGGTCGGCAGCGTCGAGATTGATCACGGCGGACGGCCCGTCTGTGTTGGTGGAATTGATCCCAGGCAGACAGCCCGTCAGCGACACTGGAGTTGAGTGTCGTCAGCAATAGTCAGGCTAGGAACAGTCTACCTCGCGGTCCTGGGCGCGCGCCCGTCGGCGGTACTGGAGGTGAGTGTCACCAAAACAGCAGTTAGACCAGGACCTGGCTGCCACGTGGTCCTGAGCAAATGCGTGGGAGTTGTCTCGTTTAACTCCTAGCGGCAACTCGGCTCAGACCAATTGCTCGGAGGGCAGTTCGAACTCCACAGCATTTCCCTCTCCACATTTCGGTGTTATCGGGTCAGTTTCCAGGCATTATCCTCGGCTAGGTTTCACCTAGGTCTCACAGAGCCAACTGCACATGCGACCATCTAAACCATGGCCATCTTGCATTGTGGTTTTAATATCTACACTTACAAACTGTGTTAAAGAATTATTGACCAGCAGTTTGGAAGCATGCTGGTGTATGTCCAATCTTAAAACCCCCTTTGGGAGATACAGAGGATCTGAAAAATTATAGGCTATTTCCAATCTACCTCTTCCAGCTAAATTGGTGGAACAAGATGCATTAGAACAGCTAGTGGAGTTTATAGAAGAAATGAATGTTTTACATCCACACCAAGCAGGTTTCAGGGCAAGTCATAGTACAGAAACAATAACTTTGGGGTCCTTTTAGTAAGGTGCACTGAAAAATGGCCTACGCTAGTCTAAGCACATGTTTTGGTTGTGCACAGATCCATTTTTCAGTGCACCTGTAAAAAATGCCTTTTTAAAATTTTGGCCAAAAATAGACGTGTGACAAAATGAAAATTGGCGCGCGTGTGTTTTGGGTCTGAGACCGTACCACCAGCCATTGACTTAGCAGTAAAGTCTTACGCATTAACCGGGCGGCAATGGTCTATGCACGTAGAATGCCCTTTACTGCCCGGTTAGCGCCAGGCACCAGAATATAACAATTATTTTCTAGTGGACATGCGTAAAAAATGAAATTATCACCTGGGCCACGTGGTCACCGGGTGGTAATTCCAAATTGATATGTGGTGGGAGCACATAGACGCCAATGTGGCTTAGTAACAGGGCCCCTTTCTGCCTGATATTTAGCACTATATAACCAGTCAGAATGGATGCTGACCTGTTAAATAGCACCTAACTGGTTATCTTCTGATATTCAGGGGGGATAACTGGCTATCCTCTGCTGAATATCTGTGGTTAGCGGCTGGCGAATAACCAGTTATATCACATGATATAACCAGCTATCCGCCGATTTTTAAACTGGGTTTGGTGGTCATATTTGGCCACATCAAATCCTTGTCTTTGGCCAGTTTAAAGATAACCAGCTATGCATGAATATCAACATAACCATTTATATTCAAACCAGCTGAAAAAAACAGTCACCAGAAATGACCCAGGATTGAATATCTGAGTTTAGCATGGACTGTGGCAGGCAGCCCAGATATCTCACATGGTTTGAATATTGGGGCTTTTGTTTTTAAGTGAGACATATGAAATTCTTGAGCCAGGAGATATGGCATTTTTTTTTTGTTACATTTGTACCCTGTGCTTTCCCACTCATAGCAGGTTCAATGCGGCTTACATATTATATACAGGTTACTTATTTGTACCTGGGGCAATGGAGGATTAAGTGACTTGCCCAAAGTCACAAGGAGCTGCCTGTGCCTGCAGTGGGAATTGAACCCAGTTCCCCAGGACCAAAGTCCACCATGCTAACCACTAGGCCACTCCTCTACTCATTAGATGTGGAGTGGCAATTTCGATATAACGTTTAAATCTGATTTTGGAATTTTTGCTGACAATGTCCAAAAATCAAGTGGCAAACATACCAGCTTATAATCGAAAGAGAAAAACGCCTATATTTCGACCCAAATCGGGAGATGGGCGTTTTTCTCGCAAAGGCGCCCAAATTGGTATAATCGAAAGCCGATTTTGGGCGTTTCCAACTGCACTCTGTCGCGGAAACGGGTAAAGTTGACAGGGGCGTGTCAGAGGCGTGGTGGAGGCGAGACTGGGGCGTGGTTATCAGCCGAGGAGAGATGGGCGTCTTTAGCTGATAATCGAAAAAGGCGTTTTTACCACAATTTTGGGTCACTTTTTTGGACCCTTTTTTTTCACGAACAAGTCCCAAAAAAGTGCCCCAACTGCCCAGATGACCACTGGAGGGTATCGAGGATGACCTCCCCGGACTCCCCCAGTGGTCACTAACCCCCTCCCACCAAAATAAAACCCACTTTAAAAACTTTTTTTCCAGCCTCTATGCCAGCCTCAACTGCCGTACCCACCTCCATGACAGCAGAATATGTTCGATCCTGTCACAGCCTTTCCCTGGGTCAGATGTGGCTCTCGGGTGCACTACAGGGTCACATCAGCATTGCATTGTGGTAGGTGTAGGGTATTGGGCTCCGTGATTTCATTAGCTTGTGTTACAGTCTCACAAAGTTGGTAGTTGGTAGGCTCTTCTCCCATGGTGCTTTTCCCCCTGCCTACTGGGTCAGAGTGTGCCCTGTTGTGTTTCCGGTAGTCCATGAGGTAGTGGCCATTTTTATAAGCCAGTTTTAGATCCCTTCCATGTGTTAGCCACATTAGAGAACTTAGTTCTTACCTTGAATGTGGCTGAAAGAGGGCATTGTACAACATTCTGCCAGCTCTGACCTGCTAATCTCACTACCAGGGAGACTCGTTGCCAGTGGTGGGGCACAACCTCTGATCTGCAGTTAACTGTGAGTAAGCGCGCTTATTCCAATAAAGGACGTTTTCGGAGAGATTAGTCTTCAGGTGTCAACTGGTGTACCAATGTTATACAGCAGTAACAAGTCCTAGAGGCTTGCGTGTATGCAGGTCCCTGGAGCACTTTTAGTGGGTACCGCAGTGCACTTCAGCCAGGTGGACCCAGGCCCATCCCCCCCACCTGTAACACTTCTGCTGGTAAATGGGAGGCCTCCAAAACCCACTGTACCCACATGTAGGTGCCCCCTTCATCCCTAAGAGCTATGGTAGTGTTGTACATTTGTGGGTAGTGGGTTTTGGGGGAGGGGGGTTGGGAGCTCAGCACCCGTGGTAAGGGAGCTATGCATGTGGGAGCTATTTCTGAAGTCCACCGCACTGACCTAGGGTGCCCAGTTGGTGTTCTGGCATATCAGGGGGGTGAGTGTACTACGAATCGTGGCCCCTCCCACGACCAAATGGCTCGGATTAGGACGTTTTTGAGCTGGGCATTTTTAGTTTCCATTATCGCTAAAAAAAACAAATGCCCAGCTCAAAAACTTCCATTTCTTCGAAAATACGGTTCGGCCCGCCTCTTCACGGACCCGTTCTCAGAGATAAACGCCCATGGAGATAGGTGTTTTCATTCGATTATGCCCCTCATAGTGATTTTTGAACCTGAAAAATGTCTTTTTGTTTAGAAAATGGCTATTTCATGGATGTTTTGTAGACGTTTTGTGCTCAATGCATTTTTCTTTTGTGACCATTTTTGAAAAGAACGTTCCATGGCGCTCCAGAAAATTTTGTTAATAGCGCGGTGCTAACCTGGCAATAATCGGGCATCACCACGTGCTGCCTGGTTACTGCGGGAGCCCTTACTGTCACCTCAATGGGTGGTGTTAAGTGAAACTTGCCACATGGACACATGGTAAGATTTATCTTAGTGCATGGCCATCTTAGTGCGGTAAAAAGAGCCCTGGCGCATGGAAAAAATGGCCCCCGCTGCTACTGCAAGGACCTTTTTCCCACAGCTTAGTCAAAGGATCCCACAATGTTTATCCATATACTTTTGGGAATAGCCCACACCAGAAATAGTGGAGAAAAAAAACCTCAGATAACAAATATAGAGGTAGAACAATCCATTCTAGTTAAAAAAAACAAAAACAAAAAAACACTCCATTTAATAAAATTTGCGTATATCTACAAAAACGCTACTGATATGACTTAAGTTTATGAAACAGGAAAAGTTCAATTTCAAAGCTAAAAATGCAATCAATTATAGCACAATTATAGCTCAATCTCCATGTGCCATTCAAAAACCATGCTTTACTTGATTCTCCACGAAGACTTCCTCATAACTTAATAATAGCTGACTCCCGACAGGGATCCCTGTTTCACAAAAACTGCTGCCTCAGGGGAAGACTCCACTGTTCCTCTAGCACATCTGTTGAGTTTGTGTGGATATACACATATTAAGTGGTGGTTTTTGTTTTTTAAATCTATGATGGATGGCCTGCAGCATTTTGGCCTTCATAACCCATATATTTACATCTGTCATGTTGCGTCCTCTGTTCCAAGAGAAACACCAAACAATGGAGAAGAAACAAACAAACATAATAATGTGCAACTGTAAAAAAGACTTCCTTATTCCAATGACAAGGGACCCGATACAGACCATGTTTTGGGTCTGCATCAGGAGTCCAAAAACATCTATAGGCCAAAAGAGACAACATATAAATCAAAACAATATTCCAAAGGGCAGTAAGAAATATGTCAATGGTATATATAAAATGAATTACTGGCATATACAAAATAAAGTACAAATGTAAAATATCACACCAAAGTGAGTTCAAAACATAAATTAAATAGCAAAAATGTGTAAAAAAAAAAAAAAAACATGAGAAAAAATTTAAAAATATTATTAACATTTAATACATTTTATAAAAATACTTATGAAGATCTGAAGTTGGAATGTGCAACATGTAGAGTAACCCAAAGTATGAAAGGTGATGAAATGAAATAATGGAATAAATGGGTGAAAAATAAATGTAGCAGCAGTCAGATATACCTGCAAAAATTAGTGCAATATTTTGTGATCTTCAAAAAGAAGGAACCTCTACAGTACTACTGATTTTGCCTATGTAGATAAATATGGATCGTTATGCCACAACTTTAAGTGAAATATTATAAAATGCAAACTTCCAAAAGTACTAGAAAACCAATGTGTTGTACTGAGATGAGAGACACCCCTGTCTAAAAATCATAGATAAGTTATACTATCCAGCTCATAATCGAAAGTGATCGCCGGCCATTTCCCGACACAAATCGGGAGATGGCCAGCAATCGGTATAATCGAAAGCTGCTTTTTTTTACAGCATCGCTGCTTTCCCATCGCCTTGCTGGCGAAAGTTCAAAGGGGTGTGTCGGCGGCGAAGCGAAGGCAGGACATGGGCGGGTATGGGCGTGGCTACCAGATAGCCGGCTTTCGCCGATAATGGAAAAAAAACGGCGTTAAACAGTATTTCGCCGGGTCTACTTGGTCCTTTTATTTTCACGACCAAGCCTCAAAAAGGTGCCCCAACTCACCAGATGAACACCAGAAGGAAGCGGAGATGACCTCCCCGTTCTCCCCCAGTGATCACTAACCCCCTCCCACCAAAAAACCCCCACTTTAAATACTTTTTTTCCAGTCTGTATGCCAGCCTCAAATGCCGTACCCACCTCCATGACAGCAGAATGTGTTCTGTCCTCCGACAGCCTTTTCCTGCTTGTGATGTGGCTCTGGGGTGAGTGTGACACCTTTTCTGTTATTTGCACTGCAGAGTCACATCAGCAATGCATTGTCGTGGGTGTAGGTATTGGTAGTTGGTAGGCTCTACTCCCCTGGTGCTTTCCCCCTGCTTACTGGGTCAGAGTGTGCCCTGTTTTGTTTCCTGTTGTAGTCCATGCGGTAGTGGCCATTTTTGTAAGCCAGTTTTAGTTCCCTTTCCTGTGTTACCCACGTTAGAGAGCGTAGTTCTTACCTTGAATGGTGCTGAAAGAGGGCATTGTACACCATTGTGCCAGTTCTGACCTACTGCTCGTCTTAGTACCAGGGGACTCTTTGCCAGTGGGGCACAACCTCTGATCTGCAGTTAACTGTGAGTAAACGTGCTTATTCAAATAAAGGACTTTTTCAAAGAGATTAGTCTTCAGGTGTGAACTGGTGTGCCAAAGTTATACAGAAGCAATAAGTCCTAGAGGCTGTATGCAGGTCCCTGGAGCAGTTTTAGTGGGTGCAGTACATTTGTGGGTAGTGGGTTTTTTTTGGGGGGGGGGGGGTTGGGGGCTCAGCTCCCAAAGTAAGGGAGCTATGCACGTGGGAGCTTTTCTGAAGTCCACTGCAGTGACCCCTAGGGAGCCCGGTTGGTGTCCTGGCATGTCAAGGGGGCCAGTGCACTAAAAATGCTGGCTCCTCCCACGGCCAAATGTCTTGAATTTGGCTGGGGTTTGAAATGGCCGACATAACTTTCCATTATCGCTAAAAAACGACGCCGGCCATCTCAAACCCCGGCCAAATCCAAGGCATTTGCCTGGCTGGAACCGTATTATCGAAACAAAAGATGGCTGGCCATCTTTTTCGAAAATACGGGTCTGGCCAGCTGTTTGCGGCAGCGCCAGAATACATTGCCGGCCATGTATTTCGCCGGCGCCATTCGATTATTCCCCTCTATATGAATTAGAAAATGTTTTTAATCATCTGAAACCATCACATTGTGCTTTGTGTATTTATCTGCTTAGGTGAAAACAGCACTGGTCAAAGATTCTCTCTTCTGGAACTGGGTGAAAAAAAGAAAAAGAAATTTGACAATGAACTGAATCTTCTGTGGAATGAGGTCCTCAAATTTGATTTAAAAGGGATACCCCTGGATTACTCGTCATTGCTGAATGTTATTGTAAAAGATTTTGAAACAATTGGAAAAGACAAACCACTCTTGGGCTCATTTTCGAAAGAGAAGGACATCCAAAAAGCGACACAAAAGGCACATGGATGTCCTTGTGAAAGAAAGTCATCCAAATCCAATAATTGAAACAGGGCCGTAAAGACATCCTCAGTACAAGGACGTCCATCTATGGATGTTCCCACAGGGGGCGTGTTAGAGGCGTGTTTTGGGCGGCATTACAAGATGGGCACCTCCAACATATAAAGGCTAGTGAAATGGTTTTAGATGAGCGGGAACATGGGGCCTAGTTGCAGCTCTCACAGATTTCTGATAGGATTCCAAACAGCAGGTATAATAACCCTCTCAGGCCCCGATGATCAATTCCCCACACTGTTCTGAAACAGAGCCGTAAAAATAGAGCCCAAACAGCACAGGGAGTTAACTCCCCAAAGATCAATACTAATAACATGAAATTTGGGCACATTATTAGCATTGATCATCGGGGAAAGTGTGGGAGGATTATGCCTGGGCATGCGCTCAAGCCGACTCTGTGGGTGCTGTGGGTGCTTGAGCACCCCCAATATTGAGAAAATTCCTTTTATGTGTCCAGGGAGGGGTTATTTCCATTGGGCTTAGCACCCCCAATAATTACGAAAAGTTGGCTCCTATGCACTCAGTCACAATCCTCCCATACTTGTTTGACAGGTCCAGGCTGTCAAAAGCCCAGACATGTCAAACACAGGAGCTGGAGGTCCGTGGGACCCCTTCCAAAGGCAAGGCCCTGGTGGGAGGGTTTAGGGGGGGCACTAGGTCACCAGGGCCTCATCCATTTGGGGGGTCCACTGAACACCCACAACTGATGGTAGCAGCCTGTGCTACCTCGCATGGACCGGGGGGAGGAAGCGTCTTAACCCTAACATCAGTTCCTAGCTGGCACACTGATAACGTGCTATTTGGCCCGTAAGATCAGCGTGCAGTGCTCTGATAATACGGGCAGAATACTGGGGAGCTAAATTTAAATATAATTTAAATGAGCTCTACAGTATTGGCCTCTAGTGCCCGCTTTTACTTTTGATCATCAGGTCCTCAATACTGTATTACAGTTGAGATAGATATGTTCCTTCTATGTTTACATTTAGAAAGAGAATACCTTTTTTCCTTTCTTCTCAGTAGTGCACTTCTCTCTTCTCCAAAGACGTTTATGATAGCTTTTTGTTTCTTCCACTGTCTGTGAGGCACAATAGCTAAAGTACGCAGTGGCTGTGTGCTTTCTTTTGGGCTTCTAGACACACCTCGGCTGAGGCTTGGGTGTTTTCAGCTTTTACAGCCACAAAGATCTCTAGAACTGAGTCCCTTAAATGTTCGTCTACATGCCTTCTTTTTACCATAGTGAGGCAATCCCATTCTTGTACAATCTGGGTGTCTTGCTCCATCTAATTTTCCAGAATGATCTTCTCCTCCAGGCATAGGAAGTCTGCCTAATAAAGTTCTTAACCTCTTATAGACAGTGTTTTCTCTTTGAGTCTTCTGATTATTTTCTAGCACCTTTCTTATTGCTAGTTTAATAGAGGCAGTGTCTGTAGATACAGTTTCTTTGTGGATGAGCATTGGTTTAATGTCAGCTAATGTTCTGCCTCGCTGATTTAAGAATTCAGTAAGTGATGTTCTCTGTCTGTTCTGAGGAGTCACTAGCTTCTCTCACTACTAGAATTTTCCAGTGTGTGTCCTCAGTGTCTGGCACAATCTCCTCTGGAAATGTCCTAGAAGGGTCTGTGCTATGAAGGCACACACAAAGGGCCAGTATTTTTTCTTGTGTGGAGTCATTCATCCTACCTAGGATTTTTAAACCTTTTACTTTTGTGTTTCTTTCTAGTACAGTCTGAATTTCTTGGGAATAAATCCCTAATGAAACCTCTTGCAGCAAAAGGCCCTAGCAGAATCAATTCCTTCTCCTTTACACCAATTTAGTAATGTTTACATTGTCATTTTCACAGTAATATATTATAGCAATATAATCTAAAAGAACACAAACCATAGAGCTGCCAGTACAGAGCCGTGTGCTGCAATACTCACAGCCAGGCTCTGCCACTACCTCCCTCTGTGACTGGCAGGCAGATGCACTAACCCCACGTAAAGAGCCCTTCCCTTACCAATTCCATAGCGAATCGGTGAGGAATGGCAATGCGTCAAGGAAAGGGAATGCAAATGAGCTGCTCGCTGTAGCTCACTTGCATTCTCTATTGCCTCGGAAGCCAGACAAGCCAGTCGGCCGGTCGAGCATGCGCAGAGCAGCCAAGCATTATGCTGGCTGCTCTACGCATGCCAAGGACGTCCTTTATGGACGTCCTTCACTATAAAAAAAAAAAAAAGACGAGCTGTGCCTATGGACGTCTGTTATGGAAGTCCTTCCCCTCCCCCCCCCCGAGGTCGCTGCCGCTCCCCCCTGCATTTAAATGACAGCTTCCCGCAGCCCCGGCCTTCCCACCATCCTCCGCACCTCCATGGCTCCGCCCCCGCTGTCCCCCTGAGGTCGTCGCCGCCACTGCCCCCCTCCATCTGCCTCCGGGCCGGGCCCTCACAGCGCCTCTCATCTCCGTGTGAAGGCGCTGCAGCAAGCAACAGCTGATCGCTTCCCTTCGGACTTCCCTCCTTTCGTCCCTGGCCTGCCCTCGTCTGACGTAAGTTACTTACGTAAGTTACTTACGTCAGACGAGGGCGGGCCAGGGAGGAAGAGGGAAGTCCGAAGGGAGGCGATCAGCTGTTGGCTGCTGCAGCGCCTTCACACGGATATGAGAGGTGCTGTGAGGGCCCAGCCCGGTGGCAGGCGGAGGGGGGGCGGGTGGAGGGGGAAGCAGCGGCGGCGACGACCTCAGGGGGCGGGGCCACGGGGGTGCGGAGGATGGCGGGGAGGCTGGGGCTGCGGGAAGCTGTCATTTCAATGAGGGGGGAGCGGTGACCTCGGGGGGGGGGGCGGCGTTGGAAGGGAAAAAAAAAAGCCAAGTGCACGACGTCCTTGAAGGACATCCATGTTAGGCACTTTAGAAGGACGTCCCTGACAAGCACTTGGGACACGCAGCTTGTTCTTTTTTTTTTTTTTTTTACATGGGTGTTAGGCGCTTTCCCACTGGTCTCCATGGGTCTGTTCACAGCAGCCTCAGCCTAACGAGAGGTGCAGACCTCACGTTAGGTTTTCCACAGTAAGGAGAATCAGTAAACATTAATGCATCTCATTATAATAGCCTTGCAATGGTAGTGCAGCTCATTATAATAGCCTTTGGATCATTTGCATTCTGTTTTCGTTAGCTGCTACCGTGATAGGAAAATGGCCTTTTGTGCATGCCACGGTTTACTATTTGCTCGTTAATGGCTGGTTAAGTTTAGTGCATCTTGGCCTCAGTTCCTGCTGCTGTGGGTGAGGTTCCCACGAAGCCTCTAAGTGTTACAGCACACGGCTCTGTACCGGCAGCTCTTTTTCTTTTTAGAGCTCAGAACATGACTAGGAACAAAAACATAAACTTATTTATTCAATATCTCAATTCCTCAAGTACAGCCACAGAACAACCTTTTAGGGTGGATAGTGTTCACAGTGAGCTCCTTTTATTATCCACCAGATAGAAGAGATAAGAGTTTTCCGTTTTGTCACTGGCACAGTATAAGTCATCACAAGAACAAAATATAAGAAAACCAATGGACTGCATTAGGGGCTTACAGCCCATTTAGTTATGTTTAAACAAAAGAGACCTGCATATTTGTCCCTGTAACATGCTCAAAATAGAATAATCAATTTGTGTTTCTAAATTGTAAACTTATACAAAACAGATGAAGTGTAGATGTGATTCCATGTGCCCCAATGAAGGGAGAGTTTAATTTGACTTCCATTTAATTTCAATATATTCCATCTTTATAACACCAGGCTTCCCAAGGCAGATTACAACAACAGTTAAGATGAACCCATCAGGAAACAGGATATCCTCAATGAAATCTGGCCATCTCTATTGTATAGAACAGCGCAGAAAAATGAGCACAAATTATAGAGTTTATAACTGCTGTTTCTACCAGCTACAATAATTTTTTAAAGCTGTTTTAGTGATATTCAGTTTTTATTTCATGATATTTATATCTACATATGGGAAGCTGTTTCCAGTAAGTGAAAAAGCTGTCAAATAAGTTTTTAAAAAAAAATCTTTTGTCCTCCACCTTTTAAGGCAGTGTTTCCCAAGTTCAGTCCTGGAGTACCCCTTACCAGTTAGGTTTTCAGGATATCCACAATGAATATGCATGAATTTGATTTGTATACACTGTCTCCAATATATGCAAATCCCTTTCATGCATATTCATTGTGGATATCCTGAAAACCTGACTGGCAAGCGGTATTCCAGGACCAGACTTGGGAAGCATTGTTTTAAGGTACTGTTTACCCAACTGGAACAGCTTTTGACTTTTTACAGATGGACCACACATAGGCAGTCCGTTATTTCTAATAATCTTTTGCTACTGTTTTCAATAGTGTTTGTTATTGTTTTGGGTGAACGAAAATGGTGTCAAGCTCTACCTACTGGCTTCAGCCCATATAATGGGCTAGATAGGTTCATACTGTCTCCTGTTCTCAATCTAACCACCTTGGGGGATCCAGAAGAGACAGGAGAAAGAGGAATTTATGCTGGAACACATGGGAAAGGGAAGATAGAAAAAAGAGAAAAAATAAGCTGGACAATTTAGGGTGGGAAAGGAGAGGTGAGACAGGCTGCACATAAAGGGAAGAGAGGAGACAGACTGAAAATATAAAAAGGGAAGAGAGAGGGAAAATAATACAGATTTGAGAAGGAGGCAGTGAAGTCAAAGAAAGCTGAATGTAAAAGATCAATACCAAACAGACATAGAGCAGGAGGTGAGAAAAGAAATTGCAAATGGAAAGGAGGACCTGGGAATAAAATTAAGAACACAGACAGAGGAAAGCAGAACCAACAAGATGATTGGAATAATAAAATCATCAGACTACAAAGCTAGGAAAAGTGATTTTATTTTCAGTTTAGTGATTTAATTATGTCATGTTGAGAATTTACATCTGTCAGCTTTATTTTTGCACTGTACAGGACATTTTTTTTTTCTGTTTCTCTGGTGTTGCATGACATGCAGAGTCCTGTATCTTTGCTCTCCGTTTTTGTCAGCATGTTTTTTGTGAAGGAGAAACTGCATTGATAAGGCATTGATTAGCAATCTGAACTCTACTACTACTACTACTAATTGCATTTGTATAGCGCTACCAGACGCACGCAGCGCTGAACATTTGACATAAAGAGACAGTCCCTGCTCAAAGAGCTTACAATCTAGGTAGAACAGACAGACAAGACATTAACGGGCAAGGGAATTAATGGGTAGAGAGGAGGAGGGCGAATGAGTAGTGGTTAGGAGCCACAGGCAGAAGTGAAAAGGTGGGATTTCAGCATAAATTTAAAAACAGGTAGAGAAGAAGCTAGACGTATGGGTTCAGGAAGACGGTTCCAGGCATAAGGTAAGTCTGGAGTTAGTGGTGGAGGAGAAGGGGGACGATAAGAGAGATTTGTTCAGAGAGCGGAGTTCACGGGGAGGAATGTGGGGAGAAATGAGAGAAGAGAGGTAATGAGGGGTCATGGAGTGGATGCATTTAAAGGTCAGTAAGAGGAGTTTGAACTGTATACGGAAGCGGACAGGGAGCCAGGGAAGTGATTTGAGGAGTGGGCTAGTGTGATCATAACGATTTTGGCAGAAAATAAGTCGTGCTGTAGAATTCTGGACAGATTGGAGAGGAGAGAGATGGCTGAGTAAAAGACCAGTGAGAAGTAGATTACAGTAGTCTAAGCGAGAAGTAACAAGGGTGTGGACAAGGGTTCTGGTGGTGTGTTCAGAAAGGAAGGAAATTGTACAGCGCTGTGTAACCCTAGTAGCGCTTTGGAAATGTTAAGTAGTAGTAGTAGAAGGGGCGAATTTTGCTAATGTTGAAGATAAAGAAGCGACAGGTTTTGGTGATTTGTTGAATATGGTCAGAGAAGGAGAGAGAGGAATCGAAGATGACTCCAAGGTTGCGAGCCGAGGAGACAAGGAGGATATGAGAGCCATTAACAGAGATAGAGAAAGGGGGAATAAGGGAGATGGGTTTGGGGGGGAAAATGAGAAGTTCAGTTTTAGCCATGTTTAATTTGAGATGGCGCTGAGACATCCAGACAGCAATGTCAGACAAGCAGGCAGAGATATTTTTCTTGGATTAAGGTTGAGATTTTAAGGGGTGGGAATGTAGATCTGAGAGTCATCAGCGTAAAGATAGTAGTGAAAGCCATGAGAAGAGATTAGGGCACCGAGAGAGGAGGTATAGATGGAGAAAAGGAGTGGGCCAAGGACAGAACCCTGAGGCACACCAACTGAAAGCGGGAGGGAAGTTGAAGAGGATCCACCATAGTGAACACTGAAAGTACGGAGAGAGAGGTAGGAAGAGAACCAGGAAAGAACAGGGCCCTGGAATCCAAGCGAGGACAGTGTATCAAGGAGTAAGGTGTGGTCAACAGTGTCGAAAGCAGCGGATAAGTCAAGAAGGATGAGGATGGAATAGAGACCTCTGGATTTAGCTAGAAGCAGATCATTAGAGATTTTAGTAAGTGCAGTTTCAGTAGAGTGAAGAGGGCAAAAACCAGATTGAAGTGGGTCAAGAATAGGTTCTCTCCAGCTTGCAGACCCTTCTTTAAATCCTCTCTTTTTCCTTCTGGCTGTTGCTCTAGACTGAGCTCCCAGAATCTTTCAAAGTAGTCAATAGTAGCAGCTGTGTTCATGCAGTGGGAGGAGTCCAGGCAGTGAACCTTCACTCCTTGTTGTTATACAGAGGCCTGCTTGGTACTTTTTTTTTTTTTTTTTTTTACAAAAACACAAGGGGTTTCAGATCCTGGTGAGTGTCATAGACCAATTCCTTTAATTTTCTTTCTAAACACTCAGTGAATAAAGGAATTTCTTATGAGACCTTCCTCACACTTCAGTAAAAGTACATTGAAGAAGACATTAAAAAATGTACTTAAGTGAAAGCAGTGGCAATCATTGGTTGGCTGCCACCTGGAGCGGATCATCGCTGTGCACTCCCCTGGGTGCAGCGGCAACTCCCCCCCCCCCCCCCCCCCCCCGGGTGCAGCATGTCACTCCCCCGGTGTTCTTACCTGCTGGGAGCAGCCACGCGGCTGTCGGCTCCGTTGGTTGGTTCCCTGCTGCCTCGGAACAGGAAGTAACAGCAGAGGGAGCAGGGAACCAGCGGAGCCAACAGCCGCAGCTGCTCCCTGCACCCCTCCAGCAGTGTGCACCCGGGGCGGACTGCCCACAACGCCCCACCCTCGGTACGCCACTGAGTGAAAGTAAAAAGGTTATTGCCTAATATAATATATTTTGAGTAAAAATTAAAATACAGAGACTACAATGACTGCAACTACTATTAATGTTTACATCCCAATAATTTTATTGAACTATAATTCAATCCACTTAGCTTTTAATAAAATTAAATTTTGAAAATGACTTTCACTCATGTGAGTTTGCTCATGAGTCATTATTAAACCACCACAGCCGCAATGGCAGGAAGTGGAGTGTTCAGTCTGATAAAAAAGCTCCTTCAAATCAGGCCAGGCTGCAGTACTACTGATGTGCTATGACTGGGTCTGCAGGTGCTAATCAAGGGAATCTCTGAAATAGGTGCTCAATATCAGTGACATAGACTTACAAAGTTACATAAGGGCTTACTTTCAAAAGAGAAAAATGTCTAAAAAGTGGCAAAAAGCAGCATTTGGATGTTTTTCTCATTAAAATGTCCAAATCAGTATTTTTGCAACCCATTTTCCAGATGTTTTTCTATGCTATTTGCTTGCATCCAAATCTCAAGGGGTATGTCAGGATTGTGTTAAGGGCAGGATTTGGACATTCCTAAGACCTGGACATTTTTCAGTCATAATGGAATAAATAAAAAATGCCCAGCACTAAAACTAAGACATTTTAAGCTAGACCTGTTTTTAGAGTGAACAAGTCACAAAAAAAAGTGCCCTAAATGACCAGATAACCACTGGAGGAACAAAAGGAATGACTCCCATACTCCCCCAGTGGTCACTGGCCTCTCCCACCACCCAATGATGTAAAAGAAAAAGTACATACCAGCCTGTATGACAGCTTCAGATTTTATAGACAGTCCTATTACAGCAGCAAGCAGATCCCTGGAGTAGCCTAGTGGTCAGTGTAGTACACTATGGAGAAGAGCACCCATGCTCATAATCTACCCTAACTGTTACACTTGTGGTGGAAAGTGTCAGCCCCCCCAAAAAACCCCAAACACCTACTGTACCCACATATAGGTGACATCTGCAGCTATAAGGTCTATTTTAGTGGTGTATATTTGGGTACAGTAGGTTTTGGGGTGGGTTTTGGAGGAATCACTATACTACTACTACTACTACTTAACATTTCTAGAGCGCTACTAGGGTTACGCAGCGCTGTACAAATTAATAACTAAGGACGGTCCCTGCTCAGAACAGCGTACAATCTAAAGGATGAAATGTCAAGTTGGGGTAGCAATATAAGCTATACAATATAAGCTATCAATATATATAAAAGGCGAGTGTCGTACTCACTCGCAAATGTGCAGTAGAGACCTTCTCTGCCCCGCCCCCACGTCAATACGTGATGACGGGGGCGGAACAGAGAGAGTCTGTACTGCGCATTTGCGAGGGAGGGACACCACCGTTGCTAACGCTCCCCCCCCCACCCGGAGTCGCCGCCGCCACCCACCCTCCACCCGGTCGGGCCCTCGCTCCGCTACTGAAACTGCAAGGGTCCGGGAACGCAGCACTGAGCTCTGCTGAGCTGCTGTAGGCCTTCCTTCTTCTTCTCTGCCTGTGTCCCGCCCTCGACGACGTTACTTCACACGAGGGCGGGACAGGCAGAGAAGAAGAAGGAACTTGGAAGGCCGACGTCGGCTGCTCAGCAGAGCTCAGTGCTGCGTTCCCGGACCCTCGCTGTTTCAGTAGCGGAGCGAGGGCCCGACCGGGTGGAGGGTGGGTGGTGACGGCTCTGGGGAGGGGGGAGGCGAATTCAGAGGGGGAGGGGCAGCGGCGAACTCAGCGGTGCGGGGGGAGGGGCCTTTCAACCCCCCCTTCCTATAATAGCCCATTTTTACGGGCTCAAAGGCTAGTACAATATAAGGTAGCAATGGTGAGATGTATACCTGGGAGCTTTTAGGTGAAGTCCACTGCAGTGCCCCCTATTGTGCTCCACTGCTCTTCTGGGATATTTTGTGGCCAGTCTGCTAAGAATGCTGGCTCCTCCTACATCCCAATTGCTTGATTTTCTGCATTTTTCACTTGGATGTTTTTTGGTGTGTTTTTTTTAAATGGACCAAATGAACACCTAGCAATTAGCCATTTTCACACAAAAAAAAAAAAAGATAGATGTTTTCCTCTTTTGAAAATGGCTGCATTCCTCATTTGAATTTTGGATGTTTTGAGCAAAATGTCCAAAGTTGGAGTTAGAAGTCATATCGAAAATGGACCTCCATGTAACCTATGTAACTTTGCAAGTCTTTGTACTTTGAAAATGAGCCTCATAGCAAAGAATACTTTACCATCATTATTTGGAGACAAGGAACCTTCCTGTTTAAAGACTTACAATCCAATAGACAGTCATCCCAATGTATTTCACTTTTGGGCACCCCTATAGAGGTGTCGCCATTTAGGCTCCCATAACTTTTGGGTGCTGCCTTATGTGCATCAGACTTTTGGGCACACAAAAGGCAGCCTCTAAAAGTCCACTCTGTATTTCTTCCGCCACTCCCCCCATGCAAGTTGCTGGGTCAGAAGCTGTGAGCAGCAGTCCTCAGAGCAGAAGGGAGATTATAGCTGCCCCAGGTGGTACCTGTGAGGGAGCACGAAACAGGCCACTGTAATGCAGTCAAAGGGCCCATTCTGTCCTCCTTCACAGGCACTGCCTGGAGCAAACTATATCTGATATCTCTTCTTCTCCACGTATCACTGTCCACAGCTGCCAGCCAAGCACCTTGCACTGGAGGGAAGGGGAAAGAAGTACAGAGAGGAGTTTTAGATGCTGCCGTTTAGACACCAAAAAGTCCAGAGACTATTTGTATAGGCACTCAAATGGCAGCATCTATAAGTCCAATGGGGGCATCCCTATAGCATTGCCCAAACATTCTGCTTCAGAAATCTTCCATAGGATGACCAGCCCAGTCCGTTGTGTTACAGACATAGGTCTGATCACCAAGAACTGCAACCAGCTTCAGCTTCAGTTTCATCTTTGCTTCAAAGTGACCAAATTCATCAGTGTTGTGTTTGGCTGGAGACCAGTAACCATTTCAACAATCAAAGGCAACCTCACTGTTTTCACAGGCTGTATTCTATGAACAGCTGTCACGGTACAGTGTAGGTGAGCCCTTGGGCAGCAGCCGAGTGCACTGCCCAACCAATCCGAGGACTAGGTAGGCCCCAACTGGTGGCAGGCAAGTCATGCCCAGACAGAGTCAAGGCCGGAGAGTAGCTCTTACAAGAGCCCTTGGAGGCAGCCTGACTGGTTCAAGGCTGGAGAGTACAGGAGCCTGGAGACCACAAGATCTGATTGGAGCAAGGCTGAAGACACTGACTAGAACAAGGCTGGAACATGACTGAAGATGCTGATGGGAAGAAGGCTGGAATAGAGCAGGAACAAGGCTGCAACTCTTCACTAGTCAAGGCTAGGTGACCTGTTGGAAAGGCAACTGCAGAAGAGTCCCAAGAGCCTTATGAAGGCCACAGCATATGATGTCATCAATGGGCACCCTGTCCCACCTCTGTTGCGGGCACCAAAGGAGCAGCCCCAGCTCTGGTGAAGTCTGCAGAGTCTGGCCAGCAGGTAAGCCGGGGTGTGGGACACTGCCACAGCCCTGACAACAGCTAAATTTAAAATGACATGATCCACTGTTGTTTGCAAGACCAGATTAGCAAAATCCTGTTCTATCTCATGCTGCTTCATTTACCTAGGAATCATCATCTATGTCTCTCTTCCATTTTGACTTTTAGCTGCATGCATCAAATGGAACTAAGTAAAAGTGACAAAACATTTAATTAAGTACAGTTACTAGTTACTTTTACGTAGTTACTATACAACACTAATGGTTAGTGCAGTGGCCTGAGAGCCTGTGGAACTGGGTTTGGTTCCCTCTCTTGATTCTTGTGACCCTGAGCAAGCCTCTTAACCCTCTATTGCCCTTGACGCAAAAACTATTGTGAGCTCACTAGAGACAGGGAAAGTACCTGCATAAAATAAATGTAAACTGCTTTGATTGTACTACAGAAAGGTGGTATATCAAATCCTTTTGTAATTATAGTGTCATTCTGGTCTTCTGGATCTCTCCTCCTCATTTATTCATTTTGTTGAAATTTATTATTTAGATTAGTTCAGATTAGTCTGTTTTTGTTTCTATTTTGATTTCTGTATGAATTATCTTAATTACTGTTACAAGTTTATGCTTCTATTTATAAATAGAAAATTTCAGAAGAAATGTAAAAACAACAAAAAAAAAGGAAACTGGACAGATAAAAATGGTTCTCTCCTTTCACTGTCGACTATATCCGCTTTATGAGCTGCACTGGATTCAGCTTTGTCCAAAAAGGACAATTTTTCAAAGGGATATAGCTGAGCAATTAATGAGTTACTTTCATATTGAACACACATTTGGCCAAATTAAAAAGAGACATCCCAAAGGAAATGTTTAGGTAAGGGGAGAAACTTATTTATTTATTTATTTGTTTGTTTGTTACCTTTGCTTCCCACTTATTAGTAGGCTCAAAGTGGTTTACATAGTTCCGGAGAGGTGGTTACAGACTCCGGTGTGAACAAATACAGTGTGGTGGGTTTTGGAGAGCTCGCTATTTCCTCCACAAATGTAACAGGTGGGGGGGGGGGGGGGTATTGGCCTGGGTCCACCTGTCTGAAGTGCACAGCACCTACTACTAAACTAATTCAGGTACCTGCATGCGCTGTCATGGACCTGAGTATGACATCTGAGGCTGGCACGTAATATTTTTAATGATGTTTTTTGAGGGTGGGAGAGGATTAGTGACCACTACGGGAGTAATGGAAGGTCATTCCCGATTCCCTCCAGTGGTCATTTGGTCATTTTGGGCACCTTTTTGTGCCTTATTCATAATAAAAACAGGTCTGGGTGAAACCGTCCAAGTTTTAGTCCTGGACGTCTTTCCTTTTTTCCATTATGGCTCAAAGATGTCCAAGTCTTAGGAACGCCCAAGTCCCGCCTCAGCCATGCCTCCGATACGCCTTCTTGAGATTTAGACGTCCTTGGACGAACTTCCGATACAGACGTCCAAAATCGGGTTTCGATTATACCGATTTGGACATCTCTGTAAGATGGATGTCCAAGTGCCAATTTATGTCACTTTTTGGATGTCCATCTCTTTCAAAAATGAGCCTGTAAGTCTCTCCTTATGGTCTCCAGTAGGAGAACTTTACATATCACTTCCTGTTCCTATATACTTGTTCTAAATTGAATACTTTATTTATATACCTCCATCTCTTGATAGTATTCCCTATGACAACCCCCCCCCCCATGCAAAACAGCCTTTGCTGTCTCCCCCCCCCCCAAAAAAAAAAAAAAAAAATAGGAGGGCAGGTGTCCTTGTGCACTGCATTAGTGACCACAGATTCATTCTATGCCCTTCACAGGAATTGTTTGAATCCCCCATTCCCATGCAAATATAAGAGAAATATTCACACTCTCAGGATCCTAGGCCTATCACTCTATTTTAAATCAATCCATTACCACGGCATGATCTGGTATTTCCATGGGATTGGTCCTGGACTCACTCCCTCAAAAATATTGACCTCTAAAAAGTAATCTACTCAAGACATGGTCCCAAGTGACAATGACAGACAGGTATAATTTCACTCTTCAGGATGTAAAATCCACCAGACAACCAACAAACCATGGTCTTCGCAACAAATCAGCACTCTCCTCACCTGGTGCCATTCCGCACAAAACAGCCCAGTTGACACCTGTAGAGCTGATTATCCAGAGCACAATTACAATGGCTACCTATCACCATTTTAGACAAACCTAGCAGGGAAATGCTTCACATCAGCCCACCCCCCACTCCCCCCCAAAAATGCCAGGTCATAATTGTTCAGGGTATATGCACTCCCCAGAACCAGCAGACATCCCTGCAATTAGCCCTGTACAAAGACATATTGCCCTTGTCCATCAGCTATCTTTTCTCCAAAGCTCTATTAGTAAGGATTACTACGCTTGTCTCACTATAAGCATGTTATGGTATAAGCCAATCATCAGAGTTAAATGTGTAGCATGATGTTGTGTTGGATCAGATACATATATATACACCAATATATTTGTGCAGCTTTTAAAAATATATATTTGACACTGCAGCAGAACTGGCTTTCATTCCAAAAGCCCTCTTCCCTCTCCCTTTGGGGAACATTTAAAAGACATTTAAGAGACAAAAGGGTACTGTGCTTCAAAGAGAAATAAAACTCTCTCTGCCCTCCCACCTAAAAAGACTGAACAAAAGCATGACTAAGGTGGATACTTGAAGAATCACATAGACATCTCCACCAGCAGACAGATAGTCTGGAAAAGGCATAACTCCAGCTATTGATAACAAAGACTTTAGAGGGGAAACCATAAACAAAACATTTGCCTGTCATCAGAGGTATACCTGCCCCTCCCATCATCTATCAGACAAATGGACGCCAGGACATCTGCAGAAAGGAGAGACCTATAATGCAGATCATGTGAACAGACTACAATAACCATAATGCCTTGCAAGTTATCCAGTGCAAACCAGGAAGCAGGTGCTGGGACTCTGTGATCATATCCTCCTGCAGCTTGCAAGATATAAAAGCAAAAGCTATTTCCCCAAGATTCAGATTCTCTCTTCAGCTGCAAGCAACTCAGATCCACTCACTGCAGAAGCCCTGCTCCTGTCCTGACCATGTGCTCATCAATCAGCTGGACCACAGCATGCTTGTAACAAGGACTGTGAGTTAACCTACCTGTTACTTTGTTCTATTTTATGCACAAATTCTCTGTTCTAAGATCCTTTTAAAAACCTACCTCTCGTGTGCAATTGTATATTAAATCAACCTTTTTGAAGCTAAAAATACGGTCTCTTCATGTTCTGAGTATATGGTATCTTTTATATATACTTACTTTATTTAATTTATTGCAATTATCCACCTATTGGTGGAGAAATTAATATCCTAAAACTTATAAATACAGTGCCTGCTCCTAAATTATAAACAGTAGTGAGTGCTCTAGAGCTCTTTCCCCCAAATAAATCATTTCTTGTATCAAGCAAATATACCTTCAACTGCATGGAGGAAGAGGGGGCATAATCAACTTGAGATTTTACACAGATAAACACTGGTGGTGCCAGGGTAAATCATTCTGATTCTTGGACTGGGCATCAAAACAGCAAATGACATTTAATGTGAGCAAGTGCAAAGTGATGGATACGAGAAAGAGGAACCCATACTATTGCATGATGCAAGGTTCCACATTAAGAGTTACCGACCAGGAAAAGGATCTAGGTGTCATCGTTGATGATACTTTGAAACCATCTGCTCAGTGTGCAGCGGCGACTAAGAAAGCAAATAGAATATTAGGTATTATTAGGAAAGGAATGGAAAGCAAAAATGAGAATGTTATAATGCTTTTGTATTGCTCTATGGTGCGACTGCACCTCAATTTCTATATGTAATTCTGGTGACTGCATCTCAAAAAACGATATAGTGGATTTAGAAAAGGTAAATGACAAAGAGGATGGGACAACTTCCCTATGAGGAAAGACTAAAGCAGCTAGGGCTGTTCAGCTTGGAGAAGAGACAAGTGAGAGGAGATATGAGAAGAGGTATATAAAATAATGAGTGGAATGGAATGGGTGGACGTGAATCGCTTGTTTACTCTTTCCAAAAATACTAGGACTAGGGAGAATGAAATTAAGTTATTAAGTAGTAATTTAAAATAAATCAGAGAAAATATTTCTTCACTTAGGGCCCTGTTTACTAAGACGCGTTATAGATGCATTAGCGTTTTTAATGTGTGGTAACCATGTATGCGTGTTAACTATGTACACACCTACAATATCCCTATAGGCGCCTACATGGTTAGCGCATGCGCTAATTGTAGGCGTGTTAAAAAAGCTAACACACCTTAGTAAACAGGACCCTTAATGTGTAATTAAATTCTGGAATTCATTGCAAGAGAACGTGATAAAAGCAGTTAGCTTAGCAGGGTTTTAAAAAGGTTTGGATATCTTCCTAAAAGAAACATTCATAATCCATTATTAAGATGAAATTGGGGAAAATCCACTGCTTATTTCTAGGGTAAGCAGCATAAAATGTATTGTACTGTTTCGGGATCTTACCAGGTACTTGTGACCTGGATTGGCCACTGTTGGAAACAGGATGCTGGAATTAATTGTCCTTTGGTCTGTTCAAGTATGGCAACGCTTATGTTCTTATGTCCCCATAGGTGGCAATTTTATAAGTGGGCACCTCATTTTATATGTGCTGATGCAGTAGGGTAAGCATGTATTCTATAACAGCATCTAGGCACTCAGATAATATTATCGATTAACCAGGCATTGGTACACCTTACATTTAGGTGCCATAGATCTGGTGTAACTGCGGATGCCCAAACACAGAAATGGTGCACATAACTTACAGTATTCTGTAAATTTACATGCATAACTTGGAGCCTCCCCCATGCCCCCTATGCTCTTCCCACATGCATGCTACAGAACTTACACATATCCTTTTAGAATAGCGCTTACTGACGGATTCTATATAGCGCGCTTACTGTTCCGTGCCGAAATCTAAATGTATTCTGTAACAATGCACATAACTTAATTGGCTTAACAAGCTAATCAGCATTGATAACAGCACTTAACAAGCAATAATGAGCACTAATTGGGAAAAATAAGAATTTACGTGCACAAATCCCTAAGCATGTTCTGTAATGAACTGCGCCTAAATTCTAATGTGCACAGTTGAAAAATGGGTGTGGATATGGGTGGGGAAATGGTCGTTTCATGGGCATTCCAAAATTTATGCTCACTGTTACAGAATATGGCTCAGTGTGCATAAATCTACGCGCAGAGATTTACACCATGTTTTAATCAGTGTAAATGGACATGCATAGCTTTAGGCGCTGGGCTATCAACTAAGCATATTGTATATACTGTGCCTAAACCTAGGCGCCACTTATAGAATACGCTTAGGCAGAAATGTTTACCATGCTGATTTTTTTTAGGTGCCTTATATAGAATCTGGCCTTTAATGTATTCCATAACAATGTGTATAACTTAATTGGCTTAACAAACTAATCAGAGTTGATAACAGCATTTAACAAGCAATAATAAGCACTAGTTGGGAAAAATTAGAATTTACGTGCACAGATCCCTAAGCATATTCTGTAATGAACTGCACCTAATTGATCACTTCCCCTGCTCTTACTTATGCAAAGGGGTGTGTACCCACAGACTTCACCTTCACATACACAAAGTTCATAGCATGTCCTAGTTTAAAACCTGTTTTAAATGTGTGGAATTTCAGCATGATTTTTATGCTGACATTTTTGCATTGGGTTAAAAGTAAAATATTCTCTGGCAGAATTTTTTATATTGGATGTCTATGGGCAGAAGGTTACACAGGCGCTAAATAAAGTTGCTATATTTCCAGGATTCTTGAACCCAAGACCTTCAGACCTGGAAATCTCAGATCCCGTAAACCCTGGCCCTGGAACTTCTAAGATCCCCTGGACCTGGGAAACTCCAAACTGAAGAGCCCCAGACATGGATCCCCTGAGCCCAAAATCCCTAGACCCTGGACATTTACTTACTAAAGCCCCAGACCCTGTAAATGTGGATTCATAACCTTCATCCCAAATGCCCCCAGAAATAGGAAATAGTGAACCTCACTCTATAACTGAGGACCCCAGTACCTGAAGTCCTAAACCAGGGACTAGTAGTGGTTTTCAACCAGGTCATACCAGATCATGTCAATATGTCATCTTTTTTTTTTTTCCAACCTAGAGTAGCCTAGTGGTTAGTGCAGTGGACTTTGATCCTGGGGAACTGGGTTCAATTCCCACTGCAGCTCCTTGTGACTCTGGGCAAGTCACTTAACTCTCCATTGCCCCTGGTGCAAAATAAACACCTGAATATATGTAAACTGCTTTGAATGTAGTTGCAAAATACCACAGAAAGGAGGTATATCAAGTCCCATTTCCCTAAATTATTTTATCTTCTCGATTGCAGAAGGTGGAACCCCCCTTACTAGCTTTTTATTTATGCATGGGACCTGGGGCCTATATTAATCTTTCACTTAATTGCTTAATTGCAATTGTACTGTTGTGGATGTCTACTCTTATCTGAGACCTAAGAGTGACTTTTAGAATCTGAATACAGTAGAGCTGTAACATTTACATTGCTGTACTGCCCTCTAGTGTTTTGAATACATTTTTCTTTTTCATCGATAAAACAAAACCTACTTGGTAACACTGCACAAAGAAGGTAGAACAGGAGAATTTAATTTCTTATGTCATCAAATAATAGCCAGTTGGAGTCCATGCAATGTGAGAACCTAGGGACTTATTCTCACTGTATTGGACTAATGTAGGAATATGCCTTATAGAATTTTCATACAATACTTTATTGGGTGCCATTGCATTCAATTGATGGCAATTGTTTTTCATCTAAAGTGATATCTAATATCCTTTTTCATTTATTGCTTCAAAGAAAGACCTGGCAAGCACTCATATCAGTTGGTGCAACTTCCTTCTCAACAGGTGAATTGGAGATGGCTTCTATACACACCCAAAATGAACTTCTCACCAACATTATACAGTACTACATTACATGGTTGGTCAAACTATAAATCTTAAATGAGTAAGAGAAACTGAGGAAACCATCAATGTCTGGATCAAACACCAGCCTTATGATTAATCACCCCTGGTCCATCAAGTGCATCACCAATTATAGCACTGAAGTACAGTGTTATCATAATGACTCACATGACCAGGCTTACTCCATTCTCTGAAACATGCATATGTCTACAGTCTAATGCACCTTTGCATCACTGGTGTGAAACTTTAAACCACCAAACTAGCCAAAAATGTGCAACTCCAAAGATGTGTGAAAGGCATTCAGAAAAATATGAATATTACTATCACTAATTAGCAGCTGATTAGTGATGACAATTTACCCAGGAGTGGCTTGAGACTCTCCCCATAGTTCAGCTTCTCCCCTTCCCTCCCCTCCTGTAGTTGAGCATCTCCCCTTCTCCTCCCTATTTCCCTCAGGTTGCCTGAATCTCCCCCTCTCTACTCCCTCCTCCCACAAGGTTACCAGTATCTTTCCTTCCCCACTGTGTCCCCTCAGGCGACCAGCCTATCCCTTTCCCCTCTGTACTTTCTTACCCCAGGTTGTTAGCATTTCCCCTTCCTGTGTACACCCCCCCCCCCCCCCCAATTTGTTTTCAGCATCTTTCCTTCACCTCTATCCTCACATTCCTAGGTGGTCAGCCAGCATTTCATATCCCCTTTCTTCCCCCACCCCTGCTTCCAGCATCTCTGTCCATTAATGAACCCTACCAGGTTGCTGTTTATGCTCAATAACTCCTCCCAGCCAGCTCAAGCTTAAGGAAGACTGTGCTGTGCAGATCTTGTAAATACAGGCCAGTGCTCAAGTACTGCTGTATTTATTTGGATTTTGCTCACACCTTTTTCAGTAGGAGCTCAAGGTGAGTTACATTTAGGTACTCTGGGTATTTCCCTCTACCCTCCCACAGGAAGTTTTCTTCAAAGGGGAGTGAGACATGAAAGCACTTAGGTGCAGATCTGTACTTTCCGGGATTTCACAGTGCTCAGTGATCTTTAAACCTGGCCTGGACTAGGAGTTATGAAGCAGTGGCAGCAGGCAGAGCAAGGAAAGTAGGGAAAGACACTCTCTCATGCTGAAGCCACGTCACCATCCCCAAATTCTGCTGCCCTAGGCAGACACCTAGTCTGCATAGTGGCAGTGCCGGACCTGGCTACCTTTATTTTCAGTATTATGCAAGATAGGTATTTTCATGGACCTTCCATTGGCCTTGGGAGCCCAGGTCTGTGATTGAGTCCTGTCATTTCTGGCGCTACAAAAATGTATTTATTTTTGTAGCACCAGAGTGTACATGGCGGTAATTGGGCAGTAAGGGCTCCACCCCGAAATGGCCACGTTGCAAGTGCTTTCCTTGCCACTCGGCCATTTCCTGCAGGTAAGCGAGACTTCCCTTTTACCAGCTGCGGTAAAAGGGGGCCTCAGCACACGTGTAAAACATGCACCAACGCCAGTGCCAGCCCCATTTTGCCGCAGCTTGATAAAAGGGGTCCATAACTATAGAATACTGGGTCAGTGCACCTAATTTGGGCACCAGCATTTGCACCAGGTTTCAGCAGGTGTAAGTCTTTCCAGATGAAATCTGTGGAACCCCACAGATTGCCCTCCATGAGTCAGGCTCCTTCAAATTGAACACTGTGGCCCCTGTTTACAAAGCCGTGTTAGCAGCTGCCTCACGGCAATTCCGACACAGCCTATTCAAAGCAGTGCCGTAGCTACATGGGGCCACGGGGACCTGGGCCCATGTAGATTTGGCCCTGGACCCCCTTGCCGATGACCCTCTCGATCCCCCCCCCTTCCGCCGCCAACTCGCCGTCGCCTACCTTTGCTGCCGGGGGACCCCAACCCCCGCCAGCCAAGGTCCTCTTCTTCCGGCGCAAGGCTTCGTTCTGTTTCTGTGAGTCAGGGGGGGGGGGTCAAAGTTGTTGTTGGTGGTGGTGGTGGCGGCGGTGGAGGGTTCGGCAATGGCGGGGGGGTCGGCGGCGCCGGGGGGGGGGGGCTAAAATGTGCCCCCTCACCTCGGGCTCTGGACCCCCCTCCCACCGAAGTCTGGCTAGGCCCCTGATTCAAAGTGATTGGGCTGTATCGGCATTACTGCACTACCAGCTGCTAATGCAGCTTTGTAAATGTGGGGATCTAGGACTTACTATATTGAAAGCCTCTGAGCCAAGAAAATACCTTCCCAGAAATGCCCAGTTCACACAACTGTAATAACTTATGATCTACCAAATCAAGCACAGATGAAAGATTGAACTGGATAAGTATAGCCTGCATTCCTCTACTAAATAATAATTTAATTTCCGTTATTAGCACCCAGTAGGAATGTTTCTGCGCTATACTTTTTGCGAAATCCTGATTATGTTGGATGTAAATAATTATAATTTTCTAAGTAACCTGCTAATTATGATGAAACAATCCCTTCTAAAATTCTTCTTAAATCAACATTTAATTTCTTTTGTAATAGATGTTAATAATATGGTGGTTATTTTAGAAGCCCTATTTGTGTCTTGGATGTCTGAAAACCAACATTCAGACGCTCATTTTGCTTGGACATCCAAATCCCAATTTTATGAAGCTAAGATATAGATGTACTAAAAATGTAGTACATCTATATGGTAAGGGGGCGTGGTCTGGATGTGTTTTGGGTGGGACTAGGGAGGAGCCAAATTATGGATATTCAATTCCATCCAAAAAGATGGACGTCCGGATTAAGACCTGGTACATGGCATGTTCATGTTACAAAAAGGTGCTTTAATTGAGCAATTATCCATTGGATGGAGTAAAGGGCATCACAGTATATATACAATTTGTTTTGTCCCAGGAGAGCTCATAATTAAAAAGAAAAATTACAAATAGCTACAGAGGGACTTGAACCACAACCTCTAGCTCTCTCTGCCAGCCGCTCTAAACTTTAGGCTAGTCCTCTTGAAAAATCCAGATAGAATAAAATTACGCCTAGACATATTCTATAAGATTTAGGCACGGTATCTAGTAGACGCTTAGTTGATATCCCAGCACCTAAAACTAGGCACATCCAATTTACACCAACAAAAATGTGGCATAAATCCCTGCACATAGATTTACGTGGACTGGGCCATATTCTATAACAGCATGTTTAAATTTGGGAAGGTCCATGAAATGCCCATTTCTTCGCCCATAGCCATGCCCCTTTTGAACTGCGCACTTTAGAATTTAGGCACAGTTCATTACAGAATAAGCTTAGCGAGTTATGTGTGTAAATTATAATTATTGCCAATTAGTGCTCATTATTGCTTATAAGTGCTGTTAACAACGCTGATTGGCTTGTTAAGCCAATTAAGTTATGTGCGTTTTTATAGAATACGCTTAGATTTCGGTGCGGATCTCTAGGTGCGCTATATAGAATCCAGGGGTATGTGGCCAGTTTACATTATGGATGTTCTTATGCTGCCACAAAGATGTCCACATCTAACACTAAGGAGACCAAAGTCCATGAAGTGCAGCCAGAAGTAGAAAAGATCCATTATCGTTTGCTGTATTCCTTTGATACTAAGATTATGGCCTGAACTCCTCATCTTCCTCTTTCTCTCTAGATGGCAACAGATCTATGCTCTCTATCCCTTTGGTAATTGCTTTAGCACCCCTTTGTTTCCTGTGTTCGCCAAGTGCTGTAATCAGCCTTGTCGAACAGATTAATGGACAAGACCTGGGTAGGTGTATTATCCCCTGCTGCTTGAGGTAACACATCAGCTCCACCGTTTTCAGCACTCCAGATCCCTTCCCTGACAGAGACTGTCTTGTTGCTGCAGCTTCATTCTAGTTTCTCTTGGACAGAGGATCAAGATCAGCATCAGGTCTCCTTGATGACCAAATCCCTCTTTTCTTCTGGGCACCCTATGCTTCATTGGACAACTGTGGATCAAAGTGGCAATGCTTGAGCAGTTCAGTCAGTAATGGGAACATATTTCATTCTTCCTTCACACTGAATGGGACAGCTGTGGAGTAGACTATGTTTTCTCTGTCCTTCTCTTTTCTTCCTTAGCCTCTAGATTAGGAAGCCAAGGTTCAGATGAGCCTCTGGGTAAGGAAACTCACCTACTGCAGTTCTACATCTCCTTTCTGGACCACTCCAGGGAAGAAAGGACAAGGATCCGCTTTAAACTTAGTTTTATACTTCCATCTAAAACCTCAAGGTTCATTGCTATTGGGTCATTTTTTCAGAGTAGACCGCCTCCTGCTCTACTTTGACTGGCAGTTTTTCTGGAGCAGGGACCCAGAATGTTCTTCCTGCTGCTGCATAGGAAAGAGCATTTTGGCAGCCTAAAACATCTCTTCCCCTGCTGAGAGAGATTTCTTACTGCACAGTAATGAAATTGACTCCTAAACTGTAAGAGGTATATTGCCCAGCTTTAGGTAATACACCCAAACGTCACACTCTCATGCAAGCACACTTTCATTCAAGGATTATAACTTTAAGTCATGACTCTACTGTATAAGAAAAGGGAATAACCAAATATAATAATTTGCTGCATTACTACTTACAGCGTTAATAACTGGCAAAATTATATATATAGCAGGACATCACTACAGAGAAAATAAACCCTATTGTCTAAGAATATGCATCAATATGTTAATTCACAGTTGATAATGAAATAAACAAATATTGCAATCAAAATTAAATTAATAACCAATATCTCTAGAATGCAGAAAATGTTTTTTCTGTAATATAATTTAGTCCCAGTGCAACTAATTAGAGTCGTCTTTACACTAGTCAATATTCAGTTGATGGCAATCAGCATTTTTAAGCACTGATAGCTGTTGACAAAATTAGACCCAGATATTCAGGTGTCCTTTTATAAAGGTGCACTAATGCTCCTTTGTAAAAGACCCCCCCCCCCTCAATGCTGGGCCATGGCTGGGCACCAACAATGAATATCTGGTATGACCAGACATGTGCTGGCCACCGGCATTTATGCAGGTTCCAGCCAACATTCTCTAAACGTCTTGTGGAGTGGTGGTGGAAGTGGCTAAATACTATATAATAATGAAAATATCTGCCACTGCTGTCCGTAAGAAGGAAAGGGTATATAGTCCCTTTAATTTCCAGGACTGGAATGCCATTACACAAACCACAGCATATAGAATCCTCTAAACGTCTTGTGGAGTGGTGGTGGAAATGGCCAAATACTATATAATAATGAAAATACCCTCTACTGCTGTCCATAAGAAGAAAAGGGTATATAGAATCCTCTAAATGTCTTAGAGGATTCTATATACTGTGGTTTGTGTAATGGCATTCCAGTCCTGGAAATCAAAGGGACAATATACTCTTTCCTTCTTACGGACAGCAGTGGGGGGTATTTTCATTATTATCCAGCCAAAATTCAGCAGGGACCCACATAAGGAGGTCTGTCTATTCCCTCCCCCCATTCCGATCCTCCCAGATTCACTCAAGAGCATTGGGCCTGTTGTGATACTCCCCAACAAGAGCCTGGATTCTTCCCAGTCCCCGTCCGTCAAAATAACAACTTTTTGTATCACCCACCACTAGGGGTTAGCCTTCCATAAAAGAACAATTTTCTCTTATATAGAAGGTTGATCCTTTTAAGTAGTACTGCAAGATTACCTCTAAAAGTCATGGCTGACATTTTTCACCCAGAGCAGCCATGGGCAGGAGCAATTGGGGTTTGCTCCTGTCCAGTCTACCACCCTAGACACCAAGGATGCTAAGTTAGTCCCTGGGTGCCTACAGTGGTGTGAGAGAGTACTTATCTTGGGGGTGGTACAGTTTAGGGGGTGAAGTACGTCTGTGCACGAAAGAGTAGCAAGACTAGGGTGTGATCGTACATGATGATAAAGTGGCCAAACAGGTAGAAAAGGTGACAGCAAAAGCTAGAATGTTTGAGTGCTTAGGGAGAAGAATGACCAGAAGGAAAAAGAAGGTGATGATGATGCCCCTGGTGAGACCTCATTTAGAATATTGTGTACAATTCTGGAGACCTTCAAAAAGATATAAACAAGAAGAAATCGGTCCAGAGGGCGGGTGGCTAATAAAATAGTCAGTCATCTTCATCATAAAGCGTATGGGGGCAGACTTAAAGATCTCAATATGTATACTTTGGAAGAAAGGTGGGGGAGGGGAGATATGATAGATGGTTCAATACCTATGTCACTGTTCCCTCTAAGCTGAGCAGTAGTCCTCCATCTATAGTCCTACCAGTGAAGGGTGCTGTTTCACTATCATGTTTTCAATAGTGAGGAACAAGCAAGCTCTGCAGGAACACAATACTGAAGCGCAACCCCCCCCCCCCCCCACCCCCCATTGGCAACAATGCAGCTGGAGGACTCCTATTCAGTTCAGATGGAACAGTGGCCTTCATGGCATAAATACATAGGAGACAAGTTTATTTCCATTGAAAGGAAGCTCTGGAATGAGGGGGCTTGGGATGAAGGTGAAAGGGGATAGACTCACAAGTAATCTGAAGAAATACTTCACGGAAAGGGTGGTAAGCCCAGTGGAAGTGGTGGAGACGAAAACTGTATCTGAATTCAAGAAAGCTTGGGACAAGTATATAGGATCTCTAAGGGATAGAAAGGGATAATAGGCAGCATGGATGGCCAGACTGCATAGGCCATGTGGTCTGTCTGCCTTCATTTTTTTCTGTTTCTATGACCAAAGTTCAAAATCTAAAGAACTGGGGGAAAAAAAACATTTTGTTTGGTGAGCTCATTGACACATATTTTCTCACAAGCGATTGATGTTAGTTTAGCCACATTTGTGGCATTCACATTGACACAGCGATAATTTTAGAATTTATGTATAGACTCCCGATGCAGGCTCTATAGCCAAAATACAGCCATGTTGAGTCATTTTGGAGATTTGGAATAAAGAATTTTGTACTTTTCAATCACCTCCACTGTGTTTTGTTCTTATCAGGTTCATAATTGCTATGTCCATGCAGTAATATTACATCACAGACATAGCATTGCCAAACACTGCACACACAAGACAACACATGACCATGCCCCCGTCAACAAAGGCCCCCTCACCAGTACCAACCACTCCTACCACCAGCATCACAACCACCCCTCGCCAATAATACAAGGTTCCCCTCTCCCACTAATCCAACCCCTCTCCCCATGAGTAGCACAAGCCCTTCCCATCAGTAGGAGGATGGCCTTCAGCAAGAGATGCAATGACGAACACTTCAGCAAGAGATGCAATGTCCAACACTGTAAATGGAGCTCATCCTGATCCTGCCTCACTGCTAATACTCAGTCTAAATTAGGCCTGTCCCCAAAGTTGACCCCATCATCAATGTAGAAACAGGCTATCATGATACCATTCCAGGCTGAATCGAATCATTGGTGTTTTAAGCCCCATTTCCTATTCCTGTGCAGCAATGGAGGGGAATATCCATCGGTGCTGAATGTGACTTCAAGTATTGGAAATCTAATGTACTGAATTTATTGTCCAACTCAGAAAGGAGAACAGGAAGGACCAATAACTTTAGGCACTCACAAATAAGAGGATTGCACTTTTTTTTTTTTTAATCAAGGTAACAGGAAAGAATTTCAGAAATATCCACTTTGATCAAAGTCTAAAATATTTTTACATATGGACCTGGCACCAATTCACAAAGGCAATGTGCAATCAAGTGGGGTGTACAGCATTGCAGCAGGAATGGAGATGGGCAGGCTAGATGGACCCCGAAGTACTCATCTGCCATCCTATTCTATGTTTCTATGTTTACAAGAACTCCAAAGATGCCTGTACAAAATAAGCAGTACCATTGCACCTCCTGTCATTAAAAATACATTAAAAAACATCTCATCCAATGCCAAGGAAAGCTCAAGAATATTAGCTCATAATGCCTGTTGTCCAAAAGCAGCTGCCTTGAGGGCATTGAACATCAAAAGCAATAAAAATTTACATAGATTACCAGAGTAAACAAACCAATTTCTGTTTCCAACCACATATAAATACAAGTGTAGTTTTCTCTGAATTAATAATTGATTTAATGCACAAATATATTAAGCGGTGTTTTGTACAAAAGCCCATTAAGTACTTAACGCGCAGTTAACGCAGAATTAACTGCTAGCACAGAGCCGCGTTAAGATGTTTTGCCGTATTTTCAGTTATAGTACAGTAAATCATGCATTAAGGGCTAGATTCAGTAAATTGGTGCTAAATGTTAATACTACAATGGGCACTCAAAAATGACCACCCATTAAAGAATAGCATTGAGTGTCAATTTCGGCACCCAAATTTGAGTGCTAGGACATGCTTTGGGCGCACCTCCTTGGTATTCTATACTGTGCACAAATTTTAGGAATGCCTCTGACCCTCCCACGGCCATGTCCCCTTTCGGGTTGTATGCTGTAGTATTTGGGCGCTCATTGATATAGAACAGCACATAGGAAGATGTGCTCCCAATTCAAAACTAGTGCTAATCAGCATCCAATTATCGGCACTAATTGAATTGTGAGCCAATTAAGTTGGGTACACTTCTTGAATTGGTTCCCAAATCTCAGTGCCCAATTTTGGATGCCATATATTGAATCTGGGGGTAAGTGCTTTGTGCGCCAGGGCCATGGGATGAGAGGAGAGTGCCAATAGCACCAATACAAAGGTGGAAGGGCAGAGCCATAGCGAGGGGAGCTGACACCCGGGGCGGGTCGCCGCTGCGCACCCCCCCCCCCCCAGGGTGCAGCACGGTGCACCTTCCTCCTGCTGGAACGCACCCCCCCGGAGCGCATACCTGCGGCGAGGGACGGGCGGGAGGGCCGATCCACCCCGACTGCACGTTGCTGGGGTGTATCGGCTCCGAGCTGGTTCACTGCTCTCTTTGTCCCAGAACAGGAAGTAACCTGTTCCAGGGCAGAGAGGGCAGTGCACCAGCGCAGAGCTGACACCCCCCAGCGGCGTGCACCCGGGGCGGACCGCCCCCCCCCCCCTTCCTACGCCACTGTGGAAGGGAAAAATGTGCCAAAAAGACACAGGCAAAAGCTGAAGTGTCTAAAATAAAAAGGTTATTTTCAAAATTCACAAGCAGTAGTCCACAAAGCAGTGAAAGGATGAACTAAGAGAGGACAGTGAGCATGGAAGGCATTTAGATATTAACATGCAACACTTACCGGTTGCTCACTGCCTAACTCAGAGTTAATGTGGGATCCCATAGTGCTTCCTGCATAAGAACATAACTGTTGCCATACTGGGACAGACCGAAGGTTCATCCAGCCCAGTATCCTGTTTTCAACAGTGGCCAATCCAGGTTACAAGTACCTGGCAAAATCACAAAATAGTAAAGTAGATTTAATGCTGATTATCCTAGAAATAAGCAGTGGATTTTCCCCAAGTCCATCTTTTATTTATTTGGATTTTGCTCACACCTTTTTCAGTAGTGGCTCAAGGTAGTTACATAAAGGCACACTGGGGTATTTCTCTGTCCCTGGAGGGCTCACAATCTTATTTTGTTTCTGAGGTAATGCAGGTTAAGTGATTTGTCCAAACTCACAAGGAGTAGCAGTTGGATTTGAACTCACCACCTCTGGATATCAAGCCTGGTGCTCTAACACTAGGCTGCTCATCCACATCTTAATAAGAGCTTATGGACTTTTCTTTTAGGAAGTTATTCAAACCTTTTATAAACCCTGCTACAATAACTGCTTTTATTACATTCTCTGGCAAGGAATCCCAGAGTTTAATTATACTTTGAATGAAGAAATATTTTCTCCGATTCATTTTAAATTTACTCCTTAATAGCTTCAGTGTGTGCCCCCTAGTCCTAGAATTTTTGGAAAGAATAAATAAGAGATTCACCCACCCAATCTATTCCACTCATTATTTTATAGACTTCTATCATATCTCCCCTCAGCCGTCTCTTCTCCAAGCTGAAGAGCCCTAGCCACTTTAGCCTTTCCTCATTGGGAAGTCATTCCATCTTCTTTATCATTTTGTCACCCTTCTCTCTACCTTTTCTAATTCCAATATATCTTTTTTTTAGATGCAGTGACCAGAATTATCTATCACTATCTCCTCAGACCCTTGCTGAATTCTTTCACAACAAGGTTCAAAAGATAAACCTTGCTTTCTCTACCTCACCAGCTCTCCCTCCACTAGTCCGTTCCCCTCTCTCTCCTTCCCCTCATTCCCTTTCCTCCTTTCCTGAAGTTACTATTGAGGAAACTACACTTCTCCTTTCTTCCTCAAAATGTACCACCTGTTCCTCTGATCCCATTCCCACCCACCTTCTTAATGCCATCTCTCCTACTCTTATTCCTTTTATCTGTCACATTCTCAACCTCTCACTTTCCACTGCGACTGTCCCTGCTGCCTTTAAACATGCTGTGGTCACACCTCTCCTTAAGAAGCCTTCACTTGACCCTACTTGTCCCTCTAATTACCGACCCATCTCCCTCCTTCCTTTTCTCTCCAAATTACTTGAGCGTGCTGTTCACCGCCGCTGCCTTGATTTTCTCTCCTCACATGCTATTCTTGACCCATTACAATCTGGTTTTCGCCCTCTCCACTCAACCGAAACTGCGCTTACTAAAGTCTCCAATGACCTATTACTGGCTAAATCCAGAGGTCAATATTCCATCCTCATTCTTCTTGATCTTTCCGCTGCTTTTGACACTGTCGATCACAGCATACTTCTCGATACCCTGTCCTCACTTGGATTCCAGGGCTCTGTCCTTTCCTGGTTCTCTTCCTACCTCTCCCTCCGCACCTTTAGTGTTCACTCTGGTGGATCCTCTTCTACTTCTATCCCTCTGCCTGTCGGCGTACCCCAGGGTTCTGTTCTTGGTCCCCTCCTCTTTTCTATCTACACTTCTTCCCTTGGTTCATTAATCTCATCCCATGGCTTTTCCTACCACCTCTATGCTGATGACTCCCAAATCTACCTTTCTACCCCTGATATCTCACCTTGCATCCAAACCAAAGTTTCAGCGTGCTTGTCTGACATTGCTGCCTGGATGTCTCAACGCCACCTGAAATTAAATATGACCAAAACCGAGCTTCTCATTTTCCCCCCCAAACCCACCTCCCCGCTCCCCCCATTTTCTATTTCTGTTGATGGCTCTCTCATTCTCCCTGTCTCCTCAGCTCGAAACCTTGGGGTCATCTTTGACTCTTCTCTCTCCTTCTCTGCTCATATCCAGCAGACCGCCAAGACCTGTCGTTTCTTTCTTTACAACATCCGTAAAATCCGCCCCTTTCTTTCCGAGCACTCTACCAAAACCCTCATCCACACCCTTGTCACCTCTCGTTTAGACTACTGCAATCTGCTTCTTGCTGGCCTCCCACTTAGTCACCTCTCCCCTCTCCAGTCAGTTCAAAACTCTGCTGCCCGTCTCATCTTCCGCCAGGGTCGCTTTACTCATACTACCCCTCTCCTCAAGACCCTTCACTGGCTCCCTATCCGTTTTCGCATCCTGTTCAAACTTCTTCTACTAACCTATAAATGTACTCACTCTGCTGCTCCCCAGTATCTCTCCACACTCGTCCTTCCCTACACCCCTTCCCGTGCACTCCGCTCCATGGATAAATCCTTCTTATCTGTTCCCTTCTCCACTACTGCCAACTCCAGACTTCGCGCCTTCTGTCTCGCTGCACCCTACGCCTGGAATAAACTTCCTGAGCCCCTACGTCTTGCCCCATCCTTGGCCACCTTTAAATCTAGACTGAAAACCCACCTCTTTGACATTGCTTTTGACTCGTAACCACTTGTAACCACTCGCCTCCACCTACCCCCTCCTCTCTTCCTTCCCGTTCACATTAATTGATTTGATTTGCTTACTTTATTTATTTTTTGTCTATTAGATTGTAAGCTCTTTGAGCAGGGACTGTCTTTCTTCTATGTTTGTACAGCGCTGCGTATGCCTTGTAGCGCTATAGAAATGCTAAATAGTAGTAGTAGTAGTAGAGTATTCAAGGTGCGGTCACACCATGGAATGATATAAAGAGGGGCATAATCGAACGTCGCCGGCGAAATAGGTCGCCAGCGATCTATTTTGGCGGCGGCGCAACAGCTGGCCGGAACCGTATTTTCGAAAAAGATGGCCAGCCATCTTTTTTTTCAATAATACGGTTTAGCCCGGCCAAATACCAGAATTTGCTGGGTTTGAGTTCGCTGGTTTTGTTTTTCAGCGATAATGGAAAAAACTGCCGGCCATCTCAAACCCGGCGAAATCCAAGGCATTTGGTCATGGGAGGAGCCAGCATTTGTAGTGCACTGGTCCCTCTGACATGCCAGGACATCAACCGCGCACCCTAGGGGGCACTTCTAAAAATGTTCAAAAAATACACAAATAGCTCCCAGGTGCATAGCACCTTTCCCTTGGGTGCTGAGCCCCCCAATTCCCCCCCAAACCAACTCCCCACAACTCTACACCTTATGGGTGAAGGGGGGCACCTACATGTGGGTACAGTGGGTTTTTGGGAGGGGGGGTTGGAGGGCTCAACACTTAGCAACACAAGTGTAACAGGTAGGGGGAGGATGGACCTGGGTCTGCCTGCCTGAAGTGCACTGCACCCATTAAAAACTGCTCCAGGGACTTACATATTGCTGTCAGGGAGCTGGGTATGACATTTGCGGCTGGCATACAGGCTGGTAAAAAAATGTTTTTATTTGTATTTTTTTAGTGTGGGAGGGGGTTGGTGACCACTGGGGGACTATGGGGAGGTCATCCCCCATTCCCTCTGGTGGTCATCTGGTCAGTTGGGGCACCTTTTTGAGGCTTAGTCGTGAAAATAAAAGGACCAAGTAAATCCGGCGAAATACTGATGAATTCCGCACTTTTTTCCCATTATCCGCAAAAGCCGGCCATCTGGTAGCCACGCCCATGTCCCGCCTTCACTACGCCACCAACAAGCCCCCTTGAACTTTCACTGGCGCAGCGACGGGAAAGCAGCGATGGTGTCAAAAACGCCGATTTTGCCGGCGATCTCCCAATTTATGTTGGAAGATCGCCGGCGATCACTTTCGAAAATAAGCCTGAAAGGCATTATAACATTATCATTTTTTCTTTCCATTCCTTTCCTAATAATATCTAACATTCAATTTGCTTTCTTTGCCACTACTGCACAGGAAAGGCTGAAGCATATACTAAAGAATACTGACTCTAGCTCATAACATTGTAAAGAGTATGTAGGACAGGCCCCAAAGGAACCCTGGGATAGGCCAGAGTACCCCCGTTATAGGCAGGCATTCCCCAGAAAAAAACTAGAAATAAAGAACTACAACTCCCAGCATGCCCCAAGGGAGACAGGGGATAAGAGAAACTATGTGCATTCCCAGGAGTCTCCAGAGGAGGGCCGCAGGGGAAGGAATAAGGCTGATTCTCCAACCTGGTGAAAGAGGTGGTGGAACAGGTGGGTGGAGAAGGAAGAGCCACAAAAGAGCTTTAATGAAAGAAAGGGTGGGCAGCTGGGAGAAGGGCGGGGCGAGGAGAATATGGATTGGGCTCCTGAGGGGAGTGAGCCTGGCCCTATGGAGTGGACTGAGCCAGAGAGCGCCCTGGGAGAGCCGATGGACTTTTCAGCTTTGGCTCAGAGAAAGCCAAGGCAGTAGTGTGGCCAAGCCGGGTCAAGCGGGAGGAGGTCAGGTAGGAGTATGACTGACCAAGAGGGTGGGACCCTAGGCTTTGAGCCCGCGCAAAGCCATTGAACTGTGTTTTGAAAGCCTAGCTGGACTGAGCTGTGTTTTAAAGCTTGGCTAAAATTGAACTGTGTTTTGAAAGCCTAGCTGGACTGTGCTGTGTTTGAAGCTTGGCTAAAATTGAACTGTGTTTTGAAACCAGGGCTGAATTGAGCCGTGTGTTTTTTTTTCTTTTTACTGCTACTCTCCAGGGGACAGGGAGAGATCCTTATTTTTGTTTCTTTTGGAGAAAAGGGGTGCCTTACAGGAGTGGGTTTTTGTTTAGTTTGGTTTTGTGAAAGGGCTGCAACCCAGGAGAAAAGAGGATCCGCTTTACAACATTCAAAACTACTATGATGTAATATAATATTGTTTGGAGAAAAGCCCTCAGAAACCAAAGGCACATCGTCCTTGGTTTTAAACGCTGTCACAGAATGTATGCATATGAAAAACGCTTTGTTTCTATCACTGGGCTAGAAAAACTCCAAAATCTTTTTTCAAAATTTTTTTGTGATGCTTATCTAAGTTTAAACAAAAGTAGAACTGTTATTGGCATTAGTTGTCCACTTCTCTCAGCGCTTAATATAAGTTCTCATTCAATCATATTCTCAGGCTTATTTAAAGCATGGGAAAAGTATCGCAAACATATAAGACAGCACTTAGCTTATGTCTCAAAATCAGCACTAGCAGTCTCTCGTTCAATGGGGCCACCGTTTCACCCCACGAGGCTTCTTCAGGAACGAATGCTGAATAGCAAAGCGATAATCTGGGGAAGTGAAATTGTCAATTAGTCAACCAGAACAAAACTCAAAAGTGAATGAAAATCAACAGCAAACGCAACCCTCTAGTTCACTTGCTTACAACTGAGTTTTCTGAAGTTTCAAAATGGCGCTACAACGTCACACGCCAAATGTCAGACTTTAAATAGGCTCCTCCTATGCCTTCTGAAAATGAGCGACACATGGACAGCCACCCGATGTTGATGACTTAAATGAGGCAAATTAGTAGATTAAGACTAATTAGTAAGGAATGGAAACTGTGTTGTCAAAAATTTAATAGAAGATATGCCAGTCAACGGAACTGTTTAGACCCCACGGTTCAGTAGTTTTTAAATCAAAAATCCACTTTGCTTCTTTCCTTTGTAATAGGAGTTTACGGTTTCCTCCTCTCCTAAACTCAGTCAGTAGAAGATGCGGTCTAACCCTAGATTCAAGTGTGATTCTGATAGTTTGCATAGCATCATCTTGTGGAATAGATAAATAAAGTGAGCAGACATCAAGGGTTACCATCAAAAACTGGCTGTTGTCAAACTCAACATTTTCTAATTTTTGTAAGACATGTGTGCTGCTCTGATGTAGAGATTTGGACACCAGGAACAGGGCTAGACTGTAGCAGAAATCAGGACCAGGGCTTGGCTGTAGCAGAAACAGGAACAGAGCTTGGTCCTGTTTCTGCTACAGTCAAGCCCTGGTCCTGATTTCTGCTGCAGTCTAGCCCTGTTCCTAGTGTCTGCTACAGCCAAGCTCTGTTCTGGATTCTGTTCCAGCCAAGTCCTGTTCCTGCTTTGTCCTCTGCCTTGCCTCAGCTTGTTCCTGCTTTGTCCTCTAGCCTTGCTTCTGTTTGGTTGTAGGAGGAATCAGGTTCAGGGCTTGGCCGTAGCAGGAACCAGGAACAGTGCTTGGCTGTAGCAGGAACCAGGAGCAGAGCTAGCCTGAAACAGAAATCAAGATCAGGGCTTGGCTAGAGCAGAAACCAGGAACAGAGCTTGGCTGAAGCAGGGTACACAGGAGCAAGGCTTCAGGAACAAGGTTTTGCAGGAACAAAGCTTCAGGGTCAAGACTCACAGGAACAAGGCTTCAGGAGCAAGACTCACAGAACAAGGAACTTGGCAAAGCTGGAGCAGAAACTTGGCAAGGCAGAAACTGGAACAAAACAAGAACACAAAGACAAAGCTAAAAGACCTCTTGTGAAGGCAAAACATGAAAGTCCCAAGATTCCTTATAAAGGTCCTCACTGATGATGTCACAACTTGGGAATGAGGCTTGGAATACATTGAGAAACACAGCAGGGCACCACAGTGAGGCTAAGATACTGGGACATCAGTTTGAGGTTTGGATAGACTCTGGAGTGAAGCTTGGATGCAGGAACATCAGAGTGAGGCTTGGATAATCACTGGAATGAAGCTTGAGAAACAGGGAAACAGGAAACAGTGATATCAGTACATGGAGAGACATTCTGGAGAAGCTGCAGAGCCCATCCACAGGAAGAAAAATGTGACTCTGGATGTGGGGAATGGCTGCAGCTGTGACATTCATGGCTTTGTTGATATATTCTTTATGATCTTGTATAATTATTGCCCCTCCTTTGCCAATCATTCTGCAATTTTTGTAATGTCAAATATTCGTCCTTGGATAAATTGTCTAAATTTACTTATATTCCCTCTATCATCCTTTAAATCTTGAACATCTTTTAGGACTAATTGCTTTAACATACAAAGGATAGGATCCAGTGGTTCAGGTGGTTTCCAGGACCGGCATTTAATATCCAGTATATTCTTGGCCAATTTAAACATAACCAGCCAAATGGATAGCTGGTTTTAACATGCTTTCTAACTGCTTATCCACTAAGCACTGATCGACAATATTCAGTGAGAGATAACTGGCAATCACCCACTGAATATTGCCAGTTAGTCGGTTAAGTACCATTTAACCGACCAGGAGCTGTTCCTGGCTGGTTAAATGGTTTTAAATATGAGGTAGATAGGAGATTGTCTGAAGCTGTTCTTGACCATCAAATGTCCTGAACCATACATACTGAGTTGTGGTTTTTCATGAACTGTTTTTCCAAGTAGTTGTTCAGTAAAAAGTTAAAAGTTCACCCTGAACACTCCTGGTCATTTGCATAAGATTGAACTGTGACATCTCCCAGAAGAAAGTTACCCTTCTGCAGGGCTGACGAGGGGAGGGGGTGCAGGGGGGCAAAATTCCCCAGGGCCTGGTGTCCAAGAGGGGCCCACCCAGCACTAGCATTACTCTCCTGTGCATGGCAGAGCAGAGTACTTACTTCCTGTTGCATCCAAACAGCCTCTTTGGACCGAGCAGGAAGGAAGGAAGGACTCTGCTCTGTGGCGCTGCCGCACACAGGAAGAGAGCAATGCTAGCGCCGGGCCCTGGTGAAGTTTGCTGTGCACAGTGACAGGAGCAGGACAAGTAAGCGGGGCAGCGGCAGGGCGGTGGGGCGACAGGGCCCTCCCGGGAAGAGGGGGCGGGCCAGAAGGAGGCGGGTCCAGGAGGTGTTTGCCCCAGGCCTTGCTTTGTCTCTCGGCAGCCCTACCCTTCGGCCTACTGGACTATATCCAGCCCTGGCCTGCCCCCAGTTCAACTGAAGTACAATCTGTTTGTGAGCTCTGGTTTCGGGGTATCCAACCCAGGGAGTTTTGCCGGTGACCTCGACTGAGGGGCAAACCAGGGTGACACATGTCTTTCTGTTTTGCCATGAATAATATTGTAAAATAGGAGTAGTTTGTCGAAGTGGGCAAAGATTACCTCTGAGTTCCAAGTGCACTTGAATTAGCAGTCTGACCTTGTGTTGCTTTCCAGGCACATATGTACATGTGCCATGATAATCCAGAGAAAATGAACTTTAGTTTAGCCCAGAAGGTCGTCAATCTTCATTCTTTGCCAGGCTTATTCTTAAGTGGCATTAGAAAAGAAAGTTTGGAATGAGTGTCTGGAATTCACATCCCAGTCCATCTCATTAGTTAAAACATTAGTGATAATTGTAGCTCCAAACACACCACCATTAACAAAAGTCTTATTAATCACACCTTCTGTCAGTGGTATTATATTCATAGTCAGGACAGATTGGTTTTACACAGTCCGGTCACCATTCATAGCAATTTGATAAAAGCGAGCAAAGCTCATTCATCTCAATTAGCAGCAATGAGGTAGAAATTATAGGTATTCCGTGTTTTCTCCCACAGTGTTTACATGGTTTCAGTACTTGAAATTACAGTTTACTCATTTAAGATTAGTTAAGAAGAACACTCTTTTCCCAAACTCTCATAGTAACATAGTAAATGTCAGCAGATAAAAACCTGCACAGTCCATCCAGTTTGCCCAACAAGGTGAGGAGTGTGGTAGCCATGTTAGTCCACTCTTAAGGTTATCAATAGAAATCAAACAAAATAAAACATGGATAAGATGATACCTTTTTTATTGGACATAACTTAATACATTTCTTGATTAGCATCTGACGAATAAGGGCAACCTTCGAAAGCTAATCAAGAAATGTATTAAGTTATGTCCAATAAAAAAGGTATCATCTTATCCATGTTTTATTTTGTTTGATTTCTATTGATAACCCAACAAGGTGGAAAGAGTTGAACATGGCACAGGTTCCAGGTTTTCATGTTTTAATATTGCTCAACTTAGGTGCTCATTTTCAAAGCACACAGACTTACAATGTTACATAGATACATATGTAACTTTGTAAGTCTATGTGGTTTGAAAATGATCGTCTATCTCCATCTCTCTCTGCCAATTTTGGGACACAAACTGTAGAAGTCTGCCCGGCACCAGCCCCGCTTCCCAACTACTAGAGTTGCTGTTGAAGCCCACTCCAGCCTTGATCCTGATCTGTTTCTGCCATTTACAGGACCTGAACCATAGAAGTCTGCTCAGCATTGGTCTTCCAAACCTCTGAAGCTGCCGTTAAAGCTCACTTCAGTTATGAGTACATTTAAGTTTTGCTTTAACTGGATTCCATCCTTTTCCTATATAGTGTTTGAGAAGAAACAGTGTGTTTTAAGCCTGTAAAATGTATTGGATACTTTCCTGTCTTAAATATGTCTTAAGTGTACTTCTCCTGTTTGGCCAGCAAATGGTGCTTGTTTATGCTTAAAGCTGTTACAAAGGACTGACTTCTCTTTCTTTCAGTGGGCACACAGATAATAGGAAGTGCCTGTAGTGATGTAACCAGTTTTTATTTGAAATTTGACTGTTTTGGGCTCTGATTGGCCTGGAGTTTGAAATTACCCAGCAGATGCTGGCTGTTGCTTCAGTTTCAGCCCGGGACAAGAGAGAGAGAGAGAGAGAGAGAGAGAGAGAGAGAGAGATCTCTTTGCTGAACCTCTGTGAACAGATATATGCCCTAATCTCCCTAGGTACTTCCTAGGAAGTATGGAAATGTTTAGTTAGTTTTCTAATTGATCCATTTTTTCAGTTACTTGTTACTGTTTGCTATTTGCACATTTTTTTGTCCACTGTTCCAAGTTCTGAGAATAAACACATTTGTTTGTTCATTCTGCCTGTCTGGACTGATAAAGAATCCTGGTGGTTTGTGTGTTGGGTGTATGAGTGCTTTCTGGGACCTGTGGAACCACTGGGAGTGTGGCCCCAGTAACCTAGAAATCACTGGGGATAATTTGGACAGTAGTTCTGGATTAGGAAGTGGTAAGGCCACATTGGGCTTACCGCCGCTTCGTAAAAGACTCCCTAAGTGCTGAATATTGGCCCTTAATGACTCTGCCCCTGGAACCTCCCCAAAAAAGCCGATTTTGCATTAGGAGAGTAAATAAATGATTTAAAAAAATAATTAAAAAAAAAGGAGAGTAAATAAAAGCATTGAATTTCCAGGCATAACGTTGACGGCAGTCAGCAAAACACTGAATGTCACTGGCTGAATATTGACCCCTTCATTTGTTGCATATGTGAGGGGCAACGCTATAAAGCATGCCAGTTTTACGTGCCAAGAAAGCACCTATTTGGAACCTATTCTATAAAGAAAAGTTGGCACCTACTTTTCATTGCAGCATATTAGTGTAACCGGTTATATACACCAGCCATATAGCTGATGGAACTGCTTGCACCTAGATCGAGGAGATATGTACTTGAACTATAGTCTATTCTTTTAGTTCAAATGTGCTTTATTAAACTTTTATATGAAAGAATAATAACAAAACTCAACATATCAACTAAAGAATAAGGAAGGGATAGCCACATCATATATAAGTTGTCAGACATGTAAATACTTCTTTATTGGAGACCACATATGTTGGACAACTGAATGCCAGGTTGTATCCAAAGGTTAGCTCTAGCTTATTGATAAGGCAAAACCATATTCCACCACACATCATATTGAATATTAGCACAGTTTTTCCAATGGGTAACAATTTTGAGTGCTTGTGCAATTAGAACATCCAACATGAACTATATGTAACAAGTCCCCCTGGTGGTACAGCGAAGGATTACTACATATAAATGGGGTTTCCAAAAAGACTCCACATGACCAATGGATTTGCCCCCCAAAATTGTAGAAATTATATTGAATAATAATTTTAAAAAAAACGACATTTGAATGTTTCATTAAATGAGTACCATTTGTTAGCGTTTGATGGTATTGAGGCAAAATGGAACAAGGTGTTAAATACTTTGCTGTAACTTTACAAAATGCAATAAGATGTTCAATTTTGCAGCAGTTAGCATTATCACACTTTCAAAATTAACTTCTGTAATAATATAAAATATCCCAACTGTTTACACTGAGCTGGGTTGTTGCTCAGTTCCCTCAGTACCTCCAGCACTGGGACTCAACAACAAGCAGGTTTTAACAAAATACACCCTCATATAAGTATACGTAAAATAAACTCTTCACCTTAATGTGACTCAAATTCGGTCAGGTAAGTGTCCTATGGTGAGTGTGTTGACCATCAGTTCACTCAGATCTGAGATATTTCTTATCTAAAATAAACTTGTGTGCACACACTGTCATTCTATTTTAAGACTTTGCTACTGGTACAGCGGTGGGTACTTGAGGCGTCTCTGTTTCACGTTCCCTCGGGTGTTGGTATCAGCTCGTGGGCTCAGGAAATCCAAGGTACCTACTATCCTGACTCAAAACAATATAACAAAGGAAAACCCTGACTTCTGTCTTCAGAGTATGTTTCCTAAACTCAGTCAGTATCTTCTTTGGCAAAAAGACTTGTGCTGTAGCTAAATTCAATAAAAAGAATAAGCAAGGGCCATCCTATCTAACTTCCCCAGCACATACCCTTGCTATGCTTTTATTTGCTTCTCCCACCTGTACTTTGCCCCTACTGGCACTTTCTGGAAGGCAAGCTGAACCTCCTAGAGGTGGGCAAACTAGCAGGAGGCATTCAGAGCAACAGGCTTTAAGATGGGAGCTCTCTGTGGAGGTTTCTCCTTTTCTTAGGCAGGCTTTTCTCTCAGGGGCATGCACCTCAACGAGGACACAATCTAATACAGGCTTTCTCGGGGTCTGGACACTGGTTCGGGTGGTGCTTCTTCTTCTTCTGTCCTAGAGAGTTGCAGGGGGACCGAAATCTTATCCATCCCCACCAGTACCCAATGTAATCTTACCAGTCCCCACCCATCCCCACTGGAATGTTACCCATCCGTGCAAGAATTTAACCCATCCCCACCCATCCCCACAAGAATTTAACCTGTCCCCACCCAGTCCCACAAGAATTTAATAGTACATTTTAAAAAATTCTGGCTGGCACACTCAGTCTGTCTCTGGGTTTGAGCTTCAGCACTGCAGGTACGGAAGGAATGAAAGTTGGAACTTGGAACACTCTGGTGCGCACATATAAGACTTGTCTCTGATTCACTGGCATTGTGTGCTAAGAGGTCGCCACATGCACACGCCAGTAGGTCAGGTGACATCTGATGCTCGTGCCTGTGTTAGAGCTGAGGTCTGTGCATCAGCCCAGGAGCAGAGAGGATTAATAGTAACATAGTAAGTGACAGCAGATACAAACCTGAATGGTCCATCCAGTCTGCCCAATAGTCACACTTATTATCAATTCATGATTAAATCAACAATGAACGTGACATTATACACTTGATTATGGTCTTTCTTTGGTATTTCTGGGACAAAGACCATAAAAGTCCACCCGGTCCTATCCTTATGTTCCAACTGCTGGAGTTGCCATCAAAGCCCACTCCAGCATATTCATCTTCTCACTTAGGGGACACAGACCGTAAAAGTCTGTCCAGCAATGTCCTCATGTTCGTTCCAGCCACTAAAGTAGCTGTCTAAGCCCTTTCCAGCCCCATCCTAACCCAGATTGCCATATATGAGATACAGATCGTACAAGTCTGCCTGGTATTGGCCCTAATTCATCACAGCCGGAGTCGCCATCTAAGCATCACTCGACACATCCACACACAAGCAGCCATTTAAGTTTAGCTTTTTCATAACTTCTGTTCTCTAATTAGAGATCCTCTGTGTTCATCACCATTTGTGTCTCTACCACCTCCTTAATGGAGACTTTCTGCATCTGTGCTGTTAAAGCAAGGAGGAGGAGGAGACAGCACTCAAAGAACTTGGTAGTCGGTAGGTGAGTGGCTGGTGCAAGTGCAGAATACACTTCCATGGAAACCCCATAGGAACTGTTTCCATCCCCATGGGAACCCCACGGGAACCCCGCAGGAACCACTTCCGTCCCACAAGATGCCCATAGTACTGCTTCTGTACCCGCTGGATTCCCGCGAACCCCGTTCCCGTGCAGGTCTCTGTTCTATACAGGCCTCTTCTTCATAGAGCAGACTCTCGCACAGCCAGCTTCCCTCTCTCAGAGCAGGTACACACGACTGAAAACACAGGCTCAACTTCTCGAGGATGTGGGGGCCCCTCAGCCACGCCACTTCCCTTCCAGCTGCATGCTCTGGTTGTCTCTCTACAGCCCTGAGTGCACGGCTTCCCTGGCTTGCTTGTTTCCCTGAAGCTCTGATCCTCTTCTGCCCCGGTTCGCTCTGGACCCCCTTTTCTTCCTTCTCCAGCCTGATTCAGTGCCCTACCCCTTCCCAGAACTCACCAGCTCTCTCTCTCTCTCTTTCACTCTCTGGGCTTGTCTCTCACCATCTCCAATATGCAGCTCCTCCTGAACAGACTTGCTTCTGTCACCTTCTTCTCCTGCCCAAGCTTGCTCTTCACTCCCACAAGCTGCAGCAGCTTCTACTTGCCAGGGCTTGTGCTTCTCTTATCCCTCTAGGCTGTAGCTGCTGTTTCCTCTGTCCAGGCTTGTCCTGCTCTCTCTCTCTCTCAGCCTGCAACTCTCCTTCTCCTGCTCAGGTTTGGTTCCCCTCCCCCAACAGCCTGCAGCTTCTCCTGCTCAGGCTTCCTCTCTCCCAGCTTGCTGCTTCTTTTGTGCCTGGGCTTGTTTTGGTGATGCCAGGTAGTCCTGGAAAAATAAGCAGATTTTACTTAAAAAACAAGCCCCCCCCCCCCTTTTTTTTTTTTTTTTTACATGCTGTGAGATTTAATCATATGCTAAAACACTCTTTTCAACATTAAACATGTTGGTATGTAGGAACATTCTCTTAAAACAAAACACAGGGAACTCCCCCACAGAGACAATTCAATTTATAAACTACTAAGGCCTGCATCTGTCTGCTGAGGATGAGTCCTAAGGTATGACATACGATGGTGCTCTTCCCTAGAGAGTGACGTGGGGACAAAAATGAATTCCTGTTCCCTCCCCACAGCCAAATTTGTTTCCATCCCCACCCCATCCCTGCAGTCAAGCAGACTTCATAACTCTATCCCCTCACCAACCCCGCAGTCTCCATCTCTGTCTCTTCACCAACCCCACTATCTTAATTTTCTTCCCCCCGTGCCTCCCTGCTCAAAGCTGAAAAGAAGATTTTATGCAATTTTATGGGCCTAAGTAGTACTGTAAACAACTTATGCCTATAGTTTAAAACCAATATCAATAGCCAGCTCCAAGTAAATAATCAGTTCATCTTATACATCACATTTATGTTAGTAGTACTGGATCTATCGGATGTGCATGTCACCACTACTCCGGCTCCGCCCTTTCTGCCTCGCCTCACCCCATGCTTGAAATAAACTCCCTGAGCTCATTCGCCAGGCCCCCTCCCTGCCCATCTTCAAGTCCTTGCTCAAAGTCCACCTCTTCAATGTCGCCTTCGGCACCTAACCACCATACCTCTATTCAGGAAATCTAGACTGCCCAAACGTGACATTTCGTCCTTTAGATTGTAAGCTCCTTTGAGCAGGGACTGTCCTTCTTTGTTAAACTGTACAGCGCTGCGTAACCCTAGTAGCGCTCTAGAAATGTTAAGTAGTAGTAGTAGTATATATCAAGCCAAGCGATGCTTATAGTGGGCATATATTCATCATTGATCCAATTTTTATCATTTTTTTAAAATAAAAACTTCAATATTCAAACTTCAAATATCACACTTCAAATACTTAGTTCATCATTTACGGAGATGCCCCGGCCTACATGTCAGACCTCATAGACCTACCACCCAGGAATACTAAAAGATCAGCGCGCATATTACTGAATCTCCACTTCCCCAGCTGCAAAGGACTAAAGTACAAATTAACACGTGTCCAGCTTTTCCTCCATGAGTTTGCAGTTGTGGAATGCACTACCATTTGATGTGAAAACAATACGCAATCTAATCATCTTTCGGAAATCACTGAAGACTTATCTCTTCAACAAAGCATACTACAACGATCCATCATAAGAACTGCAACACATTAACGCTTTATCTGTTATTCCAAATATGACCTCTTCATTCTGATTGCTTCATTCTATTATGTCATCCATGTTCTTTATATAATACTAATGGTATCTTTTACTCTGAAATGGTGATAGCCATGACAGAACAATGTAAGCCACATTGAGCCTGCAAATTGGTGGGAAAATGTGGGATACAAATGCAACAAATAAATAAATAAAAAGCTTTTTTTCTCCATGCTCCCTCCTTGGTTTTTCCGTCTTACATTAAGGAGATTTCTTAAGCCGACATGAACTCATGTTTCGCACAAATTGCTGTGTTAAGGATTGTATCCACTACACCAAAAGGCAACATCTTCATACCCCGCGGAATAAAGACACATAATATTTAATACTGATAATGAAAGACTAATAATAAGTTCATTTTTTAACCCATGAAGAAACAGTAAGTCATTGATTAAAAAAATGATAATTAGCTGGCTAGCTTGGCTTGGCTGGCTTACTTGCTGGGCTGGCTGGCTGGCTGGCTTGCTGTCTGGGCTTAGGTGGGTGGCCTCTTTTGGGCTGGCTGGAGGGCTGGGCTGAAAGATTCTGCTGCTTGCTCATCTATGCAACTTACAAATCTCGGCGTTACTACAGTGAAACATAATGCTACTTTGTACCAACAGGAAATGAACTATGCAAGTCTTACAGTCTGTCACTGCAATATCCACTGTCGATCACTTATGCAAGTTGACAGCTGTTATGTGTAACATAGACATCAAGGTTCACAGAACAAAGTGCAGGCCATAATTTTCAATGAGATTGTGCCCTGTTTACTTGAAATTATGAATGACATCAACGAAGCATCACATTCTTTGATTATAGATGAAAGTACAGACATAAGTTTGACAAAACAACTCTCTGTTTTCGTGAGATTGCTCAGCACAGCCTTAAGCAAAATTGTTTCTAATTTCCTTGGACTAATTGATCTGCAAGGTGAAACAGCTGATGCTACTGCCTCTTTGGTTCTGGAATTTCTTAGAAAACTGAACATTCATTTCACAAGTGAATTGGGGTAGGAACTGTATTATGGTTGGCAAACACCATTCGGTAAACACCATCTTAAAACAAGCTAACCCTGATTTACAGCTAGTTAAATGCATGTGTCATTCGCTTCATCTAGGCACCAGCAAAGCTGTAGAAAAACTCGGCATCTAGAGTTTTTAGTCGGACGATCATATTCTTGGTTTTCCCCACAGTGAAGTTTTACAGAATTAAAAGCTGTTTCAACTGGGATCTGGCAATCATTTCATGATGCAAGACAGTCTGATGTCGTTCTTTTGCTCATTAGTGTCACAGTTCATGATCCCGGCATATCTGCCATCATCCGACAAAGATCTTGTGAGAATGGAACTATCCCAGGTGATTACAATGCCCTCATTCTCTGCAGATCTGCTGGAGTTATGATCCTAGTGTTATTGTGCATTAACGGTATTCTAGTGCTTTAACAGCAGATGGGCTGACAACCCAGAATGGTAATAGATAAACAGGACATGACATGACAACTAAGAAATCATGTACCCTGTGCACACCAAATGCTTAGCTCTACAGTACCTTCCTTTCCCTTCAATTCTCTGTATGTGAGCAAGTGCAAATTGATGCATGTGGGAAAAAGAGGAACCCAAACTATAGCTACATGATGCAAGGTTTCACATTAGGGGGTCACTGACCAGTAAAAGGATCTAGGTGGCATCATTGATGGTACTTTGAAACCCTCTGCTCAGTATGCAGTGGCAGCTAAGAAAGCAAATAGAATGTTAGGTATTATTAGGAACAGAATGGAAAGCAAGATTGAGAATGTTATGCCTTTGTATCGCTCCGTGGTAGGATCGCATCTCAAATACTCTGTGCAATTCTGGTCACTGCATCTTGGAAAAGATATAGTGCAATTAGAAAAGGTACAGAGAAGGGCAATGAAAATGATAAAGGGGATGGGATGACTTCCCTATGAGAAAAGACTAAAGTGGCTAGGGCTCTTCAGCTTCGAGAAGAAACGACTGAGGAGAGATATGATAGAGGTCTATAAAATGAGTGGAATGGGTGGACAAGAATCACTTGCTTACTCTTTCCAAAAATATTAAGACTAGGGGCATGCAATGAAACTATTAAATAGTACATTTAAAACAAATTGGAGAAAATATTTCTTCACTCAACGTGTAATTAAACTCTGGAATTAATTGCCAGAGAAAAGCAGTTAGCTTAGCAGGGTTTTAAAAAATTTGGATAACTTCCTAAAAGAACAGTCCATGTTGTTTAATTGTTGTTTTGTTGGTTACTTTCTATGACTCCACCCTTATTCCTTCTCCTGATTTTAAACCTCCTCAAACATATTCTCTTGGAATGGTTATAGAATTCAAAAAGGAGTGAAATACATTAAAGATTCCTAAATGGCAAGAAAGTGAAAACCAAACTTACCCTCTGTTTACTAAGCCGCGCGGCAATGCCAACATAGCCCATTCAAAGTGAATGGGCTGTGTCAGCATTAGCGCACGGCAGCCGCTAGCATGGCTTAGTAAACAGGGAGGTTGGTTCACTTCTGCTCAAAGCAACAATTGAATAACTTTATGCACTTTTAAGAAAGCATGGGAAGTAACCTTATGACTTAAAATGAAGGTATGTGGATAACCTGCATAGGTCAATTTTTTTCTGCCATCATTTACAATGTTGATATATTTTATAGAGCTCAATGCCATCCTTCTGTACTTTTCATAGCTCTCACAGGCTTCAAACATTTCTTCCTTTCATCCAGTTCTCTGCAATCTCCTCGGGCGTATTTCATCCTTGTTACTTTCAGAACACTTCTGATTTTCCTCTTCACATTCTTCTCTACACTGGAGATATCAATCCCAATCCTAGCTTTCAAGTCATTTTCACCCAATCTAGGAGACAATATTCTGCAAGTGCAGTCAACATTTTTTTTACATGAGACACTGACCTTTGACTGACTGACACTGAATATCCAGGTCTGGGGCTGTCGTCAGTAGTTACCCTGGCATGCTCTAAATCCAGTTCTGATTAGGGTGGAGCTTAAAGAATTATGAAAATAAATGTGCTGATTTTCAAAGGTCTTACCCCTAGATCTTTTCCACCTTAGCTAAAAATGCTTGCAAAAAAGTTTGAATCTTTTATTTGAATATCTAGAGGTAGCTCAATCATCTCATAGTTGACGGAAATAACAAATTTAGTAACAAAAATACAGAAATCCAAATTTGTTTCATGAATCAGTTCTGTATCAATTATGCTACATATTCAAACAAACATTTTGCCACATATAAGTCTATAGTGCAGCAATGTGGTTAAAAAGCAACAAAACTAGTGTAGTCCTACCAATGCCAGTTTCTTGCTATCTGGATGCTATCTAGATGTAGAATCACTATACAGCAACATTCCACATGCGGATGGCATAGCTGCATGTGGGAGACTCCTAAAAACATCCACACTGGACCATCAATACTCACCAGAAACTATTATAAAATGTGTCAGTTTTGTGGATCTCTTAATGGGATTCTTGCTTTCTGTCAAAATTTGTAGCAGCTGATGGCTGATGAGTGATAAGGTAAGCATACTGGGTGACATGCAAAGGAGTTACCTATTCAGAGGTTCTTTTACTAAGCTACGAAAAAAGGGGGCCTGCACTGCCAGTGCGTGTTTTTGACACGTGCTGAGGCCCCTTTTTACCGCAGTGGGTAAAAGGCTCTCTCTTAAAAAAAAAAGAAATGGCTATGCAATAAGTGAACCACGGCCATTTTGGGGGGGAGGAGCACTTACCGCCACCCTATTGAGGTGGCGCTAAGGGCTCCTGTGCTAACCCAGCATTAAATGGGTAAGCACCAGTTCTACAAAAATAGAAAATATTTTTGTAGTGCAGAAATGGTGCCTGCTGGGAGTGGAAACTACCGCCAGGCTTCTGAGATAGTTCTGGATTGGCATGTGGCCCATTGCCATACACCAACCCTTTAGTAAAAGAGCCCCTTAATTTGCTGTCCCACTGTAGTTTACAAAATGTTGACAGCCTAATTTGGTTCACAACTGCCCATACTCAAGAATGCCTTATACAGATTGCAGAATTATGACTACTTGATGCCTTCAGAACATCAGTGTTGAGCTACCAATAAATGTTCACCAATTTAACTGAAGTGTTTCTTCATATATACTGTTAAAGTCATATTCCCCTCAACACCTTAACATAGGTTCAGAGTGGATTACAGTTCAAAATATAACCAGTCTATAAAACTAGGAGCTCACAAATTTAAAGTAATACAAATTAACATAAAAATAACAAACAGATCATCAATATCTAACTAGAAAATAAATTTTTTCTAAACAGATTTGTTTTTAAAAACTTATGACAAGTTAAATATATTTGAGAGTTCTCCAAAGTTGGTAAAGAATTTCAAATGTAAGAGGCCTGATATGAGCATAAAGCTCTAAAATATTTTGTTGAACATAAGCTTCTATAAGAAGGAACAGATAGATTTAAAATATTACGAGTATGATACTTAGTGGTCAATACATTGATCATTGAATACATACAGTATAGCACTTAGCCACTGCCTTCGAACTCCTATGGACAAAACAACAAAACTTAAAAAGTACCCTAGCCTCTACTGGTAACCAGTGAAGATTTTTATAGCATGAGGAAACTCTATCAAATCTACCTATCCCACATATAAGACAAATTGCTCTATTTTGATTGGTCCTAAGTCTCCTCAATAAATACTTCTTATAACCAAGATATATAATATTACAGTAATCAAACTTCATAATTATGGAGTAAAAAGGTCAAAAAAAGCTCCACCCTAGTGTTGATACTGTAGATAGCTACCTGATTAACTTAGGACAGTCTTTCTGCTGTTTTAAAGTAACCAGTAGGTACCCAGAACAGATATTCAAAGGCACTCTCCAGTTAAGTGCCGCTCAATATCTGTTCCCGGTGCAGACAAAGTGGTTTAACCAGGCAGCAGCCTGAACCTCCCCTGCCTGGTTAAACTACACTGAATATTGACCCCATGGTAAATGGCAGGAACTTAAAAACCAGTGCCTCATCCAATCTGTGTAGTAAGGTGGTCAAGGCAGTAATTGCCTCTCTGCACAGAACACTTCCCCTTGCCTTCTTAGAAGTTTAAGGGTGATTATACGACTCTTCTGAGCTGAAGTACTCTGTGCTTCTTTTCCAATACCTTGCCATTTCAACATCTACTTTTTAAGCAGGGTTATCAAAAAGCAGAAGTGTCTATGGTAATATATAAGGATTTTCTCTCAGAATTTACTTAAGACAACCATGTCTATTTTATTTTTTTTATTTATTTAACACATTTATATCCCACATTTTCCCACTTAGATGCAGGCTCAATGTGGCTTACACAATACCGGAGAGGCAGGCTCCGGTTCGATAAAATACAAATACACAATATAGTAATCAACTTGAAAGAAACATAAGTATAGAGCAACACAGAAATAAAGAGGGGGTGGTGACAGAAGTCCAATACGGTTCATAGTTTTTCTGTGTCGCAGGAAGTAGAAAGTTAATTTGGGGGGATAGGCCTTCTTAAACAAGTTGGTTTTCAGTAATTTCCTGAAGTTGAGATGGTTATGAATAGATCTCAAGGTTTTGGGCAGAGCATTCCACAGTTGTGTACTTATGTAGGAAAAGCTGGATGCATAAGTTGATTTGTATCTAAGACCATTGCAGTCTGGATAATGCAAATTTAAGTAAGTATGGGATAGGCTGGTACTGTTTCTGGGTGGTAGATTTATGAGGTTTAACATATATCCAGGAACTTCGCCGTAAATAATCCTGTGGACCAAAGTGCAAACCTTGAAGGCAATATGTTCCTTGTTGGGAAGCCATACCATCCTCTAGCAGAAATCCTAGACTGAGACTCTGACCCTTACTCGCAGTCTGACTTTTAGTGCAGATGCCTCTGGGAAGTTATTTGCAAAGTCTGCAGGAGAAGGGGTGTTCTCTTCTCACATCCTACTCTTTCCACTGAGAGACTGAATTCTGTCTCTCTTAACAGTCCTCTCAGGCCTCTGTCCTTTGGGAACAGATCTTCCTTCTCTGCACCATTCAGAAGAAAATCCCCTGTTTCTCTCCAAAACCATTCCTAGCCCAGTAGTTCTCAACCCAGTCCTCATGACACACCCTGCTAGTCAGGTTGGTAGGATATCCAGAATGACTATGCATGAGATAAATCTACATGCACTGCCTGGGTCCTAGCCCAAGGTCTTGTGCAGTCAGATCCAGAAAGCAAAGGTCTTATTGGTCCTGGTGCATGGAGGTAGCCCTGATTGGTCCCAACCAGGTTAACAGGGTCCTAGAAAGCTGAGCTTGTATTCTGTCTGTCTTATTCAGTTTACTAGGTCCCAAATATCTTAATGCGGGGATCTCATTAACTCAATACAAATAATAAACCCAATGCTTAGCAAATACATTAATGTCAGTGCTAAACCATACATTTTCCTCTACTTACTCTTATATCTTCAGACCTCAGTGGTAACACTTCACATAGGAAACACAGTCCTATGATTTACCAAGTTCATCATTGGTCACAATTTCTCTTTATTTCAACTACTTTTATCTAACTTTGATTAAACTTTGAAAAACACTTGGTACTTATCTTTACAGAAGGACTGGCAACCAATATGAATCATGTTTCGCCATGGGCTGGATCATGGCATGGTCCTCTGAATCTGTCTTCATGCAAATGGCAAAAACTAGAATTCTTCTGGATTGGAGAAAGACCCATCTAGACGTGATAACTTTTTTTCTGCTGACCCTCCCTCTGAATCAGAAGTCTGGATCTGAGGTCAGAGCCTTGACTAAAAATTGGTAGAGTAGGGTTCAGTGCTCTCTGTTCCAGCGGGACGGGGTCATGGCAGATGGAGCAGGTAAAACCAATCAAATCACCATTTTAAGATTTTATTTCAGTTTTCCAAATACATTAAAAATCTTGAAGCACTTACATCTTAACTCTTTCTAATCATCATCAATTCAACCAAACTGGGACACTGCTATAATGTCCTTTATTCAGAACTACAAGCAGACATCACAGAAAGATAAGCAAATTGTACAAAGATAGCCTGGAAACCTGAAGATTGAGATGAAGAAAGAATTTTCAAAATAAGGGGCTGAAAATAAAGGCAAATCTGAAAATTACACCAAAAGATTCAGGAAAGGTTTTATGAATTTAAAGGCTGCTTCATGCATGACAAACTATGCTTAAGTGGAATTTTCTCACGTACGTCTTTATTTTACATATCACATGCAGTGTTTTTTGAATGCAGTGGGAGGTTGAAGATATGCTAAACAGATGTGCCAAAATTATTCCAGAACATTCTAATGTGTTTGCAAAGGGTAGAATTGCCATGCTGTCAGCCAGTGCTATTGAACTGTCATCACATTTTAGTGCTGTTTGACACTGTGCAAGAGAAATCAAGCACAGCTGCTATATTGGGGGCTGTTTGCTTCTTTTTTTTCTTCTGCATTTCACAAATTGATCACATCACATATGTCAGAAGACTTCCAGATAGTAAGACACACACAGTTATTGGGAAAGATGGACAGGTAATTCCTCTACACACTTTCCTATTCCTTGAGACCATTGTCACCATCACATGTTAGAACAGCTACAAAACTGTCATGTCTAACAGTCAGCAAACCTGTGCCTTCTTGTGAGTCCATACATCTCCTAAGCAGGAAATGAAGGCCAGCTTACTACTTTTCAAAAAAACAAAAAGAAACAGAATAATGGTAGTATCTTGGTTCTCCAGTCTCTTTCAAATATCATTTCTGTTTCTATTCCTTGGTCAGACCACTACTCTGTCTCTTTTTCCTGGTCTTCTTTCTTGGTCTTCTAAAGCACTTTGCCACGCTGGTGCGGAAAAGTGAGCCCTTGGGCCACTGCCGAGGAGCGGCAGCGGCAGGCAAATCACCCAAACAGGAGGCAAGGCAGACCACAGACAGACGGGCACAGGCCGGACTGGAGCAGCTGGACTGGAACAGAAGCACTAAGCAGAAGCAGAATAGTTCATGAATCAAGCAGAGTCCTACCGGCAGGCAGCAATCAGAAGAATAAACCAGGAAACCAGCAGGGTCAAAGGCAGGCAGCAGACAATAGAATAAACCATGAAACAAGCAGAGTCTTGGGCAGGCAGCAGACAGTAGAATAAACCAGGAAACCAGCAGGGTCAAAGGCAGGCAAAGCAAGCTTTCAAGGCAGGAACCGCAACAGACCAACATGGACAAGAACATGCCTGAAGACCTCTGTTGCCAAGGGGAAGCCTGAAAGTTCCCAGGTGCTTAATAAAGGCAACATACAAGGGAGTTCACCAGGTAAGGGTGCTGCTTAGTTCCAAAAATCCCAAGCCAGTCTGGCAGGCTGGAAAATCTGGACTGGACATGTATGACTTCTGGAACATGGGAAACAGCAAACAGACAGTCCACCGCAGCCACCAGGTCTAAACACCAGGTGGCGAGATGCATGAGAGCCTGAAACATGGACACAATCGTGACACACTTCTCTACTCACAAGGATATTTCGCTCGACTAATGGTCTTAGAATAGATATCTTCCTTTCTAAATGTTCACCTTTTCCAAATAATAATAATTCTTTGTCCCCATCTCACCAGGTGACTTCATTTTACTCTAATCTCCAATCTACTTTCGAGAAAACTGCTCCTCTTGTAACTCGTACACTCTGTCATAAGCATGCCCACTCTTGGCATCGCCATTATCAGTATCTTATGGAAAAGCAACTCCGTCACTGAGAGCGTAAATGCTATCATAGTCCTTTCCCCATTTATCTGAAGGTTTATAAAGAACTCTCTGTAATTTATCACTCTCATTTCAAGGCTATAAAGGATCTTTATACTAAGTGGTTAGAAGAGAATGCTACCTCCTCATTACTGTATAAATCCCTTAGGCAGCATACTTCCCCTTCATCTCTTTGCCTCCAGTAATCTCACTGCTGATGACATTGCTGCTGTTATCATTGTCTGTATCTCCTACATCTATCTCTTCCATGCAAAACCCTTTCCCAACCCCACTGCCTGATACTGATATTGTTCTCTCTTTCCCCTCCCCGCCCCCATCTTTCAGCTAGTAATGCCTCAGCCTTATTCCTCCCTTCTAGTTAACTACAATCTTTTTCACTGCCCACTGCTCTAAACATCTACAAGACCATTTCTTATCTTCGTCCCATTACATCTCTAAATGATGAGTTCATTGATCCTTTTCTTCCCTTAGTTCATTCATGATCTCATCTAGCTTACAGACTGGTGCATTCCCTTCTAAGTCAAAAAAGTCCGTTGTAATCTACTGATTAAAGGATGGTAAATCTGATTATAACATCTATTACCTAATTTCTAACCTGCCTTTTCTTATTTCTACTCAACCTAACTTTTTTGAGAAGGTTAATGCTCTTTCTTCCAGACAGAGGGGTTTACAACAACATTATAATACAGAACATACACTTTCAGCTCTGTTTAACTTCATTTGAAAATCAAAAAATATTTATTTTCTCACTTGTTCTTTTGGCAGCTTTCAATCTAGAAATGGTATCTTCTTGGCACTCCCTGATGTAACATTTATTCAGACAATATTGGGGTAATTGAAATCACCCAACACTATAATAATGGGTGACTTCAAATACCCCCAAATTGACTGGATATCCCAATATTTACTGGATAAATCAGGGAGTGTCAGGGAGATAAAATTTCTAGAAGAAATAAATGACTGCTTCTTGGAGCAACTGGTCCAACAACTGACAAGAGGGAGAGCCATTTTGGATCTGCTCCTGGGTGGCGTGCAGGGCATAGTATGAGAGGTGGTGGTGTTGGGTCCCCTAGGAAACAGTGATCATAACATGATCAAGTCTGAGCTACTTACTATCTGAGATGGGCCCGCAAATGTGCATTTAATTTTCTAAAGGGAGACTATAATAAATGAAGAAAATGGTTAAAAAGAAGATAAAAGGATTGGCTGCTAAGGATAGGACACAAAATCAGGCATGGAAGTTATTCAAAAATACCATCTTGCAAACCCAGGCCAGTTGCATTCTACGTATTTGTAAAGGTGGAAAGAAGAGAACACGACAGCCAGCATGGTTAAAAGGTGAAGTTAAAAGAGGCTATTTCAGCTAAAAGATTATCCTTCAAAGAATGGAAAAAGGACACAAATTAAAAAAATAAAAATTAACATAAGCACTGGCAAGTCAGGTGCAAAACATTAATAAAGAAGGCTAAAAGAGAATGTGAAGAGAAACTTGATGCACAGGCTAAAACTCACAGTAACACATTTTTCAGAAAGCCTGCGAGGGAAACCGTGGGACTGTTAGATCATGAAGGAGCAAAAGGGGCACTCAGGGAGGACAAGGCCATAGCAAACAAATTGAATGAATTCTTTGCTTCTGTCTTTATGGAAGAAGATGTAAGAGATCTGCTGCACCGGAAATGGTTTTCAAGGCTGATGATGTGGACGAACTGAAAGAAATCTCAATGAACCTGGAAGATGTACGGAGCCAAATTGACAAATTAAAGAGTAGTAGATCACCTGAACCAGATGGCATACATCCAAGGATACTCAATGAACTCAAGCATGAAATTGCTGATCTGTTATTAGTAATATTTAACCTGTCATTAAAATCGTGCATAGTACCTGAAGATTGGAGGGTGGCCAATGTGACGCTGACGTTTTAAAAGGACTGCAGGGGTGATCCAGAAAATAACAGACCAGTAAGCCTGATGTCAGTGCTTTGCAAAATAGTGGAAACTATTATAAAGAAAATTACAGAACACATAGACAAACATGGTTTAATGGGACAGAGTTAGCATGGGTTCAGCCGAGAGAAGCCTTGCCTCACCAATTTGCTTCATTTCTTTGAAGACATGGATACATATGTGGATAAAGGTGAGCCGATTGATGTAGTGTATCTAGATTGTCAGAAAGCTTTTTATAAAGTTCCTCATGAGAGACTCCTGAGAAAAGTAAAGAGTCATGGGATAGGAGGCAAGGTTTTGATGTGGATTAGGAATTGGTTATTGGACAGAAAACAGAGGGTAGGGTTAAATGGTAATTTCTCTCAATGGAGGTGAGTAAACAGTGGAGTGCAGCAGGGATCAGTACTGGGACCGGTGCTATATTTATTAATGATATGGAAATTGGGACAACAAGTGAGGTGATTAAATTTGCAGATGACATAAAAATATTCAAGATTGTTAAAACACATGCTGAATGTGAAATATTGCAGGAAGACCTTAGGAAATTGGAAGACTGTGCATCCAAATGACAGATGAAATTTAATGTGGACAAATGCAAGGCGATCCATATTGGAAAGAATAATCCGAATCACAGTTGCCTGATGCTAGGGTCCACCTTGGGGGTCAGCACCCAAGAAAATGATCTAGATGTTTTTGTAGATAATATGCTGAAATCTTCTGCTCAGTGTGAAGCGGAGGCCAAAAAAGCAAACAGGATGCTAGGAATTATTAGAAAAGGGATGGTGAATAAGACCAAAAATACTATAATGCCTCTGTATCACTCCATGGTGTGACCTCACCTTGAGTATTGTGTTCAGTTCTGGTCTCCGTATCTCAAAAAAACATACAGCAGAATTAGAAAAGGTTCAAAGAAGAGCAGCCAATATGATAAAGGGGATTGAACTCCTCTCATATGAGGAAAGGCTTAAAATGTTAGTGCTCTTCAGCTTGGAAAAGAGATGGATGAGGAGAGATATGATTGAGGTCTACAAATCCAAAAGTACAAATACTAGGGGATACTCAAGGAAGTTACATGGAAATACTTTTAAAACAAACAGGAGGAAATATTTTTTCACTCAACGAATAGTTAAGCTCTGGAACTCTTTGCCGGAGGATGTAGTAACAGCGGCTAGAGTATATTTGTTTAAAAAAGGTTTGGAGAAGTTGCTGGAGGAAACGTCCGTAGTTTGGCTATTGAGACAGACATGGGGAAGTAGCTGCTTGTCCTGGGATTGGTAGCATGGAATGTTGCCATGATTTGGGTTTCTGCCAGGTACTTGTGACCTGGCTTGGCCACTGTTGTAAACAGGATACTGGGCTAGATTGACCATTGGTCTGACCCAGTATGGCTACTCTTATTTTCTTATGTTCTTATGTTAGAATCCTTTAAATTATGAATAACTCAACCACCTAACTCAGAAGATTGCTTCTTAAACAAATATGTGGTCACCATATTGTGGTATTTTTTACCTTTTAATTTTTAATTGTAAATTTTTAATTTTTGGAGAAAAAGCCTGTTTGTCCTTGGTCATTGAGGGGTCCTTTTACAAAGGTGCACTGAAAAGTGCCTTGCAGCAGTGTAGGCATGGGTTTTGGGCGCGCGCAGAATCATTTTTCAGCGAGCCTGTAAAAAAGGCCTCTTTTTTCCCAAAAATGGACGTGCGGTAAAATCAAAATTGGTGTGCGTCCATTTTGGGTCTCTGACCTTACCACCAACCATAGAACTAGCGGTAAAGAATTTGGGCGGTAAGGACCTATATGCATCAGATGCCACTTGGTGCACGACTGCTACGCAATTCCAAAAATAAAAATTAATTTTCAGATGCGTGTAGTGGACGCGCACCAAAAATGAAATTACTTCAAGAGCCACATGGTAGTTGGGCGGTAAGTCCATTTTGGCGCACGTTGGACATATGTAGGTTCCTATGTGGCTTCATAAAAGGTGCCCTGACAACACTTTGTGACCCGCTGGACATAAACCCTTCACTGGCTAAAAACCTCCATTTTTAATTCAACTTTGGTAAACCAGTGTTAAGATTGAAGTGTGGATACTTGGAGGGGCATTTTCGAAAGAAACGTTTAAATTGGGATTTGGACATCTTTGTAAAACGTCCAAATTCGGAGGCGGGGAAAAGCATATTTTCAAAAAATGATGGACGTCCATCTTTCGTTTCAAAAATACCAGGGATGTCCTTAGATTTGGACGTCCTTGAGTTTCGGCAATTTTCGAAACCAAAGACATCCAAGTCAAAAACGTCCAAATGCACACAAGACGTGGGAGGAGCCAACATTTCTAGTGCACTGGTCCCCCAGACTTGCCAGGACAGCAATTGAGCACCCTATGGAGCACTGTAGTTGACTTCATAAAATGCTCCCAGGTACATAGCTCCCTTACCTTGTGTGCTGAGCCCCCCAACCCCCCCCCCCAAAAAAAAAACCCACTACCCCCACTGTACACCACTACCATAGCCCTTACGGGTGAAGGGGGGGCACTTAGATGTGGGTACAGAGGGTTTCTGGTGGGTTTTGGAGGGCTTGCTAATTCCTCCACAAATGTAACAGGTAGGGGGGGTATGGGCCTGGGTCCGCCTGTCTGAAGTGCACTGCACCCACTAAAACTGCTTTGTCATGGACCTGAGTATGACATCTGAGGCTGGCATAGAGGCTGGCACGTTATATTTTTAATGATGTTTTTGAGGGTGGGAGGGGGTTAGTGACCACTGGGAGAGTAGCGGAAGGCCATCCCCGATTCCCTCCAGTGGTCATCTGGTCATTTTGGGCACCTTTTTGTGCTTTATTTGTAATAAAAACAGGTGAAAACATCCAAGTTTTAGACATGGACGTCTTTGCTTTTTTCCATTATGGCTCAAAGACATCCAAGTCTTAAACGCCAAAGTCCCGCCTTCACCACGCCCCCTTGAAATTTGGACGTCCTTGTGACGGACTTCAGTTAGAGACGTCCAAAATCGGCTTTCGATTATACCGATTTGGAAGTCTCTGAGAGATGGACGTCCAAGTACCGATTTATGTCGAATGATGGACGTCCATCTCTTTCGAAAATGAGCCTGATAGAGACATAAATCATATATACTAGATCCTCCTTGAGAAAGCCCACCAGGCAAAACGGGACCCCGTTGGATGGTTAAATGAGATAAGTGTTATATGCTCTAAAGGGTTATATGCTATAAAACTAGAATTAAGCAAAAATAAAGAGAAAATGAAAATATAATTTACCAAAGTTGAATTAAAAATGGAGGTTTTTAGCCAGTGAAGAGTCGATGTCCAGCAAGTCACAAAGTATTGCCAATGACCAAGGACAAACAAAGGCTTTTTCCTCAAAAATTAAAAAATCAACAATTAAAATTTAAAAGGTTAAAAATACCACAATTTGGTGACTACATATATGTTTAAGAAGTAATCTTATGTTAGAGCCCCCAGGGCTCCATATTGGGCCTCGTGATCTTTAATGTTTATCTTGCACTACTAGCACTCCATATGGTCTCTAGGACATATTTTTTTATATATACGGTGACAATATTCAGATTCTTACTGTTTTTGATCATCTCTCCTCTTCTTTCATTTCTGACCTTTCTTCCAAACTTGACAAAATTGCTGGCTGGTTGTTTACTAAGGGGCCCTTTTATAAAGATGCATTGAAAAATGGCCTGCGGTAGTGTAGATGCATGTTTTGGGCGCGTGCAGAATCATTTTTCAGCGCACCTGTAAAAAATGCTTTTTTAAAATTTTTGCCGAAAATGGACATGCAGCAAAATGAAAATTGCTGTGCGGCCATTTTAGTTCTGAGACCTTACCGCAAGCCATTGACCTAGTGGTAAAGTCTCATGCGGTAACCGAGCAGTAATGACCTATGCATGTGAAATTCAAATGCCACTTGGTGCGCACCCAATACGCGCATCCAAAAATAATTCAGACGTGTGTATCGGAAGCACGTCAAAAATCAAATTACCGCAAGAGCCACGTGGTAGCTGAGTGGTAACTCCATTTTGGTGTGAATTGGGCACGTGTAGACGCTTACATGGCTTAGGAAAAGAGCCCTTAAATGTCTTAACTTATGTCCATCTAAAACTGTTTCTGTATTATTTTCCAGCAGTAATTCCATTTCTCTACTCAGCTTAGTACTCCAATTCTATTAAGAAATTCTGTAAAAATTCTTGGTGTCTCAATTGATAAATCTCTCATTATTGTAATGCAAATCTTTTCTGAGGTCAAAAAATCATACTACACCCTTAGAAAACTCAGATCTGTTACCTCCAGGGCTTTTTTTGAGGGGGTACTTGGTGGTACTGAGTACCGGCACCTTTTCCATTGTCTGCTAAAATTGACCCATGGTCCCCAAATTTTAATGAAAGAGCTCAGGCTCTACACACCAATTCTGCCTTGTCATAGATTCTGTGACTGGTTACAGGAGGCCTGGCTATTATGGGGTGGGTCCCTCAGTGATCACTCCACTCCTAAAGGGTGGCCAGGCATTTGAGTACCGGTACCTTTTTTGCTAGAAAAAACGCACTGGTTACCTCTAACTTGAAAGGAGGACCCTTAGGCTCCAGATATTCTCACTTGTATTTTCCCCACATGTTTCTCAAACATGTCACCTGCAGTTAATCCAAAATATCACTGTAAAGGTTCTATGTGGTAAGAAGAAGTTTGATAGGGTGCCAGAACAGAGAAGCATTTCCCCTGCTGCAGCATTGCTGAGTGAAAGGTATTGTGATATGGAAGACACAAGTGAATTGAGCTAAGTACTGCCCCCAGATATTCAGTCAGAGGTAGGCAATCCTGTTAATGTCTGCCACCAGCATTGAAACCAGATATTCAATGTCCAGTTGCCAGCATTGAATATCTATTTTTTAAGCCGGCTAGAGCATACCTGGTTAACTCGATATTCAGAGTTAACCGGCCATTCGTTAGCACAGAAAGGGGCCCTTATACTAAGCTGCGGTAAAACAGACCCTGCGCTATCTGAGGTGGCCGTTTTTGTCACATGCCAGGAACCGTTTTACCGCAGTGGGTAAAAAGGCCAAAAAAAAGAAATGGTAGTCCTCCCCTGCCACCTCCCATATAGTCTTTGTCACAGGACTTTCATCACCCCAAGCAGTGTCCCTGGTGTTCACCCTAAGGGCCCAGTTTACTAAGCAGCATTATAGGTGCGTTAGCATCTTTAACGTGCGTTAACCGTGTACGCGCATTCACTGTGTACGTGCCTACAATATCCCTATAGGCACCTACACAGTTAACACATGCGCTAATTGTAAACAGGGCCCTTAGTATGGTAGTGTGGACTAAACACAAATGGTCTTCTTATACCCAGCTGGAGTTACCTTCTCTATCCTAGGGGACCCACGTCCTAGTGACAGAATGTATACCATGTCATAGTATTTTATATTTATTTGTATTTGTTTTATATTTGTAAACCATCTTAATGGCTTTTGCGAAGAGGAGCATATATATATTAAAATATATAATAAATTCCAAACTTGTTTTACAATAGGATTGGGGAAAAACAAGTCAGAATCAATTTATTTTTATAGTCTGCAATAATCTTTTATAAAAGCACTAAACAATGTTTTTCTTTTAAAATTTAAGTTGCCAAACCAAAAGGGAATAGACCTAATAATGCGGTAATTCTTTGTAAAAAATAAACTTTAGCTTAGGAAAAAATGCCAGCCAGCAAACAAAAACTCTGAGACCGTGTAAGAGTGTTCTGGAACTGTCATCATAATAATGAGAACAATGGGCCTTTTTATGAAAGATCATTTTCCCATTCTGTGCCTATTCAAAAGTATCATTATTGAACTACGCCCCCATGGCTTCCTATAACCTCGACATAGTGTACCGTGTCTGTCCATGTGTTTCTGCTAGCACTAGAAATTACCTCCTCCGCATTTACTAAATGAAGTTCACCTAAAAAAGACGTGCAGGTGAACAGAAAATCCAGAGCTCTGTCTTAATGAGAAGCTTCCAGAGAGGAGGCACTAATACTTTTAGCAGACTAGGAAAAGCTGATCATTTTAGAGGCCTCATGCACAGGAATGAAAATCAGCTTTTTTTTTTCTTTCCTAAGGGCAAAAGGAAAAAAAAAAGCATAACTCATCAGTTCTGTCACATTTCTGAGACTGTTGGCAGTGTGTAAGTCTAACAATATGGTGTGCTTTCTGAGGGTAATTATATTGTGTGTGACAAACTTTCTGACATTTTGAAGTAGTTTTCCATTCTGTGACATGTGACATCTGAAAATATTATTTTACGAATATGAAAGGCTAACTCCCTCTCATCATAGTGGGATTTCTTTTTTCTTATCTGCTATGCACATGGCCACTTCTAGTCTAAGGAATGTTTTTCCCTAAAAAAAAACAAACAAGGTGCAGATACTCACTTGCAGATCTGTCCTCGAGGGATGGGGGTAATGAGCCAGGGACCTGCCCTCGCAATAATCACTCCTATAACTGGCCACAGAGTCTATGAAAAGCCAGCATTGCAAATATTATGCCAGTTTAGAAAAAGTCAGTGCTACTAATCCCTGTACTGAAACTGCATGCTCACAAAATACCTCACCTTGGTCATATGTGCAGAGCACAGAGAGATCCTCATCAGATACAGAATAAATGACTACAAATTAGTAATAGAAATGTGCTGACAAGTACTAAACTGGGAACTCCAGGAAGCCGGACTCTGCATGGAATGCAATACTAAATAAAATGGAAAGAGAAATGGGCTTGATGGACCTTCAGTCTGGCCCAGTACAGCAATGCTTGTGCTATGTTCTTATCAGAGACCCTGCATATTCAGATTCCCAGAGCAGACATATTCAAATCACTAAACCAAAGCTACAATGATTATTTCTACCTTTATTGTTGGACAGTGTGCATCTATAGCCTGTGTTTCCAATGTTTTGCAGGGCTGGTCTATTGTGTGCTGATTGCAGCAGGCTTCTTCTTATTCTCCTGTAGATCTGCAGGGATTGGCTGAGGACACTGCTCCTCCCATGGGGGGTGCTCTCTGGGTGTGTTCAAGGTGCACCGAGCCTGGGCTCTTCCATTAATACTTGGAGGCAGTGGATCAATTTTAGCAGGAAATGAAAAATGTGCCAGTTGCTTATAGGTCTCCCTGCTCAAGAAACTCATTGCTGGTTGTCTCTGCTTTACTGGTGGTCACATGACCAACGCATTCTGTGTACTGATGTAAGCCCTTTGGATCTTTAAATTTATCACATTTGCAGCATCCCACACTGCTGCGGCGTGTGTGCCATCAGAATGCTCCTTGTGCATGCTTCTTGGGGAGATCTCCAAGGACAATCTTTGAGACTTAGCTTGTGACTTCTCCCTCTTCTTCTTACTCTGGTTTTTCTTGGATCTTTCTCAATTGTATTACGGTGTTCTCTCATCATGAATTCGTTCAGTCACCCAATTCCGGTTCACATTACTAATCGTCATACTGACTTCCCTTCCAATTCTACTTCCTTTGCTTGGAATCATCATTTTTGCATAAATCCCACTCCTACTTTACCCTTTTCTCATCCCTCCTTTTGTCACCTGTCTCAATGTTTACCTAATTTCATAGCCCCCTCAGCTCCTCTTTCTAATTTTTTCTCCTTTGGTCTCATTAATTGTCATTCCCTATGAGCTAAAACATCTTTAGTTCGTGACCTCTTTCGACTTGCTTTGTCTTACTGAGACCTGATTACATTCTGGAAAGGAATCATGTCTTTTTGAATCCCAACCTTCCAATTTTCAATTATTTCATACTTTCTGCTCCTCTAAATGTGATGGAGGTGTGGCAGTTATATTACCTTCCTTCTTTATTACATAGAGGGGCATTTTCGAAAGAAACGTCTATGTTGGAATTTGGACGTCTTTGTAAAAAATCCAAATTCGGAGGTGGGGAAAAGGTCATTTTCGAAAAAAAGATGGACGTCCATCTTTGGTTTCGAAAATGCCATGGATGTCCTTGGATTTGGACGTCCTTGATTTTCGCCAATTTTCGAACGCAAAGATGTCCTAGTCTAAAACATCCAAAGTCAAGCCATTTGGATGTGGAAGGAGCCAGCATTTGTAGTACACTGGTCCCCTTGACATGCCAGGACACCAACCGGGCACCCTAGGCACCCTTGTTCTCCTTTCCTCCAGGGTATACATGTTCAGGTCACCAAGTCTCTCCTTGTATGTCTTGCTTCGCAAACCACATACCATTTTTGTTGCTTTTCTTTGAACCGCTTCCAGCCTTTTTACATTTTTAGCAAGATATGGCCTCCAAAACTGAACACAATATTCCAAGTGGGACCTCACCAATGACTTGTACAGGGGCATGAACACCTCCTTTCTTCTGATGGTTATACCCCTCTCTATGCAGCCTAGCATCCTTCTGGCGATGGACACCGCCTTGTCACATTGTTTCACCACCTTGAGATCTTCAGATACCATCACCCCAAGGTCCATTTCCTGAGCTCAACTTACGAATCTCCCCCCTCCTATCTGGTACATCACTTTTGGATTTTTGCACACCAAGTGAATCACTCTGCACTTCTTAGCATTAAGTTTTAACTGCCAGACCCTTGACCATTCTTCCAATGTTTGGAGATCCCTTCTCATGATTTCTACATCCTCCAGGGTATCCACTATATTAGCTATCTTCCTGTAATCCGCAAAAAGGCAACCTTTCCCTTCTAACCCACCAGTAAAGTCATCCACAAATATATTAAACATAATCGGCCCCAGCAGCAGTCCTGAGGCACTTCACTGCTCACTTTCCTTTCTTCTGTGCAGATTCCATTTACCACCACCCTCTGTCTCTGTCGGTTAACCAGTTTACAATCCATTTCACCACTTTAGGTCCTAAGTTCAGCCCTCTCAGCTTATTCATGAGTCTTCTGTGAGGAACCATATCAAATGCTTTGCTGAAATCCAAATAGATTACATCTACTGTATGTCCTTTATCCAGTTCTTTGGTCACCCAGTCAAAGAAGTCAATCAGATTCCTTTGGCAGGATTTTCCATTGGTAAAGCCATGTTGCCTCAGATCCTGCAATCTGTTGGCTTCTAGAAAGTTAACTATCCTTTCCTTCAGCAGTGATTCCATTATTTTTCCTATCGTCGACATGAGGCTTACCGGCCTGTAGTTTCCCACTTTTTCCCTGTCCCCGCTTTTGTGAAGAGGGACCACATCAGTTTGTCTCCAGTCCAGAGAAACTACTTCAGTCTCTAAAAGTCTATTAAATAAATCCTAAGAGGTCCCACCAGGACTTCTCTGAGCTCCTTCAGTATCCTGGGATGTATCCCATCCGGCCCCATAGCGCTGTCCACTGCTTATAAATGCTTTCTTCTGTGAATAGTGCAATATCCACTTCATTCCCAGATATACCCTCAGCAGCCAACTGCGGTCTTTCTCCAGGGTTCTCTTCCTTGAACACAGAAGTATTTGTTTAGCACGTTCGATTTATCCTCATCACTCTCCACAAAGCCATTCTCAGCATCTTTATGTCTTATAATTCCATTCCTATCTTTTCTCCTTTCCCCAATTTATCTGAAAAAGGTCTTGTCATCTCTCTTTATATCTTTAGCCATTTTTCTTCCACTTGTACTTTCACTAGCTGTATTTCCCTCTTGGCATCTTTGAGTTTAAGCTGATAATCACTTTTGTGATCCTCCTGTTGCGTTCTACTGTATTTCTTGAACGAAGCCTCTTTTGCCCTTATTTTTTTCAGCCACCTGTTTAGAGAACCATATAGTCTTCCTGTTTCTCCATTTGTACCGGAGGTCTGTGTTGGATTATTTGTAGTAAATAATTAGCAGATTTTAGTACACACAGCTTCAGCTTTAGAAATGTTAATTTCTTTCTTCATCTCTCTCTCATTCACCCCTGAATAATTCACTGCTGAGTCACTTTAAAGTTGAAGTAACAAAACATCTGTTTACTCACAGTTTGTAGTTAGATTATAATCAGACAGGCTTATATATACATATTACTATACATTTGTCTTATCAGCTCCTTCCATGTGCTTAGATGGTAATGGATGCTCACACCACCATAGATCCTCTCAGGTTAGGAGAGATCATGAGCTCCATGTGCTCCATGTGCTGCATGTGCTGCATCTAACCCCCACAGGAAGTTACATAGCTATGTGACCTCTCTAAGTAATTCACATCAGAGGTCACAGAGTAATCACAGAGAAATAATAGGTGACAGGCAATGCATGCAAAATACAATACATTCCAACAAACCCCTTCTCATGCATAACTGTCATGCAATTATTTATTCATACAAAGTCCAAGCTTTATACGCAGATTCACAAAATGTTCTCTGGGTAACGGTTTGGTCATGATGTCAGCTGTCATCTCACTGGTGTGACAATAGTGTAGACTGATGACCCCTTCTTTCGCCAACTCTCGCACGTTGTGGTATTTCGTTGCGATGTGCTTGGTGCGTGACTGAACCTTGTCATTCTGTGACAGTCGGATGCAGCTCTGATTATCTTCCATTATCTGGATTGGTCTTTTTTCAGCTATTCCAAAATCCAGCAAAAGTTTTTCAATCCACATCAGTTCTCTGCACGCTTCCGATGCAGCCACATATTCAGCTTCTGTAGAAGACAAACTCACAATACTTTGTTTATGACTGGCCCATGAAATTTGTACATTTCCATACATAAACACATATCCACTTGTGGATTTATAATCAGAATGATCCCCTGCCCAATCTGAATCACAGTAACATATTAGTTTTGGATTACTATTGGCTGAAATCTTTAATTTACAATCAATGGTACCCTTTAAATACCTTACCATCCTTTTAACTGCAGTCCAATCTGATTTGGTAGGTGAGCTGACCCTTCTGCTCAAAATTCCTACTGCATTTGCTATATCAGCCCTGTATGTGGTAGCTAGATATAAAAGCTTACCTATGGCTGATCTATATTGGATGTTATCTGGTAAAGGTTCTCTTACTGTTTCATCCTTCAGAAAATCAGTGATCATGGGAGTGCTTACAACTTGGGCATCTTGCATACCTAAACTTTCAATAAGCTCATTTATTTTCTGCTTCTGGCTTAGAAGATAAGAACCATCATTTTGTTTCTCAATTTCTATACCAAGATAGTATGACACATTACCAAGTTCTTTTATCTCAACATTGTGGTTTAAACACTTTACAATGTCCTTGTACTCTTGCTCACTTTTGCTTGCAATGAGCAGATCATCAACAAAAGCTAAAATGTATGCATATTGTCCATTTGTGCACCTAGTGTACAAACATTTATCTGCTTCACCTTGCTTAAATCCTAAATTTGTCAATATTTCATGCAATTTTTCATTCCAACATTTTGCACTTTGCTTTAATCCATAAAGACCTTTGTTTAATTTACACACTAGCTGTCTTTGTTTTGTATTTATGAAACCTGTTGGCTGTTCCATGTACAAGTCTTCAGTTATATCTCCGTGAAGAAACGCTGTTTTCACATCAATGTGTTTGACTTGCATGCCTTTTGAGACTGCAATGCTCAGAAGTGTTCTTATTGTCGTGTGTTTCACTACAGGTGCAAACACTTCATCAAAATCTTCTCCATATTTTTGAAGATATCCCTTTGCCACTAATCTGGCTTTATACCTTTCCACTTTTCCTTGTGCATTCCTTTTTAACTTGAATACCCATTTGCATCCTATAGCTTTCTTGCCAGGAGGTAATTTTGTAAGAATCCAAGTATTATTTTTATCCAATGCATCAATTTCTTCTTGTGCAGCTTTACGCCATTCAGCAGCTTCTTCTGCTGGCATTTTCTCAATCTCATCCCATGTTAAGGGCTCTTGAGCTTCTGCTGACTTTGTTAGGTAAGACAGTCTTGGGGGTGGAACTCCTTTGTTTTCCCTGGATGAGCGTCTGACAACAGGTTGGTCCGACCTTTCTGCATCCTCTATATCTGTGAGTCCTTCTCCAATTGATTCCCCTTCTCCAACTGTACTGTCTTCTTCAATGATCCTTTCTGTGTCTGCTTCCTCTGCCTGTTCCTCGTTAGATACAGATGAGTTGCTTTCAGACATCTGCCTTGGTATGGCATTTATATACACTGGCATGTCTATTATGGTTCTAGTTTCATATTCTGGATGATAAGGCTCATCTGGGATAATCCAGCCTTTATCAACCCTTTTGTTTTCATCAAAATATGTAACATGTCTTATGCCAACAATGCCAGTTTTCAGATTCAAAATTCTATATCCTTTGTGTCCTGGAGCATAGCCAACTAAAATGCCCCTTTCTGTTGTGGAATCCAGCTTATGCCTTCTTTGCTTTGGTATATGAGCATATGCTGTACTTCCAAATGTTCTTATGTGTGACAGGTTTGGCTTCCTACCATGCCATGTCTCATGTGGTGTGCGCTCAGCGCCTTTAGTTGGCATTCTGTTTTGTAGGTACACTGCTGTGAGAATGGCTTCCCCCCATAGTCTTTTAGGGAGATTGCTATCTGACAGCATACATCTGGTCATTTCCACAATTGACCTAAATTTTCTCTCTGCAACAGAATTTTGCTCTGGTGTATAAGCTACTGTTGTGATATGCTGAATGCCTTCTTGTTCTAGAAATGTGCGCATGCTTTGTGAAGTGAACTCACCACCATTGTCGGTCTGAAGAACCTTTGGTTTTCTTTCAAATTTATTGCTCACCATGGCTACGTATTTCTTCAGCATGTCTGTGACTTGACTTTTCTCTTTCAGCAAATAGGCCACACAATATCTAGAGAAATCATCCAAGAATATCAGCACAAATCTGTTATTTCCCAATGATGGGATATTAAACGGTCCACATAAGTCACTGTGTATTAAGTCCAGCACTTTATTACTCCTATTTCCTGTGTATGCAGGAAATGAGGGTCTCACACCTTTTTGAGTAACACAGTCTATGCATTTCTCCATTTTACCAGCATCTGCACTTATCTGAATGCCGGTGGCCAGTTGCTTACTGTAAAGATCCTGGATCACCTTAGAATCACGATGTCCCAGGCGGCGATGCCAGATTTCCAGACTACATTTACCATCATTCTTCCTTACTTGCGCCATATGTGAGGCTTCACCTGAAATGTTCAGCTTATAAACATCATTATGCATAAAAGCTTCAGCATACACTTCATCATTTTTAGAGATTGTGCACTTACTATTTTCAAAATGAATCGCAAATCCCTTCTTATCTAATGTAGATACACTAAGCATATTGCAAACTGCTTGGGGAATATACAAGACATCACTTACAGGAATTTCTTTAACTTCATTAGACACTTTGCATTTTAAGAATCCAATACCTTTTGCTTGGATCTTAGCAGTCCCTGCGTTTGCAGTTTTAAGAATACCTTCCTCTGGACACATTTCCTGAAAGAAATTCTTACAATTGGTTAAATGGCATGTGCTCCCTGAATCCAAAATCCAAGTACTTTCATTTGAATTATTATTTACCATAGTCAAAGATTTTTCTGCCATTAGAAAGCCCTTGTGTTTATCTTTGTCCTTCATACATTTCCTGGTTTGAAAATTCTTTAGTTCCATTGGCTTAGGTGAGCTAGAGGGAGTGTTTTGTGTTTCCTTACACCATTTAGATACATGTCCCTCCTTTCCACATGAGTAGCAAATCAGCTTGCCCTTGGGTGGAGTTTTCCCATAGCTCCGCCTTCCTCTGTTCTTTGCCAAGAAATTTGTTTCATTTCTCTCTGACTTGCTTTGAGAACACATCTCCTCAGAATCATTTATTATGCATTCCTGCCTTAGTTTTGATGTTGCCTGTTCAAAAGATTGCCCTTCAATGGCCTCATTTACAGACCTAAAAACATCAAACTTCTTTGATAGTGAGGTAAAAAGAAATGCTCTTTTCAATGCATCACACATGGGAATTCCTGAAAGTTCTAGCTTTTGAAATGAAGACATAAGATGCATAATGTGATCATTACATTTACTTTTATCCCTTAATTTGGTTTCATTCAACTCTGCCAACCAAATTGGTTGCTGCTTTGCATATGTAGTTGCATACATAGTTCTCAGTTTATATAAAATGTCCTTTGGTGTATCTTTTCCCTCCACTAATATGGCTTGTTTCTCTGAGAGAGCTTCCAAAAGCATGCACTTCACATAATAGTTTGCATTGTCCCATTCAGCCATATTTTCAGCTGTTCTGTCTTGGTCTAAGCATATATTTAATCCTTTTGCTCGAAGGAGACATATGAATCTTAGTTCCCACTGCCGATAATTAAACTCAGTTAATTTAGGCACCTTGAGAGAATAGAACAATGGTGAATTTCTTCCCTCAGCCATTTTCTTAGCCTTCTGTCTGCTGTGTGGGGGGAGAGAGAGACAGACTGAATCTTTCCTTTAAAACTTAAGAGAAAAATGTGGCCTTTTTTTCTGCCTGGTAATATTTCTCTTCTTTTTCAATTCCTGGCCCTGGGCCCATAACCCTTTTGTTGGATTATTTGTAGTAAATAATTAGCAGATTTTAGTACACACAGCTTCAGCTTTAGAAATGTTAATTTCTTTCTTCATCTCTCTCTCATTCACCCCTGAATAATTCACTGCTGAGTCACTTTAAAGTTGAAGTAACAAAACATCTGTTTACTCACAGTTTGTAGTTAGATTATAATCAGACAGGCTTATATATACATATTACTATACATTTGTCTTATCAGCTCCTTCCATGTGCTTAGATGGTAATGGATGCTCACACCACCATAGATCCTCTCAGGTTAGGAGAGATCATGAGCTCCATGTGCTCCATGTGCTGCATGTGCTGCATCTAACCCCCACAGGAAGTTACATAGCTATGTGACCTCTCTAAGTAATTCACATCAGAGGTCACAGAGTAATCACAGAGAAATAATAGGTGACAGGCAATGCATGCAAAATACAATACATTCCAACAGTCTGTAGGTAACACCTGTGCAGGTACAGGTTCCATCTTCTCTTTCCAGAGTGATCCATATAGATTCTTCCTTTCCACAGGTCCTCTGCATTTTAGTCAGAGGATAGAAATATAAAACTTCATATATATATATATATATATATATATATATATATATATATATATATATATATATATATATATATATATATTGTAATAGGTTGCTGGGCGTTGCTCAGCCTCTAGGGCTATCCGCCCTTCTCAGCAGCCTTTAGCATACAAGTCTTGTTCAACAAAGAAACAAACAAAAAAAACACATCAGGATCAAATACAACCTTTTCCCTTTTATTGTTCTCTCATTCAGCTTGGGAGAACTCAGCCCAGGCTTCAGCCGCTGGTTCCCCTTTTCGGTTTCCTGGGGTGGAGCGGCTCCAAAAGAGAGAAACCCTAATTCAGTCCCACCCGGGCTTGTTATAACCCAGGCACCATACAGCCTGGGTCAAAAAAAAACACCCAAAAACAAACTAGCTCAGGACACCTTGGTTTTTATAAATCCACAGTTCAGGTAACCAAGCTCTCAAAAACAGCACTATACTTGGCTCTTTAAATCCACAGTTCAGGTAGCCAAGCTCTCTCAGAATGGCAATATAACTTGGCTTTTTTTAAATCCACAGTTCAGGTAACCAAGCTCTCAAAAACAGCACTATACCTTGGCTTTTCAAGTCCACAGTTCCTCTGGCTTTGCGCGGGCTCAAAGCCTGGGGTCCCACCCACTTGGTCAGACTTTTACTTACTCTTCTGACCTCCTCCCGCTTGACCCCTTTTTCTCTGGCCCGTTTAGCCAGGGACTGTCCTACCTCTGTGTGTTTCTCTGGGCCAGGGCTGATATATCCATGGGCTCCTCCAGGGTTTGCTCTGGTACTGTCAGCTCCATGGGCCAAGGCCCAAACTCCTCTTTCTCCTTCCCAGGAGCCCAGTCCATACTCTCCTCGCCCCACCCTCTCCCCAGCTGCTCCTCATTTTCCTCATTAACCCTTTCGGGCTTTTTCTCTTCTTTTTCCCACCTGTTCCACCTCTCCTTCCCCCAGGTTGGAGAATTAGTATTACTCCTTCTCCTGTAGCCCCCGTCTGGGGACTCTTGTGAATGCACCCTGGTTTGTCTCTCTTTTTCCCAAGGTGGCTGCTGGGATTTGTAGTTCTTGCCCCTAAGTTGTCTCTTGGGGAAAAGCGGCCGGTAAGGGAGAATCTCCTCTGTGTCTTTTTGGGGGTTGTAGGATCTGGTTCCCTGTGTTTCTCCCAGGTCCCTATGGTTTTCCACATTCCCTTTACATACCCCCCCCCTTAAGCTCGCCTCTCTCCCTTTTCTTTCATTTGCTCCCTTTTCTTCGTCTACCCGGGATAGGGCGTCCACATGAGCCAAACACTTCCCAGGACGATGCTCCACCTCATATTGAAATGGCTGTAAAGCTAGGTACCATCGCATTAATCGTCCATTATTGTTTTTCATCATGTTCAGCCATTTCAATGGAGCATGGTCCGTTACCAGTTTGAATTTTTTTCCTTCCAAATAAACATTACATTCCTGTACGGCCCACCGTATGGCCAAGCATTCTTTCTCTATTGTGGAGTAATGCTCTTCATGGGGCAATAATTTTCGGCTCAAATATAACACGGGATGTTCTTCCCTGTTATGCTCCTGGGATAGTACCGCCCCCAACCCCCTCCCTGAGGCATCTGTTTGCAGGATAAAGGGCCTCTCGAAATCTACTGCCTTCAAGACCGGCTCTTGACACAGGGCCTTCTGCATCTGTTCAAAAGCCGTCAGTTCCCCCTCCTCCCATCTCAAATGATCAGGGTTCTTCCCTCTTAGCATGTCCGTTAAGGGGGTGGCCACAGCTGAAAACAGAGGGATGAAACGGCGGTAGTATCCTACCATTCCCAGGAAGCGCCTCAATTGCTTTTTGGTGTTTGGGCGGGGAAACTCCTGTATGCTTTTAACCTTATTTATCAAAGGCCTCACTTCCCCTCGGCCCACATTGTAACCCAAATACTTCACCCGAAATTGCGCAAAATGACATTTCTTTGGGTTCAGGGTGAGTCCTGCCTCTCGGAAAGCCTGCAGCACCGCCCCTACCTGTACCACATGGGTATCCCATTCCCCACTGTGTATGACCACATCATCCATGTACGCCGCTGCGTAGGCCTGATGTGGTCTAAGAACCCGATCTAGCAATCTTTGACAGCTCGCAGCTGCTGAATTCAGGCCAAAAGGCAACCTTTTGAACTGGTACAGGCCCATGGGTGTGCTAAAAGCTGTCTTTGCCTGAGCCCCGGGAGTAAGTGGGATTTGCCAATACCCTTTTGTTAAGTCCAGGGTGGTGAGATATTGGGCGGTTCCTAACCGGTCCACCAGCTCCTCAATATAGGGCATAGGATAGGCGTCTGCCCGAGAAATGGTGTTCAGCTGGCGGAAATCGATACAGAACCGCCACTCCCCCTCGGGCTTGGGTACTAGCACCACGGGGCTGGACCAGGGGCTATTGGATTCCTCAATCACCCCAAAGTTTAACATTTCCTGCACTTGTTTTATTACCTCTTGCCTTTTCATGGGAGAAAGCCTATAGGGTTTTTGTCGTACTATCTTTCCCCTCTCCGTTACTATGTCATGCTGCACTAGCTGGGTACTTCCAGGGCAAGCTGTTAATACGTCCTTAAACCTTCTTAGTAAGCTCCCTAACTCCTTTTTTTGTACCGGGGTCAAATGGGGATTAACCCCCGGCTCCCCAGGCTGGAAGATATCCCTTATTTGGGGGCCCAACTCCTCTCCCTCTTTTTCTTCCACCCTAGCCTGTAAGCCTACCCTGGCTACCCAGGGTTTTATCAGGTTTACATGGAAAGTTTGGACTCTTCCCTTCTCGTTTTCTACCTCATACGTGAGGGGGCCTAGTCGCTTCTTCACCACCCAGGGGCCCTTCCACCTAGAAGCGAACCTATGCGGGTCCTCCGAGATTAAGATGAGCACTCTATCCCCTGGTTGAAACTCCCTTTCTTTAGTACCCCTATCATAATATTCCTTTTGGAGAATTTGGCTCTCTTCGAACCTCTCCTGGGAATATTCTTGTATCTTACCTAATCTTGCCCTCAGATCCTGTAAGTACTCGACTACTGACTGATCAGTGGCCTCTGGGGTTACCCACTGTTCTTGCAGTATGTCCAAAATGCCCCGGGGCCTCCTGCCAAACAGGAGTTCAAAAGGGGACACTCCTAAGGAGTCGTGCACCTTTTCTCGGTAAGCGTATAACACAAAAGGCAGCAGTTGGTCCCAGCTGGTCCTATCTTCCCCTAGAGCTCTTTTTATCATGCCCTTTAAGGTTTTATTAAACCGCTCTACCATCCCATTGGTTTGGGGATGGTAGGCCGCTGTACGGAGATGTTGTATCCCAAACGCCTCCCACACTTGCTTTAGGGTCCTGGACATGAAGTTGGATCCCCTATCCGTCAGAACCTCCCGGGGAAAACCCACCTCACAGAATATTTTTATTAGCTCCCGGCCAATAACTTTAGCGGATATGCTCCTTAAAGGCACAGCCCATGGGTATCTCGTGGCCATATCCATTACCACCAACACATATAAGAAACCCCTTTTTGATTTCGTGACTGGGCCAATAATATCCATTGCTATCCTTTTCCCCGGCTGTTCCACCCTCGGAATAGGATTTAAAGGGGCTTTGGGTGGGAACCTGTCTGACACCTTCTGACAGTTGGGGCAGGACTTACAATAATTTTCCACCTCCCTATAGTCTCCCGGCCAATAAAATCTAGCCAAAATCTGAGTCAAGGTGGCTTGGGTGCCCTTATGCCCACCTAACGGGTGATCATGCGCGAGCCTTATGACCAGGGGACGGAAAGCCTGGGGAACTACCAGCTGTCGCCCCCCCTCAGGGCTCTCCCAGTTTGGCACTTGCCGATATAAGATGTCCCCTTCTATCCGGAACCCCGGAGCCTCTTGATCTTCCCCCTGTCGGGCCCTCCCCCAGGCATATTCTAATGTCGGATCATTTGCCTGTTCCCTGTGAAATTGAGGAAACTGTTCCCTCAGTTCTTTTGGGGCTACCGGTAGATAGCTTTCGGCCCTCACCTGCTCCAATGCCTCCTGTCTACCCCTCTTCTCCTTTTTTTTCACGGCCTTCCCTTTTCTCTCTTTTCCCGGCTCCCCTAAGACCTCACCCTGGAACGGAAAGATATCTTCTATTCCCTCTTCCTGCCCCTCTAGGTCCCGAAGAGCCTGAGCCCGAGTAGTTACCCATACTCTTCTCTCTCTAATACAATCGGAAAAAGGGGGCCAATCCCTTCCCAAAATCATCTCCTGGGGTAAACTTGGAAGAACAGCCATAGCCATTTCTATGTCGCCTGTGGGCCCTTTTAGGTTCACTCTATGGAGGGTGTATCGTGTACTGGCCCCATGGATACACTGTATTGCTACCGCTCCCTCATAGGTATCACGTCCCCTATTCCTCCTCCCTCTTATTCGGTCCCATAACCGCCGGGAGATCATGGACTGGTCTGCCCCGGAGTCCAACATGGCCACTACCGGTAAACCTTCCACCTCTAAAGGGGCCGTATACCTGGGTTTAAATCCCTCGTTAACCTGGGAGATCCATCCCTCCCGACCCGGGCAATCCTTCCTGAAATGCCCCGTTCTCCCACACTTATAACACTTCTGTACCCCATAAGAGGCCACCTTCTTTTCCTCCCATGGGAGCCCTCCTTTCTTTTTCCCCAGCCAACTGGAGTCCGGCATCCCTTCCTTTTGCCCCATCTTGGAGGAGCAACTTTTGGTACCCCCACCCCCCTGGGGTCGGGGCTTTCCCCCCTCCCTCTCGGGTCCTCCCCAATGTTGGGCTTCCAGATACCACTCCAACCCGGCAGTCACTCCCTCCACTGTCTTACAGCCTCTTTTTACCAATTCTGCTCTTATTTCTCCAGGTAGGCCTTGGAGGAATTGCTCCACCACCAATTCTTGGAGAATTTCCTGGATAGTGTGGTGGTCGGGCTCTAACCATCTTTTTAATAAGTCCATCAACCTATTGGCCACAGCTTTCGGGGTTTCTCCCTTTTCCCACTTAGTGGCGCGAAACTTCCGCCTATAGGCCTGGGTACTAAGGCCATAACGGTCCTTAATGGCCTCTTTCAGCCTCCCATAGTGGGCAGCATCGCCTGGAGACAGGTCTCTAAAGGCGGCCAGGGCCTCCCCTGCCAGGGAAGGGACTAAACGCATGGCCCACTGTTCTTGTGGCCAACTAGCAGCCACGGCCACCCTTTCAAAGGCTGTTAGGAAATCATCCACATTGTCCTGCTCTGTTAACTTTCCCCAGGTCAGTGTGTTCATGGATAGTGTTCCTACCGCACCGCTGTCTCCAGTCCATGGTCCTAAGGCTGCTGGGTCCATGTCCCTTGGAGCGGGGATCCCCCTCTGAAAGAACTCCTAGAGCATCTTTAGCACCGGCTGCTGTTGGTCTCTCGCCGCCGTCAAGGAGTCCTCCACCATCTTAGCTGTTAGTTCCTGCTGTTTTTGGAACTGCATGGTCATCCACGCGAAGATTTCCTTCGGATCCATCCCCTGGCTCCAGAACCGCCTCCTGGAAGAAAAAAAAACAGAGGACCACTCCAAGTGCGATTTCCCCCACTTCCTTGGGTCTTTCTAAGATCCCTCCGGCCCCCACCTGTCTAGGCCCCGCTTACCGGAACCCCAGATGGGTCTGCGCCTTTATCAGCGTTGGCCCCTCCGTCGGGCTTTTCTGCTGGGCTGGTCTCGACCTCCTCGAGCGACAGGTTCAAAAAAAAAAAATGATATCCCACTCCTGACACCAATTGTAATAGGTTGGTGGGCGTTGCTCAGCCTCTAGGGCTATCCGCCCTTCTCAGCAGCCTTTAGCATACAAGTCTTGTTCAACAAAGAAACAAACAAAAAAAACACATCAGGATCAAATACAACCTTTTCCCTTTTATTGTTCTCTCATTCAGCTTGGGAGAACTCAGCCCAGGCTTCAGCCGCTGGTTCCCCTTTTCGGTTTCCTGGGGTGGAGCGGCTCCAAAAGAGAGAAACCCTAATTCAGTCCCACCCGGGCTTGTTATAACCCAGGCACCATACAGCCTGGGTCAAAAAAAAACACCCAAAAACAAACTAGCTCAGGACACCTTGGTTTTTATAAATCCACAGTTCAGGTAACCAAGCTCTCAAAAACAGCACTATACTTGGCTCTTTAAATCCACAGTTCAGGTAGCCAAGCTCTCTCAGAATGGCAATATAACTTGGCTTTTTTTAAATCCACAGTTCAGGTAACCAAGCTCTCAAAAACAGCACTATACCTTGGCTTTTCAAGTCCACAGTTCCTCTGGCTTTGCGCGGGCTCAAAGCCTGGGGTCCCACCCACTTGGTCAGACTTTTACTTACTCTTCTGACCTCCTCCCGCTTGACCCCTTTTTCTCTGGCCCGTTTAGCCAGGGACTGTCCTACCTCTGTGTGTTTCTCTGGGCCAGGGCTGATATATCCATGGGCTCCTCCAGGGTTTGCTCTGGTACTGTCAGCTCCATGGGCCAAGGCCCAAACTCCTCTTTCTCCTTCCCAGGAGCCCAGTCCATACTCTCCTCGCCCCACCCTCTCCCCAGCTGCTCCTCATTTTCCTCATTAACCCTTTCGGGCTTTTTCTCTTCTTTTTCCCACCTGTTCCACCTCTCCTTCCCCCAGGTTGGAGAATTAGTATTACTCCTTCTCCTGTAGCCCCCGTCTGGGGACTCTTGTGAATGCACCCTGGTTTGTCTCTCTTTTTCCCAAGGTGGCTGCTGGGATTTGTAGTTCTTGCCCCTAAGTTGTCTCTTGGGGAAAAGCGGCCGGTAAGGGAGAATCTCCTCTGTGTCTTTTTGGGGGTTGTAGGATCTGGTTCCCTGTGTTTCTCCCAGGTCCCTATGGTTTTCCACATTCCCTTTACATACCCCCCCCCTTAAGCTCGCCTCTCTCCCTTTTCTTTCATTTGCTCCCTTTTCTTCGTCTACCCGGGATAGGGCGTCCACATGAGCCAAACACTTCCCAGGACGATGCTCCACCTCATATTGAAATGGCTGTAAAGCTAGGTACCATCGCATTAATCGTCCATTATTGTTTTTCATCATGTTCAGCCATTTCAATGGAGCATGGTCCGTTACCAGTTTGAATTTTTTTCCTTCCAAATAAACATTACATTCCTGTACGGCCCACCGTATGGCCAAGCATTCTTTCTCTATTGTGGAGTAATGCTCTTCATGGGGCAATAATTTTCGGCTCAAATATAACACGGGATGTTCTTCCCTGTTATGCTCCTGGGATAGTACCGCCCCCAACCCCCTCCCTGAGGCATCTGTTTGCAGGATAAAGGGCCTCTCGAAATCTACTGCCTTCAAGACCGGCTCTTGACACAGGGCCTTCTGCATCTGTTCAAAAGCCGTCAGTTCCCCCTCCTCCCATCTCAAATGATCAGGGTTCTTCCCTCTTAGCATGTCCGTTAAGGGGGTGGCCACAGCTGAAAACAGAGGGATGAAACGGCGGTAGTATCCTACCATTCCCAGGAAGCGCCTCAATTGCTTTTTGGTGTTTGGGCGGGGAAACTCCTGTATGCTTTTAACCTTATTTATCAAAGGCCTCACTTCCCCTCGGCCCACATTGTAACCCAAATACTTCACCCGAAATTGCGCAAAATGACATTTCTTTGGGTTCAGGGTGAGTCCTGCCTCTCGGAAAGCCTGCAGCACCGCCCCTACCTGTACCACATGGGTATCCCATTCCCCACTGTGTATGACCACATCATCCATGTACGCCGCTGCGTAGGCCTGATGTGGTCTAAGAACCCGATCTAGCAATCTTTGACAGCTCGCAGCTGCTGAATTCAGGCCAAAAGGCAACCTTTTGAACTGGTACAGGCCCATGGGTGTGCTAAAAGCTGTCTTTGCCTGAGCCCCGGGAGTAAGTGGGATTTGCCAATACCCTTTTGTTAAGTCCAGGGTGGTGAGATATTGGGCGGTTCCTAACCGGTCCACCAGCTCCTCAATATAGGGCATAGGATAGGCGTCTGCCCGAGAAATGGTGTTCAGCTGGCGGAAATCGATACAGAACCGCCACTCCCCCTCGGGCTTGGGTACTAGCACCACGGGGCTGGACCAGGGGCTATTGGATTCCTCAATCACCCCAAAGTTTAACATTTCCTGCACTTGTTTTATTACCTCTTGCCTTTTCATGGGAGAAAGCCTATAGGGTTTTTGTCGTACTATCTTTCCCCTCTCCGTTACTATGTCATGCTGCACTAGCTGGGTACTTCCAGGGCAAGCTGTTAATACGTCCTTAAACCTTCTTAGTAAGCTCCCTAACTCCTTTTTTTGTACCGGGGTCAAATGGGGATTAACCCCCGGCTCCCCAGGCTGGAAGATATCCCTTATTTGGGGGCCCAACTCCTCTCCCTCTTTTTCTTCCACCCTAGCCTGTAAGCCTACCCTGGCTACCCAGGGTTTTATCAGGTTTACATGGAAAGTTTGGACTCTTCCCTTCTCGTTTTCTACCTCATACGTGAGGGGGCCTAGTCGCTTCTTCACCACCCAGGGGCCCTTCCACCTAGAAGCGAACCTATGCGGGTCCTCCGAGATTAAGATGAGCACTCTATCCCCTGGTTGAAACTCCCTTTCTTTAGTACCCCTATCATAATATTCCTTTTGGAGAATTTGGCTCTCTTCGAACCTCTCCTGGGAATATTCTTGTATCTTACCTAATCTTGCCCTCAGATCCTGTAAGTACTCGACTACTGACTGATCAGTGGCCTCTGGGGTTACCCACTGTTCTTGCAGTATGTCCAAAATGCCCCGGGGCCTCCTGCCAAACAGGAGTTCAAAAGGGGACACTCCTAAGGAGTCGTGCACCTTTTCTCGGTAAGCGTATAACACAAAAGGCAGCAGTTGGTCCCAGCTGGTCCTATCTTCCCCTAGAGCTCTTTTTATCATGCCCTTTAAGGTTTTATTAAACCGCTCTACCATCCCATTGGTTTGGGGATGGTAGGCCGCTGTACGGAGATGTTGTATCCCAAACGCCTCCCACACTTGCTTTAGGGTCCTGGACATGAAGTTGGATCCCCTATCCGTCAGAACCTCCCGGGGAAAACCCACCTCACAGAATATTTTTATTAGCTCCCGGCCAATAACTTTAGCGGATATGCTCCTTAAAGGCACAGCCCATGGGTATCTCGTGGCCATATCCATTACCACCAACACATATAAGAAACCCCTTTTTGATTTCGTGACTGGGCCAATAATATCCATTGCTATCCTTTTCCCCGGCTGTTCCACCCTCGGAATAGGATTTAAAGGGGCTTTGGGTGGGAACCTGTCTGACACCTTCTGACAGTTGGGGCAGGACTTACAATAATTTTCCACCTCCCTATAGACTCCCGGCCAATAAAATCTAGCCAAAATCTGAGTCAAGGTGGCTTGGGTGCCCTTATGCCCACCTAACGGGTGATCATGCGCGAGCCTTATGACCAGGGGACGGAAAGCCTGGGGAACTACCAGCTGTCGCCCCCCCTCAGGGCTCTCCCAGTTTGGCACTTGCCGATATAAGATGTCCCCTTCTATCCGGAACCCCGGAGCCTCTTGATCTTCCCCCTGTCGGGCCCTCCCCCAGGCATATTCTAATGTCGGATCATTTGCCTGTTCCCTGTGAAATTGAGGAAACTGTTCCCTCAGTTCTTTTGGGGCTACCGGTAGATAGCTTTCGGCCCTCACCTGCTCCAATGCCTCCTGTCTACCCCTCTTCTCCTTTTTTTTCACGGCCTTCCCTTTTCTCTCTTTTCCCGGCTCCCCTAAGACCTCACCCTGGAACGGAAAGATATCTTCTATTCCCTCTTCCTGCCCCTCTAGGTCCCGAAGAGCCTGAGCCCGAGTAGTTACCCATACTCTTCTCTCTCTAATACAATCGGAAAAAGGGGGCCAATCCCTTCCCAAAATCATCTCCTGGGGTAAACTTGGAAGAACAGCCATAGCCATTTCTATGTCGCCTGTGGGCCCTTTTAGGTTCACTCTATGGAGGGTGTATCGTGTACTGGCCCCATGGATACACTGTATTGCTACCGCTCCCTCATAGGTATCACGTCCCCTATTCCTCCTCCCTCTTATTCGGTCCCATAACCGCCGGGAGATCATGGACTGGTCTGCCCCGGAGTCCAACATGGCCACTACCGGTAAACCTTCCACCTCTAAAGGGGCCGTATACCTGGGTTTAAATCCCTCGTTAACCTGGGAGATCCATCCCTCCCGACCCGGGCAATCCTTCCTGAAATGCCCCGTTCTCCCACACTTATAACACTTCTGTACCCCATAAGAGGCCACCTTCTTTTCCTCCCATGGGAGCCCTCCTTTCTTTTTCCCCAGCCAACTGGAGTCCGGCATCCCTTCCTTTTGCCCCATCTTGGAGGAGCAACTTTTGGTACCCCCACCCCCCTGGGGTCGGGGCTTTCCCCCCTCCCTCTCGGGTCCTCCCCAATGTTGGGCTTCCAGATACCACTCCAACCCGGCAGTCACTCCCTCCACTGTCTTACAGCCTCTTTTTACCAATTCTGCTCTTATTTCTCCAGGTAGGCCTTGGAGGAATTGCTCCACCACCAATTCTTGGAGAATTTCCTGGATAGTGTGGTGGTCGGGCTCTAACCATCTTTTTAATAAGTCCATCAACCTATTGGCCACAGCTTTCGGGGTTTCTCCCTTTTCCCACTTAGTGGCGCGAAACTTCCGCCTATAGGCCTGGGTACTAAGGCCATAACGGTCCTTAATGGCCTCTTTCAGCCTCCCATAGTGGGCAGCATCGCCTGGAGACAGGTCTCTAAAGGCGGCCAGGGCCTCCCCTGCCAGGGAAGGGACTAAACGCATGGCCCACTGTTCTTGTGGCCAACTAGCAGCCACGGCCACCCTTTCAAAGGCTGTTAGGAAATCATCCACATTGTCCTGCTCTGTTAACTTTCCCCAGGTCAGTGTGTTCATGGATAGTGTTCCTACCGCACCGCTGTCTCCAGTCCATGGTCCTAAGGCTGCTGGGTCCATGTCCCTTGGAGCGGGGATCCCCCTCTGAAAGAACTCCTAGAGCATCTTTAGCACCGGCTGCTGTTGGTCTCTCGCCGCCGTCAAGGAGTCCTCCACCATCTTAGCTGTTAGTTCCTGCTGTTTTTGGAACTGCATGGTCATCCACGCGAAGATTTCCTTCGGATCCATCCCCTGGCTCCAGAACCGCCTCCTGGAAGAAAAAAAAACAGAGGACCACTCCAAGTGCGATTTCCCCCACTTCCTTGGGTCTTTCTAAGATCCCTCCGGCCCCCACCTGTCTAGGCCCCGCTTACCGGAACCCCAGATGGGTCTGCGCCTTTATCAGCGTTGGCCCCTCCGTCGGGCTTTTCTGCTGGGCTGGTCTCGACCTCCTCGAGCGACAGGTTCAAAAAAAAAAAAATGATATCCCACTCCTGACACCAATTGTAATAGGTTGGTGGGCGTTGCTCAGCCTCTAGGGCTATCCGCCCTTCTCAGCAGCCTTTAGCATACAAGTCTTGTTCAACAAAGAAACAAACAAAAAAAACACATCAGGATCAAATACAACCTTTTCCCTTTTATTGTTCTCTCATTCAGCTTGGGAGAACTCAGCCCAGGCTTCAGCCGCTGGTTCCCCTTTTCGGTTTCCTGGGGTGGAGCGGCTCCAAAAGAGAGAAACCCTAATTCAGTCCCACCCGGGCTTGTTATAACCCAGGCACCATACAGCCTGGGTCAAAAAAAAACACCCAAAAACAAACTAGCTCAGGACACCTTGGTTTTTATAAATCCACAGTTCAGGTAACCAAGCTCTCAAAAACAGCACTATACTTGGCTCTTTAAATCCACAGTTCAGGTAGCCAAGCTCTCTCAGAATGGCAATATAACTTGGCTTTTTTAAATCCACAGTTCAGGTAGCCAAGCGCTCAAAACAGCACTATACCTTGGCTTTATAAATCCACAGTTCAGGTAGCCAAGCTCTCTCAGAATGGCAATATAACTTGGCTTTTTTTAAATCCACAGTTCAGGTAACCAAGCTCTCAAAAACAGCACTATACCTTGGCTTTTCAAGTCCACAGTTCCTCTGGCTTTGCGCGGGCTCAAAGCCTGGGGTCCCACCCACTTGGTCAGACTTTTACTTACTCTTCTGACCTCCTCCCGCTTGACCCCTTTTTCTCTGGCCCGTTTAGCCAGGGACTGTCCTACCTCTGTGTGTTTCTCTGGGCCAGGGCTGATATATCCATGGGCTCCTCCAGGGTTTGCTCTGGTACTGTCAGCTCCATGGGCCAAGGCCCAAACTCCTCTTTCTCCTTCCCAGGAGCCCAGTCCATACTCTCCTCGCCCCACCCTCTCCCCAGCTGCTCCTCATTTTCCTCATTAACCCTTTCGGGCTTTTTCTCTTCTTTTTCCCACCTGTTCCACCTCTCCTTCCCCCAGGTTGGAGAATTAGTATTACTCCTTCTCCTGTAGCCCCCTTCTGGTGACTCTTGTGAATGCACCCTGGTTTGTCTCTCTTTTTCCCAAGGTGGCTGCTGGGATTTGTAGTTCTTGCCCCTAAGTTGTCTCTTGGGGAAAAGCGGCCGGTAAGGGAGAATCTCCTCTGTGTCTTTTTGGGGGTTGTAGGATCTGGTTCCCTGTGTTTCTCCCAGGTCCCTATGGTTTTCCACATTCCCTTTACAATATATATATATAAGATAGATAGAGAGAGAGAGAAATAGATATAGATATAGGATAGGTAGAGATCAAGAAATCTATTAAGAAAGGGGGCCACAGAGGGAAGAGAGCAGTTTAGAATTTATCAAACAATCAAGAACACAAATTTAAAAATAAGAATTTAAGGGGTCCTTTTACTAAGGTGCGCTGAAAAATGGTTTGCGGTAGTATAGGCCGATCTATTTTTCAGCGTGCCTGTAAAAAGTCCTTTTTAAAATGTTTGCTGAAAATGGACATTTGGCAAAATCAAAATTTCCATGCATCCATTTTGGTTCTGAGACCTTACCACCAGCCATTGACCTAGCAGTAAAGACTCACGCGGTAACCGGGCGGTAATGACCTATGCGCACCAAATGCCACTTGGCATGCGTCCGATACGCACATCCGAAAATAACAATTATTTTTCAGACGCGCGTATCGGACATGCACCAAAAATGAAATTACCGCAAGAGCCACGCAGTAGCTGGATGGTAACTCCATTTTGGCACACGTTGAGCACACGTAGACGCTTACACGGCTTAGTAAAAGGGTCCCTAAAATTGCTTAGCTTTAGTCATGCACTGTTTTTCAAAAGTTCCAAGTCAGGAAGTAGCCTCTCCCTTAAGGACAATTATTGAGTTATCTCCTCTTCATTTCACCTGTTCAGAAGTTCTTGGTATTCACATCACTGCCCCCTTTTCTCTCTATTTAGTTGCTTTTTATTGTCCACCTTCAATTACTGCAGATCAGGACAAACTCGTACAGACTATATCTGATATTTCTGTGAAATACCCTAATCAGATCTCCCTATCTGTCCACACTCCTTCAAAGGAGTACCTCTCTGAGCTACCACCTTTGGCTCTGAACAGGCTCATTCTTTTTTCTGTTCCCCTACTTCCCTCCTTGAGCACTCCTCCTTCTCACAGTTAATGATTTACTGGCAAAAATCTTCCTCTTTGGTCAGCCTTGTTTCTTGAACCCATCCAGGACACCCCCCTTATCTCAAGGTGCAACCACTACTACTACTACTAATAATAATTATCATTTCTAAAGCGCTACTAGACATGCGCAGCGCTGTACACTTGAACATGAAGAGACAGTCCCTGCTCAACAGAGCTTACAATCTAATTAGGACAGACAAACAGGACAAACAAGAGATAATGGAATATTAAAGTGAGGATGATAAAATAAGGGTTCTGAATAAGTGAATAAGGGTTAGGAGTTAAAAGCAGCATCAAAAAGGTGGGCTTTTAGCTTAGATTTGAAGACTGCCAGAGATGGAGCTTGACGTTCCGGCTCAGGAAGTCTATTCCAGGCATATGGTGCAGCAAGATAAAAGGAACGGAGTCTGGATTTAGCAGTGGAGGAGAAGGGTGAAAATAAGAGAGATCCCGGGGAGGAATGTAGGGAGAGATGAGAGTGGAGAGGTACTGAGGAGCTGCAGAGTGAATGCACTTATAGGTCAATAAGAGGAGTTTGAACTGTATGCAGAAATGGATAGGAAGCCAGTGAAGTGACTTGAGGAGAGGGCTAATATGAGCATAACGACCCTGGCGGAATATTAGTCGTGCAGCAGAATTTTGAACAGATTGGAGAGAGATGGCTAAGTGGGAAACCTGTGAGAAGCAAGTTGCAATAGTCTAAGCGAGAGGTGATAGGAGTGTGGATGAGGGTTCTGGTAGTGTGCTCAGAAAGGAAAGGGCAAATTTTGTTGATATTATAGAGAAAGAAACGACAGGTTTTAGCAGTCTGCTGAATATGTGCAGAGAAGGAGAGGGAGGAGTCGAAGATGACCCCAAGGTTACGAGCTGATGAGACAGGAAGGATGAGAGTGTTATCCACAGAAATAGAGAATGGGGGAGGAGGAGAGGTTGGTTTAGGGGGAAAGATAAGAAGCTCAGTCTTGGTCATGTTTAGTTTCAGATGGCGCTGAGACATCCAGGCAGCAATGTCAGACAGGCAGGCTGATACTTTGGCCTGGATTTTGGCTGAGATTTCTGGTGTGGAGAGATCTGGGAGTCATCAGCGTAAAGATAATACTGAAAACCATGGGATGAGATCAGAGTACCAAGGGAAGAAGTATAGATGGAGAAAAGACCTTGCGCTTTCCCCAACATTTATTAACTTCCAAACTCCTCCCCTATTGTCATTCAACAACCAGAAACATTTCCCAGAGCTGCAACTTTCCCAAGAACCTACCCCCTTGGGCTGGATGCTTTACCAACCCACAACCTCAGAAAACTCCCCTCAGAAACTCTGGAGAGTTCTCTCATAATCTTTAGTAATCCCCATTATAATGGTTGTGAGTACAAGAGTCCAGTCCCAATGCACCAGAAGCAATGTGGTGGGAAGGAGGGAGGGGAGAGTTACAGAACAGGTACTGCAAGATAGAAAAACTTAAAAAATAAGACACAAAGGTACCAGACCTAGGATTTCATTTACATATTCACCAATTTCGAATCACAGCCATCTACATTCCCATCACTGGAAACCGCCATAAATCTTCTGATGAGAAAACAAACCTTAATAGGTTTATATAGCTTATTTCCTTGTCTGTGTCAGAACTGATGTTTCTCACTTCAGAGGTTGATGAAGATGAATGAGAAGGAATCCCTGCCTGGAAAGAAATAAGATTAATGGGCTCTGTCTTTTCATTTGCTTATTCTAAAAGAGATATCATTATTGAAGTTACGAGGCAGAAAATGCAATGTTTACTAAAGGTCTTTCCGAAATGTTTTGCCCAGAAACAGAAAAGGGAGGGGGAAAACTGACAGTGTTTTCTCTAGAGGACTATACTTTCCAAATTCTGTTTGGATTGTCGGGCCCCAAGTTGGCCTGATATTATTGTACACTCTGTTTGATTCTCAGATTCATTTGCAATGGCATTTTCACACCTATCAAGTGCCCCATATTTCTTAAGAGTCACCAGCAACTTGAACCCTGCTTCCTTTCAGTCCCTCCCTTAGACTCCTATGATCTTTATTTTCTTTTTCTAGAAACCTTCACTACATTTATCCTATTCAGTCTCCTCCATTGGCAGAGCAGAGGCCCCTTTGCTACTGCAGTGGAAGGCCAGAGAAAAAAATCCTGTAAGTTGGGTTATTTATTTTCAGCACATGATAAACTGCAAGTGATCCCTGAGGCGACTTTGTGGTTTACAATTTCTATTACAGGTTCTTTGCACTGTCCCTAATGGGCTCACAATCTAAGTTATATATTGTACCTATATATCAAACCTGTCTAGAGTTGCCCCATCACCCTAGGGTGCCCACTTGCTCCAGATTCTCAGGACAGACTAATCCAGTCCTAGTTTTACCCTACATTTTTATGCAGTGGTTATCACTTTTGAAGACTTGCATTGCCCACTCATGCTCTAGAACCATGGTTCTATACCAGTCATCAGGACACACCCAGCCAGCTGAGTTCTAGACTATGCAAAATGAATATTCTGGAGATAGATTTGCAAATATGGAGCCTCCAGTGTAAACAAATCTATGCTATAAATATTCATTGCAAATACAGTAGAGTCTCAATTATCCAACAAACCCGTTGTCAGATAATTGAAAAGTCGGATAATGTAGAAAACAATGTGACCCCCATAAAAAAGGCGCATAGCCAGGTCTGATCCCAAAGTTGGGGAGCACATTTTGCCCCATATCCCTGCTGCTCTCCACACCTGCCACAACCCCACATACCTGGGCTGGCAGGAGTCCTTGAGCCCCACCAGCAGAAGCCTTTCTCCAGCGATGTGTGCCTCTGACTTGCTGCCTTCCCTGCTTCTCCCACCCCCCCAATGCATGCTCAGTTTCACTAAAACCAAGCATGTGAGGGGGGGGGAAGCAGAGCAGTGAATGAGGAGGGGGAGCAGGGCAGGCAGCATGGCAGTGGCAAACATCACTGCAGGAAGGCTTCTGCTGGCCGGAACCTCCGCCAGCCAAACCAGCAGACTTTACCAGGCCCGAATCCAAATTAGGGAGGGAGCAGGCCCCAGGGCCCTCCACCCATGGCTATGCCAGCGGCAGGCAATTTCGAAACAAATACAGCGATGATGTCATGGGGAGGGGTCTGTCGGATATGCCGGATGGTCAGAATACCAAAGTCAGATAATCGAGACTGTACTGTAGTTTAAAAACTCAGTATGTGCAGCCCAAATATTATTGTTTTATGTTGTATCTCATGACTTTTATGGAACTTTCATTTTGTTTGGTTTTTTTCATTAATTTTTTCATTACAGCTGCAAAATATTGTTGGTAGTGCACCCTCTTTTGCAAAGAGGGCATACATTTTGCAAGCAGTGTGCAGTATTCGTGGAGAGTGCACTCTTCTTCAGAAAAGTGTTCATTCTTTCTGAAACGAGAAGCACTCTTTTCCAATAATGTGTGTATGCATGCAGTACTCATACATGCACAATTATATGCACATCTCAAAAAAGATATAGCAGAATTAGAAAAGTTACAGAGAAGGGCAACAAAAATGGTAAAGGGGATGGGAAGACTTCCCTATGAAGAAAAGCTAAAGTGTCTAGGGCTCTTCAGCTTGGAGAAGAGACAGCTAAGGGGATACATGATAGAGTTCTATAAAATACCGAGTGGAGTGGAACAGATAGACATGAATCACTTGTTTACTCTTTCCAAAAATACTAGGACTAGGGGGCACGCAAAGAAGCTACTAAGGGGTCCTTTTACTAAGGTGCGCTGAAAAATGGCTTGCGGTAGTGTAGGCGCGGATTTTGGATGTGCGCCGATCCATTTTTCAGTGTGCCTATAAAAAAGGCCTTTTTAAAATGTTTGCCGAAAATGGATATGTGGCAAAATCAAAATTGCCACGTGTCCATTTTGGGTCTGCGACATTACTACCAGCCATTGACCTAAAGTCTCATGCTGTAGCCAGGCGGTAATGACCTATGCGCATCAAATGCCACTTGGCGCATGTCCGATATGCGCATCCAAATTTAAAAACTTTTTCAGGCGCACATATCGGACGCGCGCCAAAAATTAACTTATCGCAAGAGCCACGTGGTAGCCAGGCAGTAACTCCATTTTGGCATGCATTGGGCACGCGTAGACACTTACGTGGTTTAGTAAAAGGGTCCCTCAGTAGTGAATTTAAAACAAACGAGCCGGTTTTTGATATCAAGTCATAATCAAGTTCAGAAGACCGAAATGGGATTTTATAATTTGTTTTTTTTTTGCATCCCTGAAGAAGCCTGAGAGTGAAATGGGACCCTAAGGGAACAGATAATTGCACTGCATGCTACACATAATGTTTATGTTGAAGATTTTGAATATGTTTATATGATCATGTTAAAACAATAATAATAATAAAAAGGTTTTGATCGATTGAGGTCCAGTGGATACAGCCTACACTGAGCTCTAATTGAGCACTATGTGAGCGTTCCACGGTCTGGTCCATAAGGTGCTGTATTACCACGGACTTCTGAGGCCTTTTTCCTTTTGATAAGGTAATATAATTAGTGATTTCAAATTAGCTTTAATATTCACTTTGGTTGGAGGTTTGATCTTATCGTTTGTGGATTGTGGAATCAACTTTGTTGAAAGTTATAGAACAGTGCCTAGCACATATGTGCATAAGCCAGGGAAGATGGTTTGAAGGGTCCTCTAATTTGGATTGGTGGGCTGTTTAATTCTATTTCTCCACCACACAAAGGAACCTTTTTTTGATAGCTTGGTGAAAATAGGCTGGCGAAGCCTTTTTACGTACTTGTTTTCTCATATTTTTTGCATTAATAAGCTACTTTGCATTATAGCGGCTCATTAATGGCACATTTACATAAACTTTCATGTTAAGGAGACTTTGCATGAAAGTTTACCATCACCTGAGGGTTCTTTTGCTGAAAAATAGCACAAAACACCAGAACTCTATCTTTACACATCCAGATGGGGTATTCAGCCAGTGGCAGTGAATGTTTTGCTGACCGCTGCTGGCATCATTCCTGGATATTCAATGCAGGGCCATGCCAAAGCTTTGGCATTGAATATCCGGTTAGTACAGCACATAGACAGTCAAGTTGATATTCAGAACTTAACCGGCAATGGGTTGCCACATAAAGATAGGACTGTGTTTTATGCCGTCCCATTTAAGGGGTTACCCTGGATGGTTAAGTACTAAATATTTGTACTTAACTAGCTAAGTGCTGACTCTGCCCTCAGAACACCCCCCAAAATAACTGGTTTTCATTTAGGTGCTAACTGCTAATTCTCAGCGCTGTTACCTGGTTAAGTGCCGCTGAAAAATTAACAGTTATCCCTCACAAAGTGATTTAACTCGTCAGTGATCATTTATGGCTGGTTAAATTGTTTTGACTATCAATCAGGAAGTGTGCTTGTGTGAAGTCGCTTTACACTTTAATACATAGAAAAAAACCCCAAATAAGAATAGAATATCAAAGAAATATATATATGCAAATTAGATGCAATTTCATCTCCTCTAGCTTGTTTTCCTTTTTACATAGAAACACAGAAAACGGTAGGCAGATGGGGGCCGATATTCAAAGTGATTTAAGTGGGCAGGAGCCTCTACTACCCTCTTAAATTGCTTCCCCCCACCTAAGTGGGGATATTCAGAGGAATTTAACTGGAGAATGCCGCTGAATATCTCCACAGAGTGCCCAACTAAAAAGTGGATAGGTCAGGGGAGGTGCTGGGGATGGCACTGCAGAGGAGCCCGGGATTATGCAGGTGCTGGCAATATCTAAGCGGTTTAATTTACGACAGCTCAAAAGCTGTCCTACATAAGGTCACTTAGCTATGCGGATGCCAGCATTGAATATTCCTGGCATCCACATAACTTTAAGAAAAGAAAAAAAAACTGGCTGAATACTGGGGAGATAAAGTCGATATGGCCTATCCAGTCTGCCCATCCATGACATCTACTCTCCCTCTCACTCCCTTAGAGACCCTGTGTACTTGTCCCAAGTTCCTTTGTTTTCGTCTCCACCATTTCCACTGGGAGGCCGTTCCACAAATTCACCACCACTTTCTGTGAAGAAGTATTTCCTTAGGTTACTTCTGAGTCTATCCCCTTTCACCTTCATCCTATGCCCAAGGCCGGTCTTAGACAGGAGCAACTGGTGCGGCCGCAGAGGGCTTGATGACCCCAGGGGACCCACACTGCCGACTAGAGACCTGCATGGGAACAAGTTTGTGGCTTTTGTTCCTGCTTGGTTTTTTCCCTTCTGTTTCCTCTCCCGCAGCAGATCCAGCACTGATCCCTTCCCTCCCAGTGAGTTCAGTGCCCTCCTCACTCCAGAGTGTAGGAAGGAAGAGGGAAGGGAGATGCTTGGAATGGTGCAACCATATGGGCAAGACCATCAGGGTTCTCAGGGGAGATAAGCGAGAAGAGAATGGTGAGTACAGAGGGTAGAAGTGAGTCATCGGGGTGGTACTCAGCAGGAGTGGGGTTAGGTGAGGCAGGGTTGGGCAATGGACGGGGCCAGGCAAAGAGCTGGGAGCCCCACTGAACTGGTCTGCACAAGACTAAGACCAGACCTGCCTATGCCCCATCATTGCAGAACTTCCTTTCAATTGAAAAGGACTTGCCTCCTGAGCATTTATGTCACATAGATATTTAAATGTCTCTGTCATCTCTCTCCTCTCCCGCATTTCTTCAAAACTATACATATTGAGATCTTTAAGTTTGTCCCCTCACGCTTCATGATGAAGACCACTGACCATTTTAGTAGCCACTGTCTGGACCGACTCCTTCCTGTTTATATCTTTCTGAAGGTGCAATCTCTAGAATTGTACACAACATTCTAAATGAGGTCTCACCAGAGTCTTATACAGGGGCATCATCACCTCCTTTTTCCTACTGGCCATTCCTTTCTCTATGCAACTAAGCATTCTTTTAGTTTTCACCCATACCACTTGGGATCAGACTTTCTCACAATCAGTTCCCCATATATTAGCCTTAGGGCATCATAAACTTGAACACAGTGATCTGGATCTACAATCTCTACCTGATACTTGTATATTGATCGTCCCACAATCCACTCCTGGAATTAGGTGTCAATATATCTTTTTACCCTGGAATCATTTGCTCCAATATGATAACTTGGTTCTGGTCCCAGACTTGAATATATGGCATTCCTCTCTCCAAGCATCCACCACACTCATGATAGGCAATGACACATAGGGGTACCCCACTCCCCACATGTTCCATACTAGCCACTTTAAGAGTATATCTGCCTAGCTCACTTAGGGAAATCGCCTTCCTCCAGCTCACCCCCCCCCCCCCCCCCCAGTCAACCCAAGGTTCCTCCAACATTTTCTTTGGCACTAGATTTCCCAGCCAATGTCCATCCATGTTTTCCCCAGGCAGGGCCACTGTGCCCTGTTCACCCAGAATAATTGGGTCAATTAAGTCTTTTCAGCAACCGCTCCACCTCAAGGCTCCTTACTGTCCATTCTGTCCCTAATGCCACAGGAGCAGTCACCTCACAGGTTCCAGTAGCAAGGCAAAGCTATTCCAGCAATGTGACAGACTTCAGGAGGCCTGTCTCTTTATCCAGGGGTATTTTCCATAGTATCAATGATTCCCTACTATCAGTTTGTGGTCATACCCCAGCCCTGCCCCTCAGCTCAGATACTGGGGGCTCCACTCCAGGCATCACCACTCTCACTTCAGGTGGCACTCCCTCCATCAAGGTCACAAGCTCCAGTTCCATTTTTTTTCTGTCTTCCAAGGCTCCTTTCTCCTCACACAGTGTTGTATGGCCCGTGGGAGACAAACAGTTCCAAAGAAATTGTTGTTCGCCTCCCCTCTCACCATGGCCCCCACCGCAGCCGTCCCACTAGGCTCACCTTCAATTTTCAGATGTACCAAATCAGGTACACTCTCCTCAGGGTTCAGCTCTCCCCAAGAAGCCTCCTCCATTGCAGAAGCAGTGGCTATCGAAATCAGGTCCAACCCTGAACATTGGTCTGAAGGGTATCTCTCCCGCAGTCAGACCCTGAGTTGCTGTTCAGCTCGGAATCCAGATCCTCCTCTCTCACCACTTGGGTCTCTCATCTGAGGGTCCCCTCTGGAGGCTCACCCCAATAGAATCTCCATCCACAAGCGGAACAGCACAGTTGTGCTTCGCCGTCTTTCAGCCATAATGGAACAAAACAAAACAACCCAAGACTAAAACTAAGACATTTTGAGCTAGTCCTGTTTTTAGAATGAATAAGACACAAAAAGTGCCCTAAATGATCAGATGACCACTGGAGGGAATCAGGGGGTGTCCCCCAATACTCCTCCCAGTGGTCACTGACCCCCTCCCACTCCTCAAAAATGTGAATAAAAATATGACTTACCAGTCTCTATGACAGCCTCAGATGTTAAAGCCAGGTCTATTAGAGCAGCATGCAGGTCCCTGGAGTAGTGTAGTGGTTGGTGCAGGACACAGTGGGGGACTCAGGTCCCTATCTCTCTCTACACTTGAAGTGAAAATTGTGACCCCTCCCAGAGACACCAAAACCTTACTGTACCCCATATAGGTGCCCCCCTTCACCTAAAAGGATTATTGTAGTGGTGTACTGTGGGGGACAGTGTGCTTTCAGTGGGTTTTAGAGGGGACAAGGTAAGGGAGCAAAGCTGAGATGTGCACCTGAGAGCATTTTCATGTAGTGCACAGAAGTGTCCTCTAGGGTGCTCCATTGCTCTCCTGGGATGTCTGGGGGACCAGTCTACTAAAAATGCTGGCCCCTCCTACATCTCAATGGCATGAATATCTACATTTTGCACTTTTGTTTTCTGGAAATGGACCAAAAAACAAAGCTTCCAAAGCACAAAACCTTGTTCCAAACAGTATTTTAGGGGGGAAAAAATGTTTTTCTTTTTCTTTTTTGAAAAAGACCTTCTTTCGTATTCAGATTTGGGCGTTTTGTGCAAAACGTCTAAAGTCGGACTTAGTCATCATATCAAAAATGCCCCTCTATGTATAATAAGAATGTTGGAAATGCAGGAAAAATGTACATGTTGCCAGTTTTCATTCATTCCCTAAAATACTATCCCAAAAAGTAAAAAGAAAAAAAATAGACATTCATGGTGATATTTTTCTATTTTCTCTCTAAATATTTTTCTACATCAAAATCACTCTACAGTATGTACTGACAGCCTCCTCCATTGTACCCTGCCTGAGAAATTATGTAACCACACAATTGCTTTCACCACAGATGGAAAATTCAGGTTGGTGACAACCAAAGATGAGTTTACCCAAGAACAGAGTTGCCAACACATTGATCTTTTTAAAACTCCAAATTCACACCAAATACCATTTCCTAAAAGAGAAAATGCTATGCTGTTTTTTCTTTATAAACAGGAAAGCCAATTTGTACATGAGCAAGTTTTTATAAAAAAGCTTGTTTAAATGTCATGATATTATTAGTCACCTGGTCTTTGAGGACAAATTTCCTGCCTCTGTACTTAAGGATTTCACAACATGTCCTGCTGAGATGCAGGTTTCCATGATTCACTTGTTTTTCTGTTCCACTGTGTCAACTTGGAATAGAAAATAGTGGTAGGACAATATCTGACACAATATACTGATTCAGTAGTGATCGATGAGGTTTGTTTTTATAGGGGGGCGGGAGTAGGGGAATGGTATTCAATCATTTTTATTGCTGTCTTCTCTGGACCTGAAAATTCATACATGTGGCTGCGCTCTCTCTCTCTCTCTCTCTCTCTCTCTCTCTCTCTCTCTCTCTCTCTCTCTGCCTTTGTTCTGTCTTTTTCTCTTCTCCCTGCTTGCTGCAGTATTTTCTGCAACAATAATTTAAATGCCACCATACCCCCCCCCCCCCCCCCACACACACACACACACCTGTCTCTGACCAGCAGGTGTTTATTTAACCACAGCATGAGGTCGTCTCATTATACCTTCATTTACATCTTATTCTGGTCATTAGCATGTGTTTCAATACTGTATCTTCTGCTATTGCGCAATGCTGCTGAGAGGGGAGGCAGGGGGGCAAAATGCCCAGGGCCCGGCCTCCAAGGGGGACCCAGCGCCGGGGTCTCGCTCTCTCTCTCCTGCTCCTGACCCGACAGGAGCAGGGGAGAGAAACCTCTGGCGCTGGTCCCCCCTCCAGCACTGCTCTTCGCTCACTTCTACTGCCATGCCGAGCAGCTGCTTTTCCCCTTCAGGCGCATGCTCGGTTTTGAAACTGAGCATGCGGAACGAGAGAAAAAAAGCAGCCACAGGGGCAGGGCAGGCATGGAGAGAAGAGTAGTGCTGGATTCTTCCGCTGGCGGGGCCTCAGGATCCCCGCTAGTCCCAAGGTACCTCAGTTGAGGCAGCAGCGATCCTGGGGTGAGGTGTGGGAGCAGTGATGATCCAGGGGGGCAGTGGCGATCGGGGGGGGGGGGGCCTGGCTCAGTCTCTCGGTGGCCCTGCTATTGCGGAGGGTAATTTTATTACAGAATTCATAGGCTATCAAGGCATATAGGTGTATATATAATACCTAGATTATAAAAGCATAATGTACAGCAGTTATACAGATTAATATTATCAAATAATATATGTACCCAAAGATATGAGTTAATGAACAAAAACATCACTTCTCAAATGGTATTATAAAGACATACTCATTTGAAGAAAAACATGTACAAAAAGATTGGTATTCAGCCCTAATTAATTCAATTACTTGTGTGCACCTGCTCTATGGTATGACATTTGGCATTTATTTGTTCATAGTTAGCAAGTATGCTGTTTCAACCACCTACTATATTTTAACTATATTTCCGTAAGCATGAGATAAAGCTGAGTTATTTAATGCCATGACCAGACCCAGAGATCACCCATAACAGGTGATAATTTAAAATTAGGGCTTGGGTTTAATCCATGCCTTTTTTTTTAGTAGCAGCTCAAGGCAGGATTTTTGCAGGTACAGTTGGTATGTTCCTGTTCCTTAAGGCAGAGGTAGGCAAAGGGAGTGGAGAAAAACCCTAGGGCACGGTTTCCCAAACCTGGTCCTGGAGGCACCCCAGCCAGTCAAGGTTTCAGGATATCAACAATGAATATTCATGAGAGAGATTTGCATGTAGTGGAGGAAGTGCATACAAATCTCTCTCATGAATATTTATTGTGAATATTCTGAAAACCTGACTGCTGGGGTGCCTCCAGGACCATGCTTGGAAACCACTGCCCTAGTGGTCAGTGCAGCAGCCTGAGAACCTTGAGACCTAGGGTCAGTTCCCACTGACTGGTAAGTCACTTAAAGTTCCTTTTACTAAGGTGTGCTGAAAAATGGGCTGCACTGGTGTAGGCGCGTGTTTTGGGCGCGTGAAGATCCATTTTTCAGCACTCACGTAAAAATGTCCTTTTTTAATTTTTGCCCAAAATGGACATGCGTGAAAATCAAAATTGGTATGCGTCTATTTTGGGTCTGAGACCTTACCACTACCCTTTGACTTAGCGGTAAGGTCTCATTCGTTAACCAGGTGGTAATCATCTATGCACGTATAATGACAATTACCGCCCGATTTTGCCATGCACTGGAAAATAAAAATTATTTTCCTGTACGCGTAGCAGTTGTGCATAAAAAATGAAATTACCACCTGGGCCATGTGGTAGCCTGCGTGTAATTCCAAATTGTTACGTGTTGTACGCATATAGGTGCCAACACGGCTTAGTAAACGGGCCCCTTAACCCTCTGTTGCCCCAGGTCCAAAATAAATACCTGTATATAATATATAAACTTCTTTGGTAGTAGCCACAGAAATGTGGTATATCAAGTCCCATCCCCATCCCACCCCAATTTCTTTTTTGAGAGCACCAGGCGGGTCAGATTTTCAGGATATACAGAAATAGATTTGTATACCAAGGAGGCAGAGCATGCACATCTATCTCTTGCCTCAAGGGCTCATGTTCTACTTTGTACCTGAGGTAATAAATGATTGCAAAGTGTCCAACAGTGAGCAACAGTGAGATTTGAATTCTGGCTTCCCTGCTGCCAGTGGCGTACCAAGGGGGGGGGGGCGGGGATGTATGTGCAGGACGTCAGACTCACAGAAACAGAAGCCTGCTTGGCCGCATTGTTGATCTGCAAGGGCAGGCTTCTAAATGGAATGTTGCTAGTAGAGGAGTAGCCTAGTGGTTAGTGCAGTAGACTTTGATCCTGGGGAACTGAATTCAATTCTCACAGCAGCTCCTTGTGACTCTGGGCAAGTCACTTAACCCTCCATTGCCCCTGGTACAAAATAAGTACCTGAATATATGTAAACCGCTTTGAATGTAGTTGCAAAAACCTCAGAAAGGCGGTGTATCAAGTCCCATTTCCCTCCCTTCATTAATGTGGTGTATTCCACACACCACATTAAGGTATTTTAAATTTAAGAGACCCACAGCACCAAGATCCCTGTGAGTCTGTAATATCCTTATTTATTTATTTATTTATTTATAGGTGAGGTCTTTTACCTTGCAAATATAATGCTGCAAGAGATGGTGCAAAATGTGCTCATCTCGATAAGAAAGAATAACAGCAGCATTTGAAAAATATAGAGCCAACGAGGGGCTAACATCATATTAGCTAAATGGATACGACCCCACAAGGATAATGGATAAGCTGCTTATAAACTAAGTTTCACCTGAGTATCCTGTAACAAGGGACATATGGTAGATAAATCCCTAGATAATGAAATGCTGTGTCCCCCCAAGCAAGAGGAAATGCACCTTCCAGGAGGCACAGACCATTGGTAATAATGGGAATGCCTTGGTCAACTTTAGCACAAAATCTGAAAATTCCCCAAACACTGCAATCACCCGAAAAAAAGTGGGACTTGCAACCTCGGAATTGGTAAGGAGGCCCATGAGATCATCTGCAAAAGCCAATGCTTTTATCAAAGAGCCCATGACAGTGACTCCTGGTAACTCGTGATTAGTATTAATAACCCATAAAAGGGGTCCCAATGACAAAACAAACAAAAGGGACAATAGGTGACAACCTTGCTGAGTCCCTCAAAAAAATTATGTTTAAATCTTTTTATTAAATAATCAGTAAATGGAACTTTACAATAACCAACTATTGTCAAACAAAGTACTATTATTCCTGACCCCAATCCCTACCCCAACCCCTGCACTAAAAGCTCAGCAACCCGCTATGAGCTCTGTGGGTGAAGGTTAGCCAAAAGGGTTCCCAAATGGGTTGAAAATATTTGCCAGCAGGGTGAGAAAAGTTTGTTATGGTAAAATGTTCCATGCATTAAATAGGTCCTCCAGCACTGAAGGTAAGGCAGAGTAGGCTGCAACTAGGCAAACAGTCGGGTCTTGATTCCAAAGAAAATTGCTTTGTGAAGAAAAGGCTGAAATTCTGGTGGCACTCAAAATATTATATCTTGTCCTGATATCATTATGTTATGTTTTTTTTTTGTTACATTTGTACCCCACACTTTCCCACTCATGGCAGGCTCAATGTGGCTTACATGGGGCAATGGAGGGTTAAGTGACTTGCCCAGAGTCACAAGGAGCTGCCTGTGCCTGAATTGGGAATCAAACTCAGTTCCTCAGGACCAAAGTCCACCAGGGCCGCCGAGAGCCGGGGCCTGGGACAAGGCTGCCCCCGGGCCCCCCCCCACTCCACCCGAGGTCATTGTCGCCGCCGGGCCCCCCCACCCGAGGTTGCCGGGCCCCCCCCCCTCCACCCGCTACCAGGCCCTGAACTAACCTTAAACGCCTCCTTCCTTTCCTTTCACCACCTTCGTGGCAAGCAGCAGCAGGACAGACCTCTCCTTCCTTCCGTGCTCCGCCTTCGCGGAGTTACATCAGGCGAGGGTGGGACACGGAAGGAAGGAGTGGCCTGCCCTGTTGCTGCTTGCTGCAAAGGTGGTGAAAGGAAAGGAAGGAGGTGTTTAAGGTTAGTTAGTTCGGGAGCGACGGCGGGCGGGCCTGACTATGGTGGTGCCGGGCCCCCTCCGGAGGCCTGGGCCCGAGGACTTTTGTCCCCCCTGTCCCCCCCTCTTTGCGGCCCTGAAGTCCACCACTTCCAATCCAATATGATTTACTTATGCATTCTTATGTGTAACAATTGTAAAATTATTACTCCGTTAATATGATTGCTATGATATTCTATGTACCCATCTGTATCTATATTCTGAAATTCTTATCCTATAATGTGTATACTTTGTTGTAATACTTTGTAAGCCACATTGAGCCTGCAAATAGGTGGGAAAATGTGGGATACAAGTGCAGCAAATAAATAAATAAATTTGCCAAAAAGAAGGTGCAGTTCCTGACGAACTTCACACGACTAAAGTGTCCTTAGAGTAGTAAGTATCCTAGTGCAAAAGGTCTGCACCACAGGGCACAGCAAAAACATAGGACCCAAGGTGGCATAGCCCACACCACACTTAGGACAGCAATCGTTCAAGGTGAATCCTGCCCTGTAAGCCCAGCATGGTGACACATATGAATAAAGCACAAACTGGTAGAAGGTCTTTTGCAGCAAAATGTTGGTCAAATGGGTATACATTCTCACAACACAATCCCTTGAGTGAGCCTGCAACAAGAATGAGCAAATCAGAAGACCACACCTCTGCCAGGTGGTTATAATCCAGGTCCACTGTCGTATCTTTGAGAAATTGGTGAAGAAAAGTGAGAGGTACTCACAACTGTGATTCCAGGGTAAAAGCCTCCCCCAAGATCTCTTGCACGTCTTCAGTCAGATCAGTCCATAACAGGGAGAAGACGTAGTGATGGAGTTGGCAAAGCAAATTCTTGTAGTAAGTCCTGAAACATCTTCATTCTACCCTTCTCCATTACCACATGAAGAAGACAGTGGACCCCAACAGTTGCCCAACGTACAAAGAGGCTGGGGCCCTGCCCTGGTGGAAATGCCAGGTTATCACATATGGACATGGGCGTAGTTTGACTGTTTCATTTGGGGGGCAAAGGATGGGGTGGGGCATATTAGCATATTCATTTGCATATATATGTGCAAATGAATAAGATAATATGGAGGGAGGAAGGAATGGAGAAAGAGCTGTTTTTTGGGTATAACCATAATGAATATGTATGAGATATCTCACATAGTAGATGACGGCAGAAGAAGACCTGCATGGTCCATCCAGTCTGCCCAACAAGATAAACTCATATGTGCTACTTTTTGTGTATACCTTACCTTGATTTGTATCTGCCATTTTCAGGGTACAGACCGTAGAAGTGTTGCCCAGCACTAGCCCTCCGTCCCAAACACCAGCCCCGCCTCCAATCTCGGCTAAACTTCTGAGGATCCATTCCTTCTGAACAGGATTCCTTTATGTTTATCCCACGCATGTTTGAATTCCGCTACCATTATACCTGATGGCCCAAGTGGGCTGCCAGCGCAACCCCACCACCTTCCCTGGTGGTCTACTGGCAAACCAGTCTGCCCCTGTACCTCAGCATTGGAAGAGGGGTAGCACTCCCTTCTCTTTCCAGTGACACCTTCAAAATGTCTATGCACTGGGTGGGGCTTCCCTAGCATATAAGGGAGAAACTCCCTTATACGGTAGGGAAGCACTGCCCAGCACATCCCCAGGGGAAGTCACCATCCCAGAGGGGTGTGGGCGCTTGGGGGGGGGGGGCACCAGGCCATCCAGGGGTCAGGACACAGTGGCAGCCCGGGCTTCCCGACTCTGATGGGGGGGCGGGAACAGAGCCCCAACCCAACGCCAGTTCTGAACCGGCATAGGGTTAAGGTGCTATTCCACCCCTATGATTAGAGCACTTGGGTACTATTATGGTTATTCCCAAAAAAGCCATCTCTTTCTCCCTTCCTTCCTCCTTACCCAGCACTCCCTCTTCCTCTCCAGTAGTATTTCCACACCCCCTTTCCCATACCATGCCAGTGTTGACCTTAGAAATGCATAGCCTCTATATGTAGATCCTTCAAGAGGTAGTGTGTCATGAATTAAGACTCTAAAACCCTTTCTGATGTTTTGGTGTCACCTCAGTAAGGCCAACACACAATCTCTCCACTGCAAAAAGCTACACAAACTTGTGCAAAAACACACTCATAACCTTACCAAACCATAACAGCACTAATTCCAAGGAGAGGACGAGCTACAACCTTATGCGTGGAAAGACAGAACTGTAATTACACCTGGTTCTAAAACACCAATACACTACCTTGTGAAATAAACAAAACAAAAAGGGCTACAAATACTACAAGCTAGCAGAATACCATACCTTGATCAAACATGAAAAACACATGACACAACAGATGCACATTTCCAAAAGCTGACATATTCCAAATAATAAATTCTGAATAAAATACTTTTTTCAACCTTTGTTGTCTGAGCATTTAGTTTTTCTATTCACTTTGGCCCCAGTGTCTTCTGTTTTATGCAGTGTCTTCTTTCCATTTGATATTTTTTCACTCACCATGTCCACCATCCTCCTGTGTCCTTATGCGTCCTGTCTACCATCTGTAGCCCTGTCTTTATCCTTCTTCCAGTTTCTGCATCTGCTCTCAAAGTGTTCCAATCCAGCCCTTAAATTTACCAGTTTCCCCTCCATCCATACCCAGCATTTCTCCTCACTCCCTCCCCTCCATCCATGTGCATATACTTCCTGTCTTCCCTCCCCTCCATCCATCCATCCATGTCCAGCAACTCTCCTTTCTCCCCTGCCCTCCCCTCCCATCCATCTCCAGCGTTTCTCCCTGCCCTCCCCTCCATGTCCAGATTTCTCTTCTCTCCCCTGCCCTCACCTCCCATCCATGTCCAGCGTTTCTCCATGCCCTCCCCTCCATGTCCAATGATTTCTTCTCTCTCCCCTGCCCTCCCCTCCCTGTCCAGCAATTCTCCTCTGCCCTCTCCCCTATCCATGTCCAACGATTCTCCTTTGACCCCCACCCTCCCCTCCCATCCATGTCCAGTGCCTTCCCAGCTCCCCCTTTTCAGTCCCTGAGTTCAGTTCCAACCCAGCCCCTCCTTCCCACCCTCAGCTCCCCGACAGCCCTCCATTCCTGCCACCCTGCGTTTAAACCTTTTATTTTAAATTGCAGCGACGGCACTAAAAACAGCACAGTTGTTTTCAGTGCCATCGCTGCGATTTAAAATAAATGGTATAAACACAGGGTGGCAGGAACAGAGAGGAGGGCTGTCGGGGAGCTGAGTGGGGGAAGGAGGGACCGAGAGCTGCCTGTAGCCGGGTTGTGCCTGCCCTGCATTTGGGAGGCAATGCCCCCCTTGCCCCCCCAAACTATGCCCATGCATATGGATACATAGGGAGTAACAGTAGCAGAGAATCCATGTCTTCTACAAATCCAGTGCCACACCCATCTAGCAGTAAAGAGAAAAGGGTAATGTTTGAAAATTCCTGGGGGCAATCCCGAAGCAGCATGCAGAATGTGACTAAAATGCACATGCGGGACCAACAGGATCTCCAGAGCAGGAATTGAAAAATGAACCGAGCCCCAATGTCAATCATTTATATGTTTCATTCCGCATGTCACTGTGAGGTAACAAATATTAAGCAACCCCCATGAACTCTCAGAGTCTGAAGCACCTGTTAATCAGATCCAGGAGTGCTTGTACATTCTCCCATTTCCCAGCACAGTTTATTTTTAGTAAAGCAGAGTAGAGGAGCATAAACCGAACATCCTTTGCTGCCAAGGCTATATATATGGGAGAAAAGAGCCAACACTTTTCCAAAACGCTGCAGAAAAATCTTGAAATGTTTTTATTGACACATCTTCATAAGTTGAAGACTCATGTTTAGACTGATATTGTCTCAAGACCTCCATCTGTTGTTGAAAGTTGTGAAGTTTGGCCAATATAATTCAAGACCCCATGGCTCTATCAATATGCCAACCAATTGTGTGGGCACTTTCAAGGCACATAGGTCCCATTCCCTCACATGGGGGGAACTCCCTACTAAGCCACAGTTGGTAAAATCTGGCTGTCTGGAATCGACTCAGGAAATTCTCCTAAAATACATATATTTATTTATTTGTTACATTTGTATCCCACATTTTCCCACCTATTTGCAGGCTCAATGTGGCTTACATAGTACCGGAGAGGCTTTGAAGTCTCCGGTGAACAAATACAAGGTAATGTTGTGATAGGATAGAGTTCATGTAGCACTGTCACATTAGGGAGTCGTACAACGGAAGAGTTGAGTAATGTCCATTACGTACTTGAATTTTGTTGTGTAGCAGAGTTCAGGCATTTAGTTGGGTCGGTAGGGTATGCCTTTTGGAACAGGTTAGTCTTTAGTGATTTCCGGAAGTTTAGGTAGTTGTACGTCATTTTCAAGGCTTTTGGTAATGCATTCCATAATTGAGTGCTTATGTAGGAGAAACTGGATGCATAGATTGATTTGTATTTAAGACCTTTGCAGCTTGGGTAGTGAAGATTTAGAAAGGTTCATGTTGATTCGGATATGTTTCTGGTTGGTAAGTCGATCAGGTCTGTCATGTATCCTGGGGCTTCACCATAGATGATTATCAGGCTTATTTTTGAAAGGGATCGCCGGCGATCTTCCGACACAAATCAGGAGATCGCCGGCGATCTCTCAATCCCGCCCAAATTGGTATTATTGAAAGCCGATTTTAGCCAACCCCAATTGCTTTTTCGTTGCGGTGCCGGCCAACCTTCAAGGGGGCGTGTTGGTATGGTAGCGAAGGCGGGAAGGGGGCAGGGCGGGGTTACGAGATGGCTGGCTTCACCTTATTATGAAAAAAAAAAGGCCGGCTCGAATGAGCATTTCGCCGGCCGGACTTGGTCCATGTATTTTTAGAACCAAGTCCCAAAAAAGATCCCCAACTGACCAGATGACCACCGGAGGGAAGCGGGGATCACCTCCCCTTACTCCCCCAGTGGTGACCAACCCCCTCCCACACAAAAAAAAAACAATTAAAACATTTTTTGCCAGCCTGTATGCCAGCCTCAAATGTCATACCCACCTCCCTGACAGCAGTATGCAGGTCCCTGGAGCAGTTTTTAGTGGGTGCACTGCACTTCAGGCAGGAGGACCCAGGCCCATCCCCCACCCTACCTGTTACACTTGTGGTGGTTAATGTTGAGCCCTCCAAACCCCCCCAAAACCCACTGTACCCACATGTAGGTGCCCCCCTTCACCCCTTAGGGCTATGGTAATGGTGTAGACTTGTGGGCAGTGGGTTTTAGGGGGGATTTGGGGGGCTCAGCACACAAGGGAAGGGTGCTATACACCTGGAAGCTAATTTTGTTTTTTTTAAGCTTTTTTAAGTGGCCCCTAGGGTGCCCGGTTGGTGTCCTGGCATGTCAGGGGCGCCAGTGCACTACAAATGCTGGCTCCTCCCATGGCCAAATGCTTTGCATTTTGCCGGGTTTGAGATTGCTGGGTCCGGTTTCCATTATGGCTGAAAATCGGAGCCGGCCATCTCATCTAAACCTGGTGATCTGCCGGCGATCCTGTTCTAAACCCGGCGAGCGATTTGGTCGGCGCCAAGAGTATTTAAAAAATACGCTTGGCTCCACCTGCTCGCAGAGCCGGCCCCAAAGATGACCGGCGCCGTTCCATTATGCCCCTCCATGTGAACCAGGGTGCAGATTTTGAAAGCAATGCATTCTTTGATTGGGAGCCAGTGTAGCTTTTCGCGGAGGGGTTTTGAGCTTTCAAATCGCGTTTTTCCAAATATAAGCCTAGCTGCCATATTTTGTGCAGTCAGAAGTTTCTTTAAGGTTTGTTCTTTGCATCTCGCATAGATTCCATTGCAGTAGTCTGTGTGGCTTAGTACCACTGATTGTATCAGGGTGCAAAATGTTTCCCTCGGGAAGAATTGTTTTAAGCATTGAGTGAAACATTTTCTTTGTTGTGGATGCCACTTGGCTCTCCAGTGTTAGGTTACAGTCCATTGTTACGCCAAGGATTTTCAGACTATCTGTGATAGGAAGGGTGTAGTCTGGTGTGTCAATTTTTGTGGGTTGTCCACGCTGTGTTGGGATGAGAGGATGAGACAATGTGTTTTTTCTTTATTGAGTTTTAGTTGAAATGCATGTGCCCATGAGTCCATGATGTTCAAGCTGAGATTGATCTCGTTTGTGATTTCTGTCAGTTTGGTTTTGTAAGGGATGTATATTATGACATCATCTGCGTATATGAAAGGGTTGAGGCCTTGGTTGGATAAGGTCTTGGCTAGTGGGGTCATCATTAGGTTGAAGAGGCTCGGTGATAGCGGTGATCCTTGTGGTACTCCACAGTCTGCTTTCCAAGGTGATGATATGCTGGAATTTGATTTTACTTGATATCTTCTTGTGGTTAGGAAGCCCTTGGTACAGCTAAGTATGTTTCCACCAATCCCGAGTTTATCTAGCAGTCTTAGTAGTATATTGTGGTTTACCATGTCAAATGCACTAGACATGTCGAATTGGAGGAGAAGGATTTTTTTTCCCTGTTGCTATTTCCTGTTTGAATTTGGATAGGAGGGTGAGTAGTACTGTTTCAGTGCTGTGGAGGGGGCGAAAACCTGACTGTGATTCGTGTAGTATTGAGAATTTGTTTATATAGTCTGTAAGTTGTTTGGTTACCATGCTTTCCATCAGTTTAACTACTAGCAGGATCGATGCTACTGGACAGTAGTTGGTGATTTCATTTGTTTTTTTCTTGGTATCTTTTGGTATCGGGGTGAGTAGGATATTGCTGGTTTCCTTGGGGAAGAGACCTTGTTGAAACATGTAATTTAGGTGGGATGTGAGGTCTATTATGAATCGGTCAGGGCAGGGCAAATTTCAGTAGGTAGCTGGGGCAGGTATCTAGTTTGCAGTGAATGTTGGAGAACCTGTTAATCGCTTGGGCGACTGTTTCGATGATAAGGAGGGTGAAGTTTAACCAAGTCCGATCAGCCAGGTATTCTCCAGTGGTTGGGTCCAACTCGTTAAGGAAGGTTTCGATGTCGGTGTTGTCCTGAGGTAGAGTGCTGCGTAGTTTTATGATTTTTTCATTGAAATACTTAGCAAGTTTATCTGCAGATGGAATGTCTGTATTTGTTGTAGTGACCAAGCTGGTGTTTAGGAGTTTGTTCACGTTGGAATAGTTTCTTTGTGTCATTGTAATCTGTCCCTATTTTAGTTTTGTAGTAAGATCTTTTTGTCTGTCTTATAGCATATTTGTATTTTCTATGTATATGTTTCCATGTGTTGAGTGTATGTTCATCTTTGGTTTTCCTCCAAGCTCGTTCGAGTTTCCTGGTATGCATTTTTAGTTTTTTCAGTTCATCGCTGAACCATGGTATCGAGTTATGCTTGCGTGGGGTTCTTGCTCGTAACAGTGCGATTTAATCTAGTATGCCTTTGCATCTTTTGTCCCATTCTATTAGGTAGCATGTGGAGTCTGTTTGTGCTGTCCATTCGTTATTGTATATCAGTTGCCAGAATGTTTTCGGGTCTACTTGACCTCTTGTGCTGTAGGATGGGTGTTCTTGTATTCGTTGTTAGCCCTTCTTCCGCCAGTGAAGGGACAAATTTAGTTTGTAGTGATCGGTCCAGGGTGTTTCTGTCCATTTGATATCTGCTATTATTAAATTCTGGTTGGTTGAAAGTTTGTGTGTCCTTTGACGTGGGTTGCTTGCATTTGTGGCCATTTAAGATCCCATAAGCGGAGAAATTCCTTGATTCTCGTGCGTTGATGGAGTTTGGGTCTTCCAAGTGAAGGTTGATGTCTCCTAATACTGTAATGCACCCTCACTGTGAGCCTTGGGATTTTACCAGACTCTCGGTGAAATGTAGATTTTATGCACTAAGGTACCCTACAAGTAAACTCCCGAGCAGGAGGGTGTACAATTCACTAACCACTTCGCCCACCCTCAAAGGATGGGAGAGGAAATTAAACTAATGTTAGGATTTTCATGGTTATTTTCCAGAATTTAATGGAATCAAACACAGGACGATAAGCAATTTTACAATTTATTTTATTTATAAACAATCTGTGTTTAATACTAATGGACATCCAGAGAACCTCCCAAAAATCAGCAATATACTAACACGTTATTTTTCCATACAGCCAGAATTCCCGCCCAGCTTAAGATATCTCAGATAAGTATTTCAATTTAATTCTTACTCCCCTTACCCCCTAGCATATGATCATTGCATGTACTCCAATACTCATGTCAAAAGTTTGATTCTTTGTGCAATTTTGTGTCTTTCACAATCTTCACTCTCCCGACTACACTAAGACTTCAAGGAGCCCCAGGTAAGTATTTTCTTCCCTTAATGTTATTGTTTCCAGTCCACTTAGCTGTATAGGTTCCTTTTATCTGCTGGTTCTACGGAAGATGCACTCTTCCTTGTGTGGGGGCCCAGTCATCTCGTCCTCTCTTTGGTATCTTTATTCTTCCTCCTAAACCTCTCTTAACCAAAAGAAAAGGAAGCAAAACCCTGTCTCCCTGATCTATTCTTCTTGCAAATCTTTTATAGGTGACAGTTAAATGGGATAATACTGGGGCCAATTACACTTTCAAAATCAAATCAAATAAATTGACCTCAGCTTCCAGAACCTATACTTATTTTGTGTATCTCTACTCTGGAGGAGCGCCTGGAATACTCACACAGTACTCACACAATGCCTTACTCCTTCAGCCTAACAAACATGTATCCCAAGTGACAAGCCTTAACCTTCACAACAGTTCAGTCCTCTTTCTGATGAATCACCCAAACCTCCAGCTGGGAGTTGTGCAATATACAAACTGCTGATTAGATTAGATTAGATCATCTACTATGTTACTATTCAGCTCATTTTCAAAAGAGAAGGACGCCCATCTTTCGACATAAATCGGAAGATAGGCGTCCTTCTCAAAGGCTCGTCCAAATCGGTATAATCGAAAGCCAATTTTTAACGTCCCCAACTGCACTCCATCACAGGGATGGCCAAAGTTCAAGGGGGCGTATCAGAGGCGTAGCGAAGGCGGGACTTGGGCGTGCCTAACACTAAAACGTCCTCGACCCATAATCAAAAGAAACAAGGACGTCCCTGATGAACACTTGGACGACTTTACCTGGTCCCGTTTTTCTTACAACCAAGACACAAAAAGGTGCCCGAAATGATCAGATGACCACCAGAGAGAATCAGGGATGACCTCCCCTTACTGCCCCAGTGGTCACTAACACCCTCCCACCCTCATAAAACATCTTTCAAAATATTGATTGCCAGCCTCAGATGTCATACTCAGGTCCATCACAGCAGTATGCAGGTCCCTGGAGCAGTTTTAGTGGGTGCAGTGCACTTGAGGCAGGTAGACCCAGGCCCATCCCACCTACCTGTTACGTTTGTGGAGGAAACAGCGAGCCTTCCAAAACCCACCTTAAATCCACTGTACCCACATCTAGGTGAACCCCTTCACCCATAAGGGCTATGATAATGGTGTACAGTTGTGGGTAGTGGGATTTTTTTTTTTGGGGGGGGGGGGGTTGGGGGGCTCAGCACACAAGGTAAGGGAGCTATGTTCCTGGGAGCAATCTAGGAAGTCCACTGCAGTGCCCCCTAGGGTGCCCGGTTGGTGTCCTGGCATGTCAGGGGGACCAGTGTACTACAAATGCTGGCTCTTCCCACAACCAAATGGCTTGCATTTGATCGTTTCTGAGATGGACGTCTTTGGTTTCAATTATCGCTGAAAATCAGAAACGACCAAGTCTAGGGATGACCATCTCTAAGGACGACCAAATTTCAGGATTTGGGCTTCCCTGACTGTATTATTGAAACAAAAGATGGACGTCCATCTTGTTTCGAAAATACGGGTTTCCCCGCCCCTGGGTGGGGACGTTTTGCGAGGACGTCCTCATAAAAACTTGGACATCCCTTTCGATTATGCCCCTCCATGGTTCCCTTTTACAAAGCAGAGGTAAGCCCAGTATGGGCTTACCACTCACTAAACAGGAAGTACTACTGGGCTACTGCAGCAGCCCTACAGTACTGCTCACCCCCAGCACGCCATCATATCCGGCACTACAAAAATATATTTATTTTTGTAGTTCCGGAGTGTGGACTTTGGTCCTAGGGAACTGAGGAACTGAGTTTGATTCCCACTTCAGGCACAGGCAGCTCCTTGTGACTCTGGGCAAGTCACTTAACCCTCCATTGCCCCAGGTACAAATAAGTACCTGTATACAATATGTAAGCCGCATTGAGCCTGCCATGAGTGGGAAAGCGCGGGGTACAAATGTAACAAAAATAAATAAAAATAAATACCCTACAGTAATCGGGCAGTGCCACGCACTGCCTAGTTACCACTGGGTTAGTGCGGGAACCCTTACCGCCACCTCAATGGGTGGCGGCAAGGGCTCCCTCCCCGGAAATGAATGCTCAGCAAGTGCTGAGAAGCCCATTTAAAACTCTTAAACTTACAATCCCCACCAGGACAGGGACACATTTAAAAGTCATAACCTATTTTATAAAATAGGCATAGAGCAGGCTCAATTTTTCACTTTCTTCCTAGGCATCGTGTTCTAAAATGACCCCCCCCCCCCCCCCCCCCCGCCTGACACACACACACAAATGTGCTCAAGAATAATTATACTAACAACCTCCAATCGCTCATTGTTTGACTGTGTGCAGAGATTCTGAAGAGCCTGTACTGTAGCACTAATGAAATTGTTCGAGTCCGCTCCATGCTGTTTGCTACCATTCCACGATACCTGTATTTTCACATCTGTTAACATCCTCTATATCTTGGATGGTCTGTCATAATCTCCAGGGAGACAGCTTGACTTAGTGGGCATACAATTGAACAGAATGTTCGTTTTTCTCTCACACCTAGTTACTGATATTAAGCTTATTTTCTTTCTTTCTTTCTTTTGTCCAGCAAACACATTCGGCTTCCTTCAGTTCTGCAGCAGTGTTCAGGACAACTGAAGTTGATGGTGGGAAGATTTATTCTCTTATTTGGCAGCTGGAGTTTTAGTTAGTCAGGCACGTAGACTCGGAGAGTTAATGCCTGCAGGAAATACTCCTCTTGGAAGCAGCAGTTTTCTGCAGTCTGTCATTGCCACCAAGTGGTCAGGAAGCAGAATGTAGTCTTTGCATGCTTTTTTATTTATTTACTAGTAAAAAAAAGGCCCGTTTCTGGAGCCAATGAAACGGGCGCTAGCAAGGCTTTCCTGTGGTCCCCACGCCCCCCCCCCCCCCCGTCGTCGATGTTGGTGAATTGCTCCGCCTCCGCCCTCAACGTCATAACGTTTGACATGAGGGCGGTGAATTGCTCCGCCTCCGCCCTCAACGTCATAACGTTTGACGCGAGGGCAGGGCCCAGAGACTGTGTTTTTTGAGGCTTCAGAGCTTCGAACTTACGAACCTTGGCTTCAGTGACGTCAGAAGCCAATGGAACGTTGAGGGTGAGTTTTATAGGGAGCAGATGGGCGTGGCTGAGTACTGAGGGTGAGTAGTCCCAATAGTAGCCTAGCCTACCTGGAGGACAGGAGTTCAGGGCTTCATTGCCACAGATGGAGTGAGCTTCAGAACTCTGAGGGGGGATTTTATTTATATAGATTGCATTTGTATCCCACTTTTTTCCACCTCTTTGCAGGCTCAATGTGGCTTACAATACATCATGGATAGTGGAAACATAATAGAGAATAGACATTTAGTATTACAGGAGTATCTTGGGTAACATGATAATGATAAAGCATGATAGTAGTATAACAACCAAATATTAAAGACAATTCTGGATGTAAATGGAGGAGATCACATTTGTTGATCTTCGTGGTATGCCTTGTTAAAGAGATGGGTCTTCAGTAGTTTGCAGAAGTTAGTTAGTTCATAGATTGTTTTTAAGTTACGCGGCAGTTAGTTCCAGAGTTGTGTGCTCAAGTAGGAGAAGGTTGACGTATGTGTTAGTTTGTACTTCAGACCTTTGCAGTTGGGGAAGTGAAGATTAAGAAATGTGCGGGATGATTTTTTAGCATTCCTGGGTGGCAAGTCTATTAGGTCTGACATGTAGGCTGGGGCTTCTCCGTGAATGATTTAAAAGCCTTGGGGGGTCCTTTTACTAAGGTGCCCTGAAAAATGGCCTGCGGTAATGTAGGCGCGTGTTATGGCAGTGCGCAGAATCATTTTTCAGTGCACCAGTAAAAAATACCTTTTCTGGGCCGAAAATGGACATGCAAAAATGGCCGTAAAAAATTAAAATTGACGCACGTCCATTTTGGGTCTTACTGCCAGCCATTGACTTAACGGTACGGTCTCACACATTAATCGAGTGGTAATGGTCAATGCGTGTTCAAATGCTGATTACCGTCCGCACACCAGCAAATAAAAATATTTTCTGACACACGTATCGGATGCGCGTCAAAAATGAAATTACTGTCCAGGCCACGCGGTAGCTGGGCAGTAATTCGGAACTGACATGTGTTGGGCACGCGTAGGCACTTATGCAGATTAGTAAAAAGGACCCCTTGGAGACAAGCTTGAAACGCAAAACTGCCCCTCACTCTTAAAATGAACATTAGTACATGTGCTAATCAGTAGGAAGTCTATCAGATGGTCTTTAGAGCACATAACCAGTTGAAGAAATCTTTGCTTTTTCCTCTTAACAGAATTTTATGTCATTGCTGTGGAAAGACTTGCCTAATCTCTTTTTCCATGATGGTTCTAAATCAGGTGTTCTCAACCTAGTCCTCAAGACACACCTAACCAGACAGGTTTTCAGGATACCTACAATGAATATGCATGAGAGAAATTTGCATGCACTACCACCATGGTACCGCCTCAGTGGGTGACAGTAAGTGCTCCCTCCCACATGGCCAAGCAATAAGAGCAATCTTACTGCATGGCCTTGTTTTTTTGCAGCCTTTTTTATCTGCTGTGGTAAAAAGGGCCGCAGCGCATGACAAAAATGGCCCCCACCGCCAGCGCAGGGCCCTTTTTACTGCAGCTTAGTAAAAGGGTCCCTTAACCAAAAAGGCATTAGCTGGCTCCGGAACAATGATACTGCCTGGACATGGTCCAGCATTTAATTTCCTGGTTTAACGCTGGAGGTGATCAGCAAAACAGTGATAACCACTGATTGAATAACAGGCCCTCTGAATTTATGCACATGAATGACTAGAATACCAACATTTACATGCATTCTTGCTACCAAATTCTAGGTAACTCCTTAAAGAATTGCTCTCCATATGCATCAGCCTTTTCTGCAGTGCACTTAACATATAGTAAGTGCATTTTTTGTGTGTTAAAACTGCATTGTCAGATGTTGGGCTCCCCAACATTTAACAGAGATGCTTTGCAGTTACTATACAAATGTGACCCCTCAAAAAGGCAGTGGGAGGGAGGATTTTCAGGGAAATAAGGCCACAAGGGTTGGGATTGACAACCTGGTGGGTGGACTTAGGAAGTTCATCTCATTTGAGCAGGGCCAGGAGTTAATAAAAGGATTGTTTTTTCAGAGAATGTAGTCGTTAGATGCCCACCTTCGGTGAGACCCAAGTATAGAGGGGGAAGTCCTGGATGCAAGAGAGAGGACTTCTGAAATATCCAGTGGATGAAGCCCCTACCACAGGGCACAGGGTGCCTGCAGGGAGTTCCCAACATGGAAACGAGAAGGCATACCTGGGGGAAAAGACACCCCAGGTAGGAGAAGTTGGAGTGAGGGAGCTTCATTTCTGGCAGGACATTCATTGGGTATTCAGGAGGGAATCCTGAACTGGGGTGGTACAGAAGTATAAGAGAAACCATGCTGCTGATGTTCAATGACTGTATTTCTTTTGGTGTTTGGAGATCATGTCTGAAGCTGACAGGAATTATTTCATGCCCTGACTGTACATGTCAATTTGTGGTTTTGAACTCTTTTCCAAGCTGCTATGAAGTAAAGCCAGTTGAAGTTTAACTCAACATTTGCTGGTTATTTTTGAATGGAAGTGGACTTATGAGTGCCCAAAGAAAAATTACCCTTCAACCTACTGGGATTTGACCCAGCTCGCTTGAAGTACAAACTATTGTATGACCCCTGGCAGCTTTGACTTGGGGGGGGGGGGGGGGGGCAGGGATTATGCAAAATTACTACAAAAATTTATCACACTTTAGTAAAAAAAAAAAAAAAAACCTTTAGTATTCCTGATTAAAATGTTCATATTTTTTGTACTTTTCGGTCACACGGATGGTGATAAAGTTCAGTTTGAAAGAGACAAGAATCTGGATCTACCTACAGTAAGTACAAGAAGGAAAATCTAGGTAAAGTAAGCTACCAAGATATCTCCACAACTTGATGTGAGAATATAATAAAATTGAGTAATGACAAGTACAACTTCATCAGCTTCTGCCAACTCTCCTTTTATGATTCCTTTGATAGAAGTTGAGTCTTTAGTTTGGGAAAGGAATGTGGTCAGCACAATAGCTGTTCTGTCTGTCCACTGCTCTAGAGAAAAGGAAGGTGAAAAATAGCAGGAAGCCTGTTTGTTGTTGTTTGTTTTTTTTTTGCTGTGGGATAGTCATTATAGAAGTTCTTAAACTTCTTCCCGGAGAGGAGTTTGTAGCAGTCAGCCCTGGATAGCGTGGGCCCCAGTACCCAGCTCCTGCAGAATCTGCAGTTCTCAATGTTTCACACCATGGTCTTAATCTCCAACTGCTTTAACTTCTGTGTCAGGTGTGCAAACTTCTGTCCAAGTGCCTGAGGAGGACGAAAAGGATGACGAAAAAATGTAATGCCTGCAGCTTGCAGAGGAGCTCACAGCTTGACCTCCACCATGAATTAGGTTAGCTTGGAGCCAAGAGGTCAACTGTCCTCCACTCATTGTTCTAGGGAATATTCTTCATGGGGAGTGGGGTGGTGGGCTGATGGAGGTAGCAGGAGCTTTAGTCCCCATTGGATATGAACATGATTGATTTGTGCATAGCCTGAAGAAGTTGGCCAGGGATTGATCCAGATAGGAGGTGGCTGAACAAAGTGATAGATGAGAGAAGCAGCCTAGAGGTTACAGCAGTAGGCTATGATGCAGCAAGACCAGGCTTCAAATCCTAACTCTTTGGGGAAAGTTCTATTAATGGAATTCAAACATGAGCACTGTTTCTCAAAGGGTGCATACCCTTTATAGAAAAGTGATTCGTGCCAATTCCCACATCTAATTTTAGGCAGCAGACTTATGCTTGCTAAACCCTGGTGTAAATGCTGGCAAGCTGAGGGTGCATTCATCTCTGAGTGACTTTAAGGCAGTGGCGTCGCGAGGGCAGCTGATACCCGGGGCGGGTCGCCACTGCGCACCCCCCCCCAGGTGCAGCGTGACGCACCCTCCCCCTCCGTAGCGCAACCCCCCCTCCTGCGAGAACATACCTGGAAGGCGGTGAGGGGAGGGCCAATCCGCCGAGTGCACTCCGCTGGGGGGTGTCGGCGCCTCGCTGGTTCCTTGCTCTCTCTGCCCCGGAACAGGAAGTAACCTGTTCCGGGGCAGAGAGAGCAAGGAACCAGTGAGGTGCCGACACCCCTCAGCGGCGTGCACCCGGGGCGGACCGCCCCACCGCCTCCCCTTCCTACGCCACTGCTTTAAGGTTAGGGCGAAGGAGCTCGGACAGAGATTTGAGGCAAGGGGTTATTCAAAATCAGCTATTAAGAAAGCTTATCTTAGGGCACGATTTGCCCAGCGCCCCCTCTTATTAAATGATTGTAAGAAAGAGGGATATGAGGGTCTCACATGTGTCCTCCCCTTTACTGAGGTTAGTCAGAAGATTGTACAGGTTATGAGGACTCACTGGCACGTAGTCCAGTTATATCCATGTTTTCAGGAATTCCCCATGATATCTTATACTAAAGGAAAAACCATAGGAGAAAGGTTGGCAGGGAATAAATTTACTTGGCCTAGAAACAAGGGGGAACATCAAATTTGTGGCAGTTGTCAGTGGTGTAGACTTTCCATAACAGGACCTCAATGGACAGTATAGATAAGTCTTGAAGGCCAGGGAGGTCACAAATTGTGAGACCAAGAATGTCATATATGCGATACAATGTCCATGTAAATTGGTGTACGTAGGGAGAAGCAAGCGGCCAATTGGGACATGATTAACGGAACATAAATCCCGGATTACCACCAACAATACTCAAGCCCCCTTAGTAGAGCACTGGGTACAAAAGTGCCACAAGATTGAAGATATAAGATGGAGGGTGTTAGAACACATACATCAGGGTAATGAAGGAGGTCCAATAAATAGGTTGCTAAACTTTAGGGAACAATGGTACATACATACTTACACTTAGAACAGTGACACCAGCTGGTTTGAATGCTGAACTAGATTGGGCGTCACTAATATAAATGAGAGCTTTCACCATCCAATGAGAATCAAGGGGAGGGAAAGAGATGTCATGATAAAGAATGCTTAAAAGAAAACATTTAGGACGCCGCCGCCATCTTTGCGAGGGTTGATCCCAAAAATAACAGCAAGGCTGGCGCTGAAGACGGCTGAGGGTAAATACTATGCAGATTAAGTTTAGAAACATAGAGCGTATATCATTATGTGTGAGGAGGAAAATGTGACTCATACACAATTAACTAAGATGGTTTTTCTTTTGATTTTTTAGAGGAAGCCCTTGATACAGCCTAGTGATTAGGCAAAACATGCATGTTGGTCAAGCCTAAACCCCCAATCTGACTATTGTAACAATGGATTCAAATTCAATCTCACATTATTTGTAGCATACATTTCAAAAGACCCTTTAACAACAGCCTCCCCCCCCCCCCCCCCCCCCACACCCTCTCAAACATACCCTAAGGTGGATTTATCCAAAAGGAAACCTTCTGACTGTGTTGGGTCAAAGACAACATTGGTGGCAATTCTATTAATTGAAGCCTCATTTTAGGTGCCAAAAAGTGTAAAGTAAAGGGTTAAAAGTTTATGGATTTGATATATCGCCTTCTGTGGGTACAACCAAAGTGGTTTACATATATTATATGCAGGTACTTTCGCTGTCCCTAGTGGGCTCACAATCTGAGTTTTGTACCTGGGGCAATGGAGGGTGTGCATGCCTAGAACAAACATTTCAGGGAGGAAGTGGGTCCCAAGCAGGGCTCAAATTTAAGAATGAATGGTGTAGACATACAGGGTCCCTAACGAGGCCATAAAGGAGGGAGAATAGAAACCAGGAAGATGTCTGCCATTAGGGGCCACTTGGTCCATCAAGCCTACCTACTGTGCTGTCTCAGTTGTATCATGTGAATGTGGTCTTCCCCTACCATTAAAACCACAGAATCAAGTGAAGTCTATGAAAGCACAAAGAGGCACACTGAGCATATGGGAGTGCTTAATCCATTGTAGAATAATAGTGCAAAGCCGCATTGCTAGTCCAAAGTTAGCTGTGCCCACTTATAACAAGTTAAATTAATCTGATATCTGAAGGTTGGGATATTCCACCGGGTGTCCCTCAGGGATCACCACTCTTCCCTATCCTTTATAATGTGTTTATGTTCTCCTTAGGATTTGTTCTAGAGAAAGTGGGGTGACATTATGGCGCTGGTCCCTGTTCAAGGGTCATTTGATAAAACAAAAGAGACTATAAATTCAAGAATACAATTAATCTGCGATTGGATGGTGCAACACATTGAAATTAAACTATGGCAAAACAAAATTTATGCTACGTAGTAAAAATGAAGTTCCAACTTTTGACACTTCTCTTACTCTAAACAATTCTAAATATATTCTCTCGTCCTCAATTAGGATTTTAGGAATAATCATTGATTGGTCCCTATCTCTGGACATACAGATTCATTCTATTATTTAAACAGTCTTTCTTGTTGATTAGAAAATTGCATAGAATACACAAGTACTGATGGTACTGTACATTTTAGACTCTTAGTCCAGTCTATCGTTTTATCTCAACTCGATTATTTCAACTTGATTTACTTGAATTGTTCTAAAAAAAAATTGAATTGTTCTAAAAAAAAAAACTCCAAACAATTCAAAATATAGGACTTAGGCTAATTTTTTCACTTTCAAAATCAGAACATATTCCCCACTATTATATTTGTCGCTATTGGCTTCTGATGGAGGCAAGAGTGATCTTTAAATTTTACTGCATTCTGTTTAAAATTTTACACCCCCCCCCCCCAATATATAAATAGGGGCCCTTTTACTAAGCCGTGTAGGTGCCTATGCATGTCTAACGCATGTCAATTCAGAGTTACTGCCCGGCTACTGCGTGGCCAATGCAGTAATTTCATTTTTGATGCGCGTCCGCTATCGACACCAGAAAATATATTTTATTTTCTGGCGCGTGGCAAAAATCAGGCGGTAACTCCAATCAGGTGGTAACTCCGACTTGACACGCGTAGGTGATTACCGCATGGTTAACACGAGAGACCTTACCGCTAAGTCAATGACTTAGCGGTAAGGTCTCAGACCCAAAATGGACGCACACCAGTTTTTATTTTGCAACACATCCATTTTCAGCAAAAATTTTAAAAGACCTTTTTACAGGTACGCTGAAAAATGTATCTGCGCACGCCCAAAACACATGCTTGCACTAGCGCAGTCCATTTTTCAGTGCACCTTAGTAAAACGACCCCATAGTTCTGGTTTTGAACTTGATATATATAAATGTATCAGTGGAATATTACCCAGTTTGATTACATACCCTTTTGCCTCTCTCCCTTGGTTATGGTACAGCTTCACTTGCCAGAGTCTGTATCACCTATGTCCAGATTGATCTTGTAGTCAGTTGCAGCCTGCTATTGAGATAGAAATGGGGAAGCCACTGCTTGCCCTATGATTAGCATTCTACCAGGTACTTGTGACCTGGATTGGCCACTGTTAGAAGCAGGATACTTGACTAGATGGACCATTGGTCTGACCCAGTATGGCTATTCTTATGTACACTGCCTTGGATGAATTTTTTTTCAAAAAGATGATAAATTCAAAGAAACAAAACAAATGGGATATGTATCCTTTATTTAATTTTACTTCTGTTTCAAACTAAGGGCCCTGTTTACTAAGGCGTGCTAGAGACACCCATAGGAATATATGCTATAAACGCTAGCATGCCAACAGCGTGGCTTAGTAAACGGGGGCCTACGGTCTTTACATCAATCCAGTCCTTTTGCTTTTCTCAGTCCAAAGGAGCTGAAGCATTATTGTTTGTCTGAAACCTTATTTTCTTATCTGTATTCCCAGAATGTACCGGTTATCTTAATTGTATTATCCGCGTTGAACTAATTATTTTGGAATATGCAGAATACAAGATTAAATATTATTATTATACATAAAATAAGAAATTAAACAGAAAACAAAAATAATAGGAAATACTAATCAATACCAAAGTCCACAACAATATGGGGTAAATTATAAGAGGAAAATTCTAAGAAAAATTACATTTAAAGATCAAATTAAGGACTATATACAGAGGTAGAAAGTTCAGCAGCTCAGATCTGAGAGTCCAGTTGTCACCAGATCACCAGATAACCTCTTGCTTCCCAATAGGCTCCTTATATACAGTTCTTGAAAGAGACAGTGACCCCAAAGAGATGTAAGATTGGTTTCATAAATCCTAGAGTGCTAATTATAATAGAATTCACATTCCTATTTGCACTGTCCTCTATAGGGGGTGTAATCTGTGATTTGCTCCTACAGCATGGGAGGAAGAGTATTTCTAGTGAGCTTATGGAGGCCTGCTCTTAAAAGGTGGCTGCTAGAAGAGTTGCTGCCTGACTTGAATCTGGAAGCAAATGTTTTTTTCCATGGGACCTTGGAGAGGGTTACTAGAAAAAAAATCATATCCTTAGATTTAGCTTTCTGTTTCCACATAATAAATGATAAATGTTGAACTCACATACATCAGACTGCAATCAAAACATTCAGTGGAGATAATCACTCCTCCAAATTCTTTGTTACTTCTGTAATTCTCTTAAGGGGCTTCCAAAGGGCATGTTTATGTTTTTGTTTATTAAAATATTTGATGTACCGCAATTTCCAGCAGGAGGATCAAAGCAGTTTATAATTAGTAAAATAATAACAATCAACAAATAGAAAGGAATGCAGCATAATGATAGGAAAAAGCACACAACAAAAAAATTTAAAAGAACAAATTAGGCAATAAAATAGAACTGATAAAAGTGTATTGGAAAATCTCAATAGTCCCAGGGCTGACAAGTCTCTGGTGAGAGGTCAAGAACACGTTGAAAGAAAATGAGTTTTAACAATGATTTAAATTTGACAAAAGAAGCCTCGGAACGGATGTCCAAAGGGAGATCGTTCCAAAATTTGGGGGCCTCGAAGTAAAAAGCTGATTTCCGAGTGTGGTATGCCTAGGGGCAAAGTAAGACCAGGCGATTGGAATCTATGGAATGAAGACCTCAGGTGGGAGTATAGGGAATTGTTACTGAAGACAACTAGTGAGGTATCCCTACATGGAGAGCTTATGAATCAAACAGAGAATCTTAAAGCAAGAACGGAATTCAACTGGCAACCAATGAAGACAGATTAAGAGGGGGTGAAACACAATCAAATTTTTTTAGCTCTGCAAAGAAAGCAGGCATTAGGAGTTTTGTAAAGTTTGTAACTGACAGACTTGAGAGTGTAAGATACCACAATAGACAGAATTACAGTAGTCGATCAGTGAGATCACAAAGGCATGTATCAAAGTATGAAAAGATTGGAATAGAATAGAGATGGCACAATGAAAGGAAATTTCACTTCAGCACTTGAGAAATCTGATCAGTGAAAAAAAGTTTAGAATCAATAATAATACCAAGGTAACAGAAAGAACAGACAGTAGGAATAAGAACATCAAAAGGAAGATGGACATAAGATGGGGGAATGAGCATGACAGTGACCCGGCATGCTACATTTTTTGATGGATTCAAGACAAGTTTATTATCAAGCATCCATTGGGAGAGAGTAGAAAAAACAGTGTTGGAGAGGCTGAATGTTAATGGAATATGAAGAAGTAGGAAAAATTAAAAGAATGTTGTCAGCATAAATAAAGAAATGGATATTAAAGTTTTGGATAACAGTGGCTAGGGGGCTCAGGAAGATGTTGAAAAGTAGTGGAGACAACAACAAATCCTGGGGAACCCCATACAAGAGAGGGTGAGAGGAAGAACTAGCTAGGTGGGTTTTGATGGAAAAAGAAGTCAGAAAGATATGAAGAGAACCAGGCCAAAACAGTACCAGAAATACCCAGGGATGGCAAAAGAAGTGAATGATTGGGGGGTATTGGGGGGGGGTCACCCCCCCCCCCCCCTGATTCCCTCCAGTGGTCATCTGGTCATTGAGGGCAACCTTTTGTGCCTTATTCATTATAAAAACAGGTCTAGCTCAAAACACCTTAGTTTTAGTCCTGGACACTTTTGTTTTGTTCAATTATGGCTGAAAAACGTCCAAGTGTTAGGAACGCCCAGATCCCACCTTTAACACACCCATGGCACACACCCTTGTGATTTGAACACATTTCTGACGGACTTCATAGAAAAACATCTAAAAATTGTTTTTGAATATACCAATTTGGATATTTTTGTGAGAAAAACATTCAACTGCATATTTATGCTACTTTTTGGATGTTTTTCGCTTTTGAAAGTGAGCTTCATTGTCTACTTAAAATTCAAATTAAACAGTTGCAAACTTTGCAAAATGTTATGATTAGGATGCTCAGCAATTTTTTAAAATTATATTTTATTGACTTTTAGGAAAGCCCATTATAAACCATAAAGCTGTATTTCTCTGTTGATCACCCCACCCCTCAATTATCCACACCCATCCTGTTAGAATATCAATGATATGCTTTGATGTTCCCATACATACCTCCTCCCCACCCCCATCCTCCCACCCTGTCAGACTGTCATAGTAATGCTTGAATGTTTTCACTTATATACACTGTCAGCTAGCACATTTGCTTATTTCCGATCTGAGGAAGAAGGGCAACCTTCGAAAGCTAATCAAGAAATGTATTAAGTTATGTCCAATAAAAAAGGTATCATCTTATTTTCTTTTCCATGTTTTATTTTGTTTGATTTCTATTGATAACCTTAAGAGTGGACTAACACGGCTACCACACTCCTCTACTTAGGAAAGTACATGGAAAGTATAAAAATATGAAAATATAACAAGAAAAAGAAAAATACATTGTGAGTATACTATCACATACATTATCTAAAACAAGGGAGAAGACATCTGTCTATACACAATACATTAGGACTATAATGTAATTTGTAAAGTTTATAAGTATTGTTCCAAAGGAGCCCAGACTTTTCTCTTGCTGAGAATTGTTCTATACTTCTCTGCCAAAGCAAATTCAAATTTCTGATGCTAACAGAAATCCACCAAAAATGGATATTTACTATAAATCATTTCTATAGTGCTACCAGTCGTACGCAGCGCTTTACAACTGAACATGAAGAAAAGACAGCCCCTGCTCAAAAGAGCTTACAATCTAAATCAGGACAGACAGACAGGACCAATAAGGATAAGGGTAGGACAGACAGAAGGACACATAGGGAAAGGGACTATTGAAGAGAGGAAGACAAGATAAAGGTTATCTACAACTTCAATTATCTTCCAGTTTATTCCAAAGGAATGTGGTATTAGATTTTATAACATTTTGCATTTTTCCTGCATGGTAATAAGACTTCTCTGTGCATGCACATCATAACAAATGAGCAGTTTTCCAGTTAAGCAAAACATGTCCGTGAGTTTAGCTTGAATTTAGCTTAGTTGACCTCAATGGGTGGTGGTAAGTGTTCCCCAGAAATGGCCCATTGAGGTGGAAGTAAGGGCTCCTGCACTAACCGGGCAGCATGCGGCACTGCCTGATTGCCACTGGGTACACACCGGCATTACAAAAATTTTAATATTTTTGCAGCAGCAGAAATGGCATGCACTGGGGGAAGAAACTACTGCCAGACTGCTGTGATAGCCCGATGGTACTTCCCTTTTAGCGAGCGGTAAGCCCACGTTGAGTTTACTGCCGCTTCGTAAAAGAGCCCCTAAATAAGGTAAACTTGAAAATAGCAAATTAAAGCCTAGTAATAGTAAGGGATGTTCTTTACATGAGCAAAGGAATTATTCGAGAAGACAAGTAAACATTTATAAGAAATATAACTAGAAACCCATTCTCTTGTTTTCTAAAAATAGTTTCTTTGGGTGTGATGAATGTAGGCCCTTGCCAGGATTAAACATCTTTGACAAATAGATGATAAGGTGTTTTTGAGGGCTCTTTTATGAGCATCTTTAAATAATTTTTTTAAAGCACTAAAATTGGAAAAGAATTTTTAAAAAAGAAAAAAAATGGATAAGATGCACATTTTGGGCTAGATTTTATATATGGTGCCTGAAAAATTCATGCGGAAAATAATTACGCCTAGGTGTATTCTCTAAAGTATGCCTACATTTTGTAGAATTGACTTAAATTTCCACACGGTATATAGAATATGCTGAGCATTTCACCACGCAACCAAATTTTGTCACATCCATTTAGACCACGTTTTACTGGGTCTAAATCCCGATGCCTAAATTAGGCACAGATTGGATGTATTCTATAATAATGCGCATAGATTTTAGAAACGCCCACACCCCGTCCACGGCCATATCCCCTTTCAACTATGCGACTTAGAATTTAGGGTCACCATGTTATAGAATACACTTAGCGAGTTGAGCGTGTAAATCTCAAAGCCAATTAGTGCTGATAATTGATTGTTAACATCCAATTAACAACACTGATTAGCTAGTTGACCAATTAAGTTATGTGCACTGTTATAGAATATGCTTCAATTTCTGTGTGGATTTTCATGTACCATATATAGAATCCCGGGGTTAATCTGTGATATTATGTGTTTGTTTGTATGTATACACACACACACACACACTCAGTTTAAAGGTGTGGAGGCCAGTTCTATAATTAAGTACCCAGGCCTGATAGGAGCCTGTTCTATAAAGGAATGTAGATACCGACTCTTCTTTATGGAATAGTAGCTTTATAGGGTACATAATCTCCCATGGACACAGGCACGAGCACTTATGCCAGTTGTAGGGTTGGTATAAATGCTCACACCTAAGTTCCTGAGATATGCTCAGACATAGGCACCAATTCCGTGGGTGCTGTGCCCAATATTTCACCCACCGGAAGTTTGTTCACCCACCGGATGTTCGTTCCCTCCTTTCTTCCTCCCTTTGAGTTCTAGGCCCCCTCCCTCCGAATTTTAAAAGTCATCTATCTTATCTCGTCGGGGTTAGGGCGGCAGCAGCGGTAAAAAGCATGCAGGCTCGGCTTGGAGCTTAGTTGTTTTCCCTTCTCTCTCTCTCAGCTCTGGTTCCGCACTCATTTCCTGTTTCCGCAAGGGCGGGACCAGAGCTGAGAGAGAAACGAAAACAACTAAGCACCGAGCCGAGCCTGCATGCTTTTTACCGCTGCTGCCGCCCTAACCCCGATGAGGTAAGATAGATGACTTTTAAAATTAGGAGAGAGTGGCCTGGAACTCTAAGGGAGGGAGGGAGGGACGATGACCCTGGAACTGGGTGGGTGGGAGGGGGGACCTGGAGGAAGGAGGGAGGGAGGGAGGGACACTGGAACTCGGAGGGAGGAAGGGAGGGAGGGGGACCCTGGAACTCGGAGGGAGGGGGAGAGAAAGGAGAGAGAGAGGGGAGGGAGGGGGCCTGGAACTGGGAGGGAGGTGGACGGGGGATGAGGGAGGGGGAGGGGGGACAGGGAGGAAGGGGGAGGGGAGGGGGAATGCACCACCTGTAAAAAATAAAAAAAAAATTCAGCACCCTCAATCATTTTGAAAAGTTGGCTCCTATGTGCCCAGACACTGCCCTTGTGTATGCCCACCTGCAAACTATGGGGTCCTTTTACCAAGTCGTGGTAAAAGTGGCCTGCAGTAGTGTAGGCGCATGTTTTGGGTGTGTGCCAGGCCAGTTTTCACTGCATCTGCAAAAAAGGGCTTTTTTAAATAGGCAAGGAAAAGGGCATGCAGTAAAACTGAAACTAGAATGCATCTAAAATGGCTTGAACCCTTAACACCACCCATTGATCTAGCAATAAGGGCTCACATGCTACATGCACGGTGACCGGTCGGCATGTGCCAATTGCTGATTACCGCCAGAAACGTTGTGTGTGTGTGGGGAAATAAATAAATAATCCAGGCATTATGGGTGCACGCCAAATCTGACATTACCGCCAGAGGGATTCGGTAGCCTGGCGGTAGTCTCATTTTGTCACGCTGCATGCACGTAGAGACTTCAAATCATGCTATATAGAAGCAGGCTATCGAGGGGGCTACTGTTGCCCTCATAGCCTTACCTATAATCTGCAAAAAAAAAAAAAGTCACTTCCAAATTGAAAGTATTTTTTCTTCAGTACAATAGTTAAAAGCTCAATCAAAAATTCCAATCACTGTAAAGACAAATCTAAAGATAACATTCTTTTATCAAACCAATTTCATCATTCTGTGGTATATAGGTATAGAGGACATCTATAGATACTAGAATAAGATGTTGTGAACCTGAGATCGATATACTGTCCAACTGCTGAATAAAATCCATGGAATTTCACATATAAGATCTTATAATGGGAACCATAGATCTAAGGGACTGGTGTACAAACTGGAATAGAGGTTCTAGAAGAGCGCCAACGCCCAAGATGATAGCATATCCCGGGGTTTGGATCAAAGTTTTATGATTTTTAGGAAAAAAATAAATACATGAAATATTTGGAAACTTACAGTACAAAAATTGAACATCTTTAAATGAAATTACTCTATTCCAGTTTGCTTTTGGCAAAATACCCCAAATATTCTGCTGTATCTCCATAGTAGAATCTTCAGATAAAGGGAGATAAAAATTCATATCATTTAATTGTTAATAAGCTTTCGTAACATAAGCTGATGTATCTTGGACAACCATGCCCCCTCCCTTGTCAGCCCTACTGATGGTAATAAAGGCATCAGACTGCAAAGATCGCAATGCATTTCTCTGAGCTTTAGTGAATCTGCACGACTTAAAGAAGCGCTGAGTTTCAATGTATATATCTTTGATACTCTTTCATGGTACTTCTATTATTAGGTTTCAATTTACTGTTTTCAAGTTTACTTCATTTATTGCATTTATGTTTATATTTGGTTATTTTATTATTGTTATGCTGTTAAAAATCTGTATGTTTTATGTACACTGCCTTGGGTGAATCTTTTCATAAAGGAAGTTAATAAATTCCAATAAATAAATAAATTTTCTTTAAATCTCTCGAAACCAAATGCTAAAAAGTGGAGAAGTTGACACCCCTCGGGCCATGAGGACTTCAAATGTAACCCCGCTGAGGTGAAAAATCCACCAACTTCATCTTGGGAAAAAAAACAGAGTCTTAATAAACGAACAAACTTAAATAGCTGTATTCTTGTTTCCAGAGCACATGAAATCATTTATACCAAATATTTGCTATTTGAATTTCAGAGCAGTGAAGGAGTAGGGGGAGCTGGCTCTTTCCAAAAAAACAAGGGAGACATATTGGTGATTAAGGGTCTTTATTACATCAACATCTAAGACTCTTAATCACCAATACATCTCCCTCCTTGTTTGGAAAGAGCCAGCTCCCCCTACTCCTTCTCTGCTCTGATTGACTTACGTAGGGATTAAGTGCACCTCCATGTTGTGTGGGTGTTCTTCTTAATTGAATTTATACATAAGTGCACACATATGTACATATGTGACAGAATTCTAAACATTTATACATGTAAAGTGCATGTATGAGCGCCTCCGTCAAAGAAGGGTCTCCCTCTGGAGATTAAACAGGAATGTTTCTCTTTTATTTTGACAGAAACTTAAGACTTTTCTTTTTTCTAAGTTTTTGGCTGTTTAAGTTATATATTGTTTTTTTTCTGTGATGTGTCTTGTAATTCCCAAAGTTGTTTTGGTTTTCACTTTTTTAATTGTAAACTGCTTAGGGCCTTTCTGTGGAATAGGCGGTCAACAAATGTTTAGATTAGGTTAGGTTAGAATTACCCTCATGATGTCCAATTATGTGTTTTTACCGCATTGTTGTAGGAATGGTGGTGTTTAGATGCTGGTTTACATGTTTTTTTTTGTTGGGGGGGGGGGGGGGGGAGGAAAGTTAGAGGAGATACAAGGCTTATGGCTTGCCTTTTGTACCTACGATCCTTGTTCCAGCCCTGCTCTGTTGTACGGAAGCAAGACTAAAGGTGGATATTCACTAGGGTCTGTAGTACAGCAAAGCAAGAGCATTAGCAGACCACCAGGTGTCAGCAGAATGCCATGTCTGATCACTTTTCAAGCATCAGACCAAAAAGATTAGATTTGGGGCTTTAATAAAGAAAAGTTCTTTGCATAAAATGTAAAGATATGAATATGCATGTCTCCCACATAAATATGTAAGAACTACTAATTTGACTGATGCCTTTGTACTTTAATTTAATTTCAGAATATATACTTCACTGTCTTTACTAATAGCAATACAAAGTGGATTACAGCATCATAAAATATATTCAAACATGCTGTTTATGGGTTCTTGTTATAACACGGCTCTGGGCACACGAGAGAGAGCAAGGTTAGGTCGAAGGAAGAATTGTTTGTGGGCGGGAAGGAAGGGGGATTGGACTTTGTATTGCCTATCTTGTCCCCATTATATGTCTGTATTTGGTCCCTCAGCTACATAGAAAAGCATTAGTATCATACCTATGCTATTTGAATGTTTTATTGCATTGCTTAGTAGGTGTTTCATTGTTATTGTGCTGACATCTCATTATGGGGCCCTTTTACTAAGGTGCACCGAAAAATAGGCTGTGCTAGTGTAGGCACGTGTTTTGGGCACACCTGTAAAAAAAAAGTCCTTTTTTTATTTTTGCCAAAAATGGACATGTGGCAAAATAAAAATTGGCATGCGTCCATTTTGGGTTTGAGATCTTACCACCAGTCATTGACTTAGCGGTAAGGTCTCATGCGTTAACCATGCAGTAATCGTCTATGCGTGTAGAATGACGATTACCACCCGGTTTCTGACGCGCACCAGAAAATAAAAATTATTTTCCGGCGCATGTAGTGGACACGCATCAAAAATGAAATTATCGCAAGGGCCATGCGGTAGCCGGGCGGTAACTCCAAATTGATGTGTGCTGGGCACGCATAGGCATCTACGGGGCTTAGTAAAAGGGCCCTATATCTCTATTATTTATTATTTTATTTTATTTATTGCATTTGTACCCCACATTATCCCACCTTTTTGCAGGCTCAATGTGGCTTACAGAGTGTTATTATGATATAGTCATTTCATGATCTTAAATACACTACTACTACTACTACTACTTAACATTTCTAAAGCGCTACTATGGTTACGCAGCGCTGTACAATTTAACATGGAAGGACAGTCCCTGCTTGAAGAGCTTACAATCTAAAAAGACAAATGTACAGTTAATCAGATAGGTCAGACAGATTAGGGCAACCTATATGTTCGAAAGGTTAGGTTCCGAATGCAGCATTGAAGAGGTGAGCTTTAAGCAAGGATTTGAAGATGGGTAGGGAGGGGGCTTGGCGTAGGGATTCAGGAAGATTGTTCCAGGCATAGGGTGAGGCAAGGGAAAATGAGCGGAGCCTGGAATTGGCAATGGTGGAGAAGGGTACTGAGAGGAGGGATTTGTCATGTGAGCGGAGGTTACGGGCAGGAACGTAGGGGGAGATGAGGGTAGAGAGGTAGGGTGGAGCAGCAGACTGAGTGCATTTGTAAGTAAGGAGGAGAAGCTTGAATTGGATGCGGTATCTGATCGGAAGCCAGTGAAGCGACTTGAGGAGAGGGGTGATATGAGTATATCGGTTCTGGCGGAATATGAGACGTGCGGCAGAGTTCTGAATGGATTGAAGGGGGGATAGATGGCTGAGTGGGAGGCCAGTGAGGAGCAAGTTGCAGTAGTCGAGACGAGAGGTAATGAGAGCTTGGACGAGAGTTCGGGTGGTGTGCTCAGAGAGGAAAGGGCGAATTTTGTTGATGTTGAAAAGGAAGAAACGACAGGTTTTGGCAGTCTGCTGGATATGCGCAGAGAAGGAGAGGGAGGAGTCGAAGATGACCCCGAGGTTGCGGGCAGATGAGACGGGGAGGATGAGGGTGCCATCAACTGAGATAGAGAGTGGGGGAAGAGGATAAGTGGGCTTAGGTGAAAAGACGAGGAGCTCGGTCTTGGACATGTTCAGCTTCAGGTGGCGGTCAGCGGTGATGTCTGGTGTGGAGAGATAGAGCTGGGTGTCATCAGCGTAAAGATGATACTGGAAGCCATGAGATGAGATCAGTGAGCCTAGGGAAGAGGTGTAGATAGAGAAGAGAAGGGGTCCAAGAACAGAACCCTGGGGAACTCCAACAGATAGCAGGATGGGAGTGGAGGAAGATCCATGAGAGTGCACTCTGAATGTGCGGTGGGAGAGATAGGAGGAGAACTAGGAGAGCACAGAGCCCTGGAACCCAAATGAGGCCAGTGTGGCGAGAAGTAAATCGTGATTGACAGTGTCAAAAGCGGCAGAAAGATCGAGGAGGATGAGGATTGAGTAGTGGCCTCTGAATTTGGCCAGGAGCAGATCATTGCAGACTTTAGAGAGTGCTGTTTCTGTCGAGTGGAGAGGGCGGAAACCGGATTGGCGTGGGTCGAGGATGGCATGAGAGGAGAGAAAATCAAGACAGTGGCTGTGAACGGCGCGCTCAAGTATTTTGGAGAGGAAGGGTAGGAGAGAGATGGGGCGATATTTGGAGGGGCAGGTAGGGTCGAGTGATGGTTTTTTGAGGAGAGGTGTGACTACGGCGTGCTTGAAGGTGTCAGGGACAGTTGCAGTGGAGAGAGAGAGGTTAAGGATGCGATAGATGGAGGGGTTGACAGTATGGGCGATGGTGTTAAGTAGGTTGGTGGGGATGGGATCAGAGGAACAGGTGGTGCATTTCGAGGAGGAAAGAAGGCGGGAGGTTTCATCCTCGGTGATCTCAGGAAAGGAGGAGAAGGAGGCCTGGGTTGGTTGGTTGAGGGAGAAGGTAAATGGATGAAGAGGGGGGGTGGGGGTGATGGCTTGGTAGTGAATTCAAGGTTGATCTTTTGCACTTTGTCGTGGAAGTAATCAGCCAGTGATTGAGGAGAGAGTGAGGGGGGAGTGGGAGTGAGGGGCACCTTGAGGAGAGAGTTAAGGGTGGCGAAGAGACAACGAGGGTTGGAGCTGAGAGAATTGGTCAATTGGGTGTAATAGTCCTGTTTTGCAAGGAATAGGGAGGAGTGGAAAGAGGATAGCATGAATTTATAGTGAAGGAAGTCTGAATGAGTACGAGATTTCCTCCAGAGGCGTTCGGCAGATCGTGCGCAGGAGCGAAGGTAATGGATGCAAGGGGTCAGCCAGGGTTGGGGATTGGTACGCTTTGTGTGACGGGAGGTGGATGGTGCGAGGGTGTCCAGAGCAGAGGAGAGAGCGGCATTGTAAGCGGAGACCGCTTTGTCGACAGTCTCGGAGGACATGATGGATGGGAGGAGATTAGAGATACTAGCGGATAAGGTGAGGGGGTCAATGGCCTGGAGATTCCTGGAGGTGGTGGTTAAGGTTGGGCGGGGCAGAGGGGGGGGGGGGTGAAGGAGTGTGAATGTGATCAGGTGGTGATCGGAGAGAGGAAGAACTGAAGCTTGGAAGTTGGAGGGTGAGCCGGATGAGGAAAGGACGAGGTCAAGACAATGGCCATCACGGTGAGTAGGGGTGGTAGAGCACAGCTGGAGGTTGAAGGAGGAAGTTAGGGTGAGGAACTTAGAAGCGTGAGGGTCAGATGGGCCATCAACATGTATATTGAAGTCTCCGAGAATGAGAGATGGAGATGAGGGTTCGAGAAAGACAGAGAGCCAGGCATCGAAGTCGGTAAGGAAGGAAGAGAAGGATTTATCAGGGGGGCGGTAGATGACTGCTACTCTGAGTGGTAGCGGGTTGAATAGTCGGATGGAGTGGGCTTCAAAGGATGAGAAACAGTGAGACTGCGGTAGGAGGAGGGGTTGGAAACTACAGGAGGGCGAGAGTAGTAACCCAACGCCTCCACTGCGGCCAACTGGGCGGGGAGTGTGTGAGAAGAGGTGACCACCATGGCAAAGGGTTGCGACTGAGGCAGAGTCGTCCGGGGAGATCCAGGTTTCGGTTAGGGCGAGCAGTTGAAGGGAGTGGGAGATGGAGAGATCGTGGGTGAAGGGCAGTTTGTTGCAGACTAAGTGGGCATTCCACAAGGCGCAAGAGAAGGGGAGGGAAGAAGGGGGGAGGAGGGGAATAGAGACGAGATTGGAGACGTCCCGGGATCGTCCGCGTGGATAGGACGGGGACAGATGAGGGGGACCTGGATTAGGGTTAATGTCTCCGGCGGATAGTAGGAGGAGGAGCAAGAGAGAGCGGAGGAGGGAGGGGGAGAACGGGCGACGAAGGCGACGAAGACGGGGTGCACTTAGGAGGAATGGGGATGGGTTAATAGCAGGAAGGAAGTGTTGAAGGTTGAGAGCTAGGATGGAGGAGGGGGATAAGAGGGATGGTGAGGTGGTGAGGGATGGGGGTGAAAGGGGTATTGTCGTGGCGGACCAGGCGGGAGGGCAACGAGTTCCAATGGCGGACAGTGGGGGTGGGGAGGAGAAGAGATTAGGAAGGGACAGGGCAAGGAAGAGAATGTGGATAGGAGCCATATGTAGTGACTGAGGTGTAGCAGGTGACTGTGTGGTGACTAAGATGTTAAGCAGATAGATAGAATGGAGAGCTGGGTTGGAGGTTTGGAATTGATGGACTGGTAAATACAGTCGGTAATAAGCTGAAGGTAGATGAGGATTTAAATGGAAAGGTGATTGGCTATTCTTCCATGTTGTCTATTATGGTATTGTTTGTATTATACTGACATGTTTCCAATTTTACCTCATTTATATTTGGTCATTTTTCTATTGTTATCAAAATTGTAAAGGCCCTGTTTACTAAGCTGAGCTATAGGCACGCTAGTGTTTTCATGCTAACGCTAGAGACACCCATATATTCCTATGGTTCTGATGGCCATGAAAAGTCTGCTGAGACCCAGATAGTCAATGCTGGTGCCTGAAAAAGGTCTGCCATTAACTATCCAGGACTAATTTAACTAGCAACGGTCAGCGTTTAATTTAAAAAATGCTGACTACTACCGGCCAAATGTTGACAGATAAGTTTTTACTCATGCAAAACATTCCTTTAAAAGTGTTTGGTGGACTAACCTGGTAGTTCACTGTGATAAGGAAGGTTCCCAGTTTGTTTCGCTTATAAAAGATTGGTTGGGTGTGGGCATGTGATGGAGGTGGCTTTCATAGTAACTGAGGAGGAGGGAGTGATGATCATGGTCATGGAGACAGAGAAATAGTGGAGTGCCTCAGGGATCTGTACTAGGACTGGTGCTTTTTAACATATTTACAAATGCTCTGGAAATGTGAACAATGAGTGAGGTTATTAAATTTCCAGGCAAGGGAGAGAGGAGAATTGCTGGACATGGATAGATAGAGGGTAGGGCAGGGGAGAGAGGGGAGCTGCAGAACATGGATAGATGGATGGAAGAGAGGGCAGGGGAGAGAGGAGATTTGCTGGCATGGATGGATGGACGGGAGGGAAGGAGAAATTCTGGACATGGATGGAAGGGAGAGAAGACAGAGGAAGGAGATGCACATAGATTGAGGGGAAGGGAGAGAGGAGAAATGCTGGACAAGGATAGAGGGGAGGGAAGAGAGAGGAAGTGAGATGAACATGGATGGAGGGGAGAAGAAAGGAGAAATGCTGGACATGGATGGAGGAGAGGGAAGAGAGAGGGAGGAGATGTATACTAATGGAGATGAGGGAAAGGGGGAGAAAACTGCACATGGATGGAGAAATAGGCAAAAGCTGGATCCACTCTATACCTCCTCCAGCCAAGTCCGCGGAGGACCCAGCTTTTACTTCTGGATGTAGGGCAAGAAATGAAGAAGGAGGAAAGTAGAGAAATAAATGGAAAGGAAGCCCTGGAAATGGAGTTAAGAGAACAGATAGAGAGCAGCAGAATCAGAGACTGGAACCAACATGATCAGAAAAACAAAGTCACCAGAGAACAAAGGTAAAAAAAAATCATTTTATTTTCATTTTAGTGTTTGGAGGATCTCCAGTTTGAGAATTTATATCTGCTGTCTTATTTTGCATTGTATAGCAATGTGTTTCTTTCTTTTTCTGGTATTGTGCTGCATGCAGAGTCTAGCTTCTTAGGATTTCAGGTTAATTTTTGAAGAATTTGAAGAGGAGCTATCTCTTTTCTGCATGTGTGACTGCAAGGCCAAGTAAGTGTCTGAACATGGATCTGTTTGTTAGGTTCTGAGATTTTGATAACATATTGTGTTTCAGATTTGGCAAGACTTGTTCTCCTAATTCCTGGTCTGTATGCTAATTTTTTTGTGTCATTTTGGGTACTGAAGCTGTAACAGCTTACAGAAATTATTTATAATGGAGAAAAAAAACACAAGTTATTTTTCTTCTCCTATACTGGTGTAATATTTTTAATGATGCCTGTTTATTTGCACCATAGCAGGTAAAAGGGGTGTGGCTACTGTAGAGGTTGCCATATTATATTTGAAGATCTGCGCCAGAAGCTTAACATCTACATTTAAAAAGAAAATAGGCCAGTATGAATCTGCCTTTTCCTGCGGCTTCCCAGGTTTGGGGATAAGTGTTGTAAGTGCCACATTGGCTCCACGGCAGTGGTCCAAGGGCTCACAAACCCAGTGTTTTCTTTCTGAGCACTCTACCAAAACCCTCGTCCACACCCTTGTCACCTCTCGTTTAGACTACTGCAATCTGCTTCTTGCTGGCCTCCCACTTAGTCACCTCTCCCCTCTTCAATTGGTTCAAAACTCTGCTGCCCATCTCGTCTTCCGCCAGGGTCGCTTTACTCATACTACCCCTCTCCTCAAGTCGCTTCACTGGCTCCCTATCCGTTTTCACATCCTGTTCAAGCTTCTTCTACTAACCTATAAATGTACTCACTCTGCTGCTCCCCAGTATCTCTCCACACTCGTCCTTCCCTACACCCCTTCCCGTGCACTCCGCTCCATGGATAAATCCTTCTTATCTGTTCCCTTCTCCACTACTGCCAACTCTAGACTTCGCGCCTTCTGTCTCGCTGCACCCTACGCCTGGAATAAACTTCCTGAGCCCCTACGTCTTGCCCCATCCTTGGCCACCTTTAAATCTAGACTGAAAGCCCACCTCTTTAACATTGCTTTTGACTCGTAACCACTTGTAACCACTCGCCTCCACCTACCCTCCTCCTTCCTGTACACATTAATTGATTTGATTTGCTTACTTTATTTCTTGTCTATTAGATTGTAAGCTCTTTGAGCAGGGACTGTCTTTCTTCTATGTTTGTGCAGCGCTGCGTACGCCTTGTAGCGCTATAGAAATGCTAAATAGTAGTAGTAGAGAAGCCTAACAAAAACACAAGTCAGCAAGAAGCAGGGCTTACACTGCAGTCAAAGGTTTAAAGCAAACAAAGAGAAAAAAAACAACAATGTTCTTACCAGAACTCAGCCAGAAAAGGGAAAGGAAATGGGACTTGATATACCGCTTTTCTGAGGTTTTTGCAACTACATTCAAAGTGGTTTACATATATTCAGGTACTTATTTTGTACCAGGGGCAATGGAGGGTTAAGTGACTTGCCCAGAGTCACAAGGAGCTGCAGTGGGAATTGAACTCAGTTCTCCAGGATCAAAGTCCACTGCACTAACCACTAGGCTACTCCAAGCAGAGACAGAGTACACCCAGCTGCATGGGAGCAAGGAAATCAGAGAAGCAGCTAGGCTGTGGAAGCAAAGTAATCAAGAAAAGCAGCTGGGCTGACAACAACCGGCTCTCTGAACAGTGAAAGGTAACAAGGGAAACCACACAAGGAAACAAAACAGGTTTAAGCTAAAGAGCCTAGATAACAAGAAAGGAATCTATTCAGGTTCAAACCAGAACCACACACAGAACAGGACTTTGCTTGAGGAGCAAAGTAAACAGACAAGTAATCCATAGAGGTTTAAACCAGAACAACACACACACAAAAACAGAAGAGGGCTTTGCTTGAAAGCAAACCTAACAGGAAGGTAATCCATACAGTTTCAAACCAAAACCACTCACACAGGGCTCAAGGCTGTGCCCAAAAAGGCACAACATAACAAGAAGACCAGTTCCCTCAGAATCACACAACAGTACAAGAAAAAAGGAAAATAGTCCTGTTGCAAAGGCAACATAGCAAAGCTCCCTGGGTCCTTTTAAAGGAGTTGGCTGATGATGTCACAAGTAGAAAATAAAGCAGAAGCAGGGAGACCAAAGCGAGGCTTGTTTCAGGGACACCAAAGCGAGGCTTGGCTAACAGGAAGAACAACAGGAGAAAAGGCAGACTGGAGAGGTCACAGAGCTAGATACAGAGAAACAGTAGGTCTGAACATAAGGGCATGGCCACAACCATGACACTTCAGCTTCTTAATTGTATGTTTTCATTCTTGAGCCTATACTGGGGCATTTAAAGCTTGCTGAGTTCTGCAGACAGGCGAGGCAAATTTGCTTGATCTAAAAAATCAGAAATAAGTTGAGGCTCTCCAGGTGGCTGTCCTATATAAAGCTTTTGAAAATGCTCAGTGAAAAATTGCAATATACAGTCATGAGTACTGACTATGATATCCAATGCATCTTTTAATGAGAAAACCACCCTATTACCTCCCAAAAGTTTAACTATTTGGGCTAGCAGTTTACCAGTTTTATTTCTATATTTAGAAAAACAATGTTTTTGATAGATTATTGATATGTGTGCTCATGGATAAGAGAATTTAATGCTACTTGAGTAGCCAGATAAACATCTTTAGTCTGCAGGGAGGGGTTCCATAAGTAAGCTGCTTTGGCCATCCTAAGCTGTTTTTCTAAATTCTGAATTCCTGCAGCCAGCTTCTTAAGCTGGACGGTCGTATATGCGATAATGTCCCCCCTCAACACTGCTTTTGCAATGTCCCCCCAAAAAAGCCTAAATGTTGTCCATTGTGAACAAGGAAAGATTCCCATTTGGCAATCAAATATTTATGAAATTTGGCATTATGGGCAAGATATGCGGGGAAACACCAATCTGGAGAATGATCTGAAACTGCCTCAGGGTCTATCACTGCCTCTGTGACTGAAGAAAACAAGGAAGGGGAAATAAACATATAATCTAACCTGGAAAGGGTGTCATGTGTTCTGGATCTATGTGTGTAATCTGCCTCGGTGGGATGGAGCAACCGCCAGGCATCAACTATATCCAGTGTACTACAAAAGTGTGACAACACTCCTCGACCCAGTCAGACCACTCCATCCCCACCAGAGACATATGAGCATCCAGGTCAGGGTCCATCAGCAGATTCATGTCTCCCACCACTAAAAGTGCTTTCTCCAAATATGGAAACAAATGTTTCAAAAGGGAAGGGTAAAAGGTACTATCATACGGAGTAGGGCATACACTACCAGTAGAGAGAGCTTTCTCACCTGCAACCAGAGGTTTAACAGGAGGTACCTCCCACCCGGATCTGTCAGCAGAACCTCCACAGCATATGCTAAGGCCTTACTATGAAGGACTGCTACTCCCCCTCTACAGGTGCCTGATGTTGCATGGCAAACCTCCCCCACGCAACTACATTTCAATTTCAAGTGTGCTTGGACATGCCACGTCTGCCCCCTCCCTCCGCAAGGTAATACCTCCCACATTCCAGGTAACTATATGACAGCTAGGGACAGATATCACAGTCCCACATAGAAACCAAACATAGAAGAAATTATACCTACAATACCAGAGTCAGGGGGCCCAGCCTCCAACTTGACCCAATCTTCTGGGCATAGAGAAGCCGGTTGTTTCAATACAGTAACTGCTACTACTACTACTTAACATTCCTTCCTGTAGCATGCAAGTATACCCACTCTCCCACCTCAAACCACCTCACCTCCCTTTTATACCTAATGTCCCAAACCTCCCCAGTAAAAGCACTCCATACACCCTCAGTGGCGGCCTGCTTAAGGGGTCACGATACATGCAAGAGTGGCTGGAATGGAAAAACTAGTCAGGCTGCAGAAACATAAACCTTGGAGATACGCTCTTTTTTTTTTGGGGGGGGGGGGGGGGTCCTTTTCAGTTTTCACCTTTTGAAATATATATAGCTGTAGTTTTTTGTGAATTATATTTCCCTTCCTGATTACTCCACCTAAATATACTTCTTCTACAGCTAAATATGCTTCTTTTCTTTCTTCCTAGTTCTTTCTTTTCTTTCCCTCTTTTTCTTTCTTTGTCTCTTTTACTGGATAATATTTGTATAAATTTACACTGATATTTCCTTGGTATATTTTTGACTTGCTGCATTTTTCTTGCTCTGGTTATTATAATAATTATTTAAATTGAAAAAAAAAAAAGGAATTACAATAGTCTAACTGAGATAAAAATAGACTTTGCACAACCATCCTAAACTCCTCAGAATGAATTATTGGCTTTCTTTTGTTAATCGTCCACAGTTGAATCTTTCTAAAATCACCTTGTCAGTAAATCTCTTAATTTTCCTATCTATTGCTATGTCACAGACTCCTATTAAGTCCTTAACTTTGCCTTCATTTATGCTTTTCTAAAGATCATTTATGTATAGCTCATGCTTTCTTAAACACCAAAACTATGCTACCCTCTGTCAAAAAAAAAAAAAAGCTTCTTTGCATTGCTCTTGAAAGCATCCCTAGCAGGGAGAAATGATAGAGCCATTTAAATGCCTACATGGCATTAATGCAAAGAAGACAAGTCTCCTTCAATTGAAAGGAAGCTCTGGAATGAGGGGGGTATAGGGATCTTGCCAGGTACTTGTGACCTGGATTGGCCACTGTTAGAAACAGGATACTGGGCTTGATTGACCTTTGGTCTTTCCTAGTATGGCAACACTTATGTTCTTAAGGGGACAGACTCAGGATTAGTTTAGGAAATACTTCTTCAAGGAAAGGGTAGTGAATCCTTTCCACTGAAAAATCTTTGGTTTGTATGTTTTTCATTCACTCAAATACATCTGTTGTTTTAGCCTTTTGAGCATGTCCATAAGCCTTCAGATTCCATCATCCTAACTAAACAGATTGTTTACAAAACAGTCCTCTCTGCTGACTTCTCCTATCAATTTACTAATTGGTGGACTCTTCTTCCAAGGGCTGTTAGATCTCTACATGATTGCAGTTGCGTTCGAAAATTATTAAAAACTTTTCTTTTCAAAAAGTTCCTGCAACAAAGTAATGGAAGACAGGAAAAACTACTTTTATGCAAAATGCTATTCAATGTTAACTTGTATAACTACTTATAATTAGACACTTGTTATACAATACAACCTTGTAAAATAATTCATAAACTAATTTTTGTAAAGGTTTATATAGCTGTATTTGGAAGATGTACTCAACATTTTTCCTCGGCAGCCATTTTGAAAACCTGGTGGCGCCGCCCGCAGCATAAAAGAGCAAAGCTGAGAAGGAGGCATGGCAGAGGGCAGGAAAGAGTGGGATTCTTTCCTGCCCCCGCAACCACAGAGGTCACTAGACCACTAGGGCTTCCTTCAAGGATCAAGGTAGGTCTTCTTGGAAACGCTGTAGTGTAGCACAGGGTAAGCATGGCAGTTTCTGGCACCCCTCGAATGTTGGTACCCCCCTGCCATGCATACCCTGCTTACGGCGTTCCACTGGGCCTATAAGGGCCCAGAGGCTCTTCCCCCCCCAAAAAAAAGCCTCAGTCGGCCCTCCCTGGTCCTACCTTGAAGGGCTCTGGTGGTCTAATGGCCTCTGCGGGGACAGAAAAGAATCCCACTCTTTCCTGCCTGCTGCCGCTACTCTTCATGGCACCACTGTTTTTAAAAATTGCCACCAAGACTTCCTGTGGCAGTCTCATGGGACTGCCAAGACCTGTGAGACTACCATGGGAAGTCTTTGCAGCCATTTTGGAAACACATCAGCAGCACCAGACAGAGTATGGTAGCAAGCAGGAAAGTGTGCGGTTATTTCCTGCCCCTGAAGAAGCCACTAGACCACCAGGGCCCTTAAATGTAGGACTGGGGAGGACCCACTGAGACTCAAGGGTCTCTAGTGTGTGGGAGAGGGGTGGCAGCTGTGGCAGTAGAGGGGGCTGTACTACTAATACTACTTATCACTTCTATAGCGCTATAAGGCATACGCAGCGCTGTACACCATACATGAAAAGACAGTCCCTGCTCAAAGAGCTCACAATCTAAATAGGACAGGCAAACTACTACGGCGTCACTCACATGGAAACAGGCAAACAGACAGAACAGCTAAGAGGTAAGGGAATTAAAGAGGTGGGGATAAAAGGGTACAGGGCAAGTGAGTAGTGGTTAGGAGTGAAAAGCAGTGTAGTGTGTGGAATGGGGGGCAACAGCAGCGGTGGGTGGGAGTGGCAGGCAGCAGCCAGGGGGTGCCCAATGACCTTCACTGCCTGAGGGCATAGATCACTGTCAGTCCGCCCCTGATGCTTAGTGTGAATTTTTCCCCTCACCTACATTTGAGCAACAATTTCTGAATCTGGAACATGATGCCCAAAGGGATTAGCAGAGCCTGGTGCATCTTCCACCTACCCAAATCTGTCTACAGTGGCACCAGAATCCCCGCAGTGCAGCTCTGTCCTTCACTTTCTGTAAAGCTAATTTGTATCTTTTGTACTAAAACAGAAGGCTAAGTGGAAATCCCCTGCCGTCATGTTCCCATCAGTGGTGTTTCCTTCTCAAGGCCATGTCAGTTCTAATATTAAAACACACACACACACATTTATATTTTTGTGCCAAACCACAGGAAGTCCCAGTTCTTGAGAAGTGGCCAAATTGTTCTGAACTGTTCCTTCCCACTTTTCTCTTCATATGTGTTTTAGCTCAGAAACAGATGGCAGCCCCTGTGATCAGTGAAGCAATTTGGGAAAGAGAGGGGGGGCTGAGGCTCATTGCCATCAACAGATGCTGGGAGAGAATGCAGGTATCTCTGCATCAGCTAAAAGTACTTCCACTGTTTGGTCAAGGATAGGGTGATTCAGAAACAATGGAACCTAGAAAGACAATATAGAGTAGAAAATAAAGATGTGGTTGCATCACATTTTTTTAATACAGTACAACATGCAAAATAGCTTACAGGGTTGAATTCTCATCTAGGGTGTATTTCCTTCCACTGCATTTCAGCAGAGAAATTGCCATGCCCCCTCTTAGATGTGACTAGGACTGTAATAATGAACGCTATTTAAAGCAAGCCTTGTCCTGCCATCTTGCATCACAACAAAGAACCAGTTTTGCTTTTTTTAACTCCTTCTGGCTTCCAGATTATTTAGCCAACTACTGCATCAGGTGTGTTCAATTGCTGCTACCTGGGACAGTGGCGTTCCTAGGGGGGCTGGCACCCGGGGCGGATTGCCGATGCACCCCGCCCCCCCGGGTACAGCGCCCCCCCCCCCCCGATGCAGCGCAGACCCCCCCCCCCCCGGCGAAAGGACACCCCCGCGAAGGACCCCCCACCGGGTGCACGCCGCCGCGGGGGTGCCGCGCACGCCTGTCCTCCATTGTTCCATGCTTCTTCTCTGCCCCGGAACAGGAAGTAACCTGTTCCGGGGCAGAGAAGAAGCATGGAACAACGGAGGACAGGTGCGCGCAGCACCCCCCCAGCAGCGTGCACCCGGGGCGGACCGCACCCACCACCCCCCCCTAGGAATGTCACTGACCTGGGAAGGGAAGGGGGGGGGAGAATCCCAATTTACATAGAAACAGAGAAAAATCAAGGCAGAGAAAGACTATATGAAGTGGAGGAGTGCCCTTCAGTTCAAAGCAGTTTACAAAGTACAAAGAGACTGGACAGGCCAGTGATAACAATAAAACCAAACTAAACTGTATATTTAAAAAGAAACATCAAGAGAGTAGCACATACTTTTTAAACAACAGTGTTTCAAGATTTCAGTGAAATTCCCTATGAGAATCAGATAATCTGATTACCATTGAAATATATTTCCCTAACTTAGCAGCTTAATATGCCAAAAGATATTCCAAATTCTTCAAAGGTTTAATACTCTTAGGGGCTGGAAAGACAAAAAAGTTATTATTCCCTTTCCTGAGGTTCTTTTTAGCTTCCACTATCGTAAAGTGTTCATAAAAGTAGCAAGGAACCAATCCAAACAAAACCATACAGTATATAGAAAGCATGCCAGTTTGAATAAAATCCTTGCCTCAACAGGCAACCAATGCAGCTTAATGTAATAAGATGATAGTCTATCTGACTTCTTCAAAGAAAAAAAATCAGGTGAAGAGCTGTATTCTAGATAGTTTGAATTCTTAGTTTGAATTCTTGTCTGAAGATGCTTTGTATAGCCTAAATAAGCAATATTACAATAGTCGAGCTGACTCAAAATAGCAGACTGTACAAGTAACCTAAACTGGTCCACCTTAAAAATTTTTTACGAATCTGTCATAATTTCTTTAAAAAGCAAAAACGTTTTTCTGATTAGAAAGTTCATTTGTTCCACTAGAAATAATCTACTATCCAAACAGAATCCCAGAATTTGAATAGTGGACACAAGTTTATAAGCTAGACTCATATTTGGGAAAACGAAATACGAAAGCACCAAACCCCTAAAAGAAAAACTACACTGGCTCCCATTAAAAGAACAAATTGCATTCAAAGTTTGCATCCTGGTCCATAAAATCGTTCACGGGGAAGCTCCGACCTATATGTCAGACCTCATAGACTTGCTTACTAGGAATGCAAAAAGATCAGCACGCACATTCCTCAATCTCCACCACCCCAGCTGCAAAGGACTAAAATATAAAACTACATATGCATCAAGCTTCTCCTACATATGCACACAACTATGGAACGCATTACCGAAGACCATAAAAACAATGCATGACCTAACAATCTTCCGTAGACTACTGAAAACTGACCTGTTCAAGAAGGCCTACTACAACGATCCATCTTATTTACAAAATCATTAGACTTTACACAATATAGACAAAACCGAACTTCTGTCAATTGACTTGTCACTCAGAAACCTCAATGCAGTATCATAATATATTCTTCTTTACCATGTATGTATGCACCTTAATGCATTACCATTTGTAATTCTGTACCCGTAAATGGCGATTGCCATCACAGCATGATGTAAGCCACATTGAGCCTGCAAATTGGTGGGAAAATGTGGGGTACAAATGCTACAAATAAATAATCATTCTGATTAATAGAAATCATTGATGGAAGCAGCCTTGAAGAATTACCAAAACTTATAAACTTTGTTTCTTTCTTTTTTTTTTTTGTATGAAGCTTTAGTTTATGTTTAGTTTAACATCCAACTTTCAATCAAGGCTAGTCCCTTTTGAACCCTGGGCAGCTCCAACTCCAAATTATTTATCAGGAATAATCTGGAAATATCATCCACATAAATGTATGATATATAAGCATTTTTCTCAAATTCAAATCCCAAAGAATACAGAAACCCATTAAAGAGGATCGGGGATAGTGGAGAACCCTGAGGTACATAAGTACATAAGTAATGCCATACTGGGAAAAGACCAAGGGTCCATCGAGCCCAGCATCTTGTCCACGACAGCGGCCAATCCAGGCCAAGGGCACCTGGCAAGCTTCCGAAACGTACAAACATTCTATACATGTTATTCCTGGGATTTTGGATTTTTCCAAGTCCGTTTAGTAGCGGTTTATGGACATGTCCTTTAGGAAACCGTCCAACCCCTTTTTAAACTCTGCTAAGCTAACCACCTTCACCACATTTTCCGGCAATGAATTCCAGAGTTTAATTACACGTTGGGTGAAGAAAAATGTTCTCTGATTTGTTTTAAATTTACTACAGCTGGAGAAGAGAACCAACTGAAAGTAACAGGATAGATCATAAGGAATGCCAAGCCAAATGCAAAGCGGAGATAAGGAGGGCAAAAAAGGACTTTGAGAAGAAATTAGCGTTGGAAGCAAAAATACATAGTAAAAATTTTTTTAGATACATTAAAAGCAGGAAACCGGCCAAAGAGTCGGTTGGGCCGCTGGACGAAAATGGTGTTAAAGGGGCGATCAAGGAGGACAAAGCCGTAGCGGAGAAATTAAATGAATTCTTTGCTTCGGTCTTCACCGAGGAGGATTTGGGGGGGACACCGGTGCCGGAAAGAATATTTGAAGCGGGGGAGTCGGAGAAACTAAACAAATTCTCTGTAACCTTGGAGGATGTAATGGGTCAGTTCAGCAAGCTGAAGAGTAGTAAATCACCGGGACCTGATGGTATTCATCCCAGAGTATTAATAGAACTAAAAAATGAACTTGCGGAGCTACTGTTAGAAATATGCAATCTGTCCCTAAAATCGAGTGTAGTACCGGAAGACTGGAGGGTAGCCAATGTTACTCCGATTTTTAAGAAGGGTTCCAGAGGAGATCCGGGAAATTATAGACCGGTGAGTCTGACGTCGGTGCCGGGCAAGATGGTGGAGGCTATTATTAAGAATAAAATTGCAGAGCATATACAAAAACATGGACTGATGAGACAAAGTCAGCACGGATTTAGTGAAGGGAAGTCTTGCCTCACCAATCTAATGCATTTTTTTGAGGGGGTAAGCAAACATGTGGACAATGGGGAGCCGGTTGATATTGTATATCTGGATTTTCAGAAGGCGTTTGACAAAGTGCCGCACGAAAGACTCCTGAAGAAATTGCAGAGTCATGGAATCGGAGGTAGGGTATTATTATGGATTAAGAACTGGTTGAAAGATAGGAAGCAGAGAGTAGGATTGCGTGGCCAGTATTCTCAGTGGAGGAGGGTAGTTAGTGGGGTCCCGCAGGGGTCTGTGCTGGGTCCGTTGCTTTTTAATGTATTTATAAATGACCTAGAGATGGGAATAACTAGTGAGGTAATTAAATTCGCCGATGACACAAAATTATTCAGGGTCGTCAAGTCGCAGGAGGAATGTGAACGATTACAGGAGGACCTTGCGAGACTGGGAGAATGGGCGTGCAAGTGGCAGATGAAGTTCAATGTTGACAAATGCAAAGTGATGCATGTGGGTAAGAGGAACCCGAATTATAGCTACGTCTTGCAAGGTTCCGCGTTAGGAGTTACGGATCAAGAAAGGGATCTGGGTGTCGTCGTCGATGATACGCTGAAACCTTCTGCTCAGTGTGTTGCTGCGGCTAGGAAAGCGAATAGAATGTTGGGTGTTATTAGGAAGGGTATGGAGTCCAGGTGTGCGGATGTTATAATGCCGTTGTATCGCTCCATGGTGCGACCGCACCTGGAGTATTGTGTTCAGTACTGGTCTCCGTATCTCAAAAAAGATATAGTAGAATTGGAAAAGGTACAGCGAAGGGCGACGAAAATGATAGTGGGGATGGGACGACTTTCCTATGAAGAGAGGCTGAGAAGGCTAGGGCTTTTCAGCTTGGAGAAGAGACGGCTGAGGGGAGATATGATAGAAGTGTATAAAATAATGAGTGGAATGGATCGGGTGGATGTGAAGCGACTGTTCACGCTATCCAAAAATACTAGGACTAGAGGGCATGAGTTGAAGCTACAGTGTGGTAAATTTAAAACGAATCGGAGAAAAGTTTTCTTCACCCAACGTGTAATTAGACTCTGGAATTCGTTGCCGGAGAACGTGGTACGGGCGGTTAGCTTGACGGAGTTTAAAAAGGGGTTAGATAGATTCCTAAAGGACAAGTCCATAGACCGCTATTAAATGGACTTGGAAAAATTCCGCATTTTTAGGTATAACTTGTCTGGAATGTTTTTACGTTTGGGGAGCGTGCCAGGTGCCCTTGACCTGGATTGGCCACTGTCGGTGACAGGATGCTGGGCTAGATGGACCTTTGGTCTTTCCCAGTATGGCACTACTTATGTACTTATGTACTTATGTACACTGTAGTTTAATCGCATGCCCCCTAGTCCTAGTATTTTTGGAAAGTGTGAACAGACGCTTCACATCCACCTGTTCCATTCCACTCATTATTTTATATACCTCTATCATGTCTCCCCTCAGCCGTCTCTTCTCCAAGCTGAATAGCCCTAGCCTCCTTAGTCTTTCTTCATAGGGAAGTCGTCCCATCCCCGCTATCATTTTAGTCGCCCTTCGCTGCACCTTTTCCAATTCTACTATATCTTTCTTGAGATGCGGCGACCAGAATTGAACACAATACTCAAGGTGCGGTCGCACCATGGAGCGATACAACGGCATTATAACATCCTCACACCTGTTTTCCATACCTTTCCTAATAATACCCAACATTCTATTCGCTTTCCTAGCCGCAGCAGCACACTGAGCAGAAGGTTTCAGCGTGTTATCGACGACGACACCCAGATCCCTTTCTTGGTCGGTAACTCCTAACGTGGAACCTTGCATGACGTAGCTATAATTCGGGTTCTTTTTTCCCACATGCATCACCTTGCACTTGCTCACATTAAACGTCATCTGCCATTTAGCCGCCCAGTCTCCCAGTCTCGTAAGGTCCTTTTGTAATTTTTCACAATCCTGTCGCGAGTTAACGACTTTGAATAACTTTGTGTCATCAGCAAATTTAATTACCTCGCTAGTTACTCCCATCTCTAAATCATTCATAAATATATTAAAAAGCAGCGGTCCTAGCACAGACCCCTGAGGAACCCCACTAACTACCCTTCTCCATTGTGAATACTGCCCATTTAACCCCACTCTCTGTTTCCTATCCTTCAACCAGTTTTTAATCCACAATAGGACATTTCCTCCTATCCCATGACCCTCCAATTTCCTCTGTAGCCTTTCATGAGGTACCTTGTTAAACGCCTTTTGAAAATCCAGATACACAATATCAACCGGCTCCCCTTTGTCTACATGTTTGTTTACTCCTTCAAAGAATTGAAGTAAATTGGTCAGGCAAGATTTCCCCACACAAAAGCCGTGCTGACTCGGTCTCAGTAATCCATGTCCTCGGATGTGCTCTGTAATTTTGTTTTTAATAATAGCCTCTATCATTTTCCCCGGCACCGACGTCAGACTCACCGGTCTATAATTTCCCGGATCTCCTCTGGAGCCTTTTTTAAAAATGGGCGTTACATTGGCCACCCGCCAATCTTCCGGTACCACGCTCGATTTTAAGGATAAGTTGCATATCACTAGCAGTAGCTCCGCAAGCTCATTTTTCAGTTCTATCAGTACTCTAGGATGAATACCATCCGGTCCAGGAGATTTGCTACTCTTCAGTTTGCCGAACTGCCCCATTACGTCCTCCAGGTTTACCGTGAAGTCAGTAAGTTTCTCTGACTCGTCCGCTTGAAATACCATTTCCGACACCGGTATCCCACCCAAATCTTCCTCGGTGAAGACCGAAGCAAAGAATTCATTCAGTCTCTCCGCTACGTCTTTGTCTTCCTTGATCGCCCCTTTTACCCCTCGGTCATCCAGCGGCCCAACCGATTCTTTTGCCGGCTTCCTGCTTTTAATATACCGAAAAAATTTTTACTATGTTTTTTTGCCTCTAATGCTATCTTTTTTTCGTAATCCCTCTTGGCCTTCTTTATCTGCGCCTTGCATTTGCTTTGACACTCCTTATGCTGCTTCTTGTTATTTTCAGACGGTTCCTTCTTCTATCACATGGGCTTTTCCAGCCTTCTGAGAAATCAGTCTGTATCTTAACTTTATATGAGATTTTGCCTCTCTTTTTACAGAGCTGCACTAGTAATGCCAACACAGCCCATTCAAAGTAAATGGGCTATGTTGGCATTGTCACGTGGCTTTGTAAAAAAAAGGGGGGGGGGGTAGTTTAAAAAACCTTGGAACCAATTGTAAACTGTACCTGTGATTCCAATATCTGCAAGTATCATCAGTAAAATAGTATAATCTATGAGATCAAAAGCACTAGAGGGCTCAAATTGTAAAAGCAGTACTTGTTTCCCCTTATTTAAAAATGAGCGAATATTATTATTTCTTGAACCGACTACTGTCTCAGTACTAAACAGAGACTGAAATCCAGATTGAGAATAATGTAACATACCATGTAATTCTAAATATTCTGTCAAATGTTTAGCCACCAGACCCTCCATTAATTTAACAAAAAATGGAATTGAGGCCACCAGCCTATAATTTGAAATAACAGAATTGGAAACCTTTTTTTATCTTTAGGAATCGGTGTAACTATAATTTCTCCTAGTTCAGTAGAGAACTGCCCTGATATAACTGACTTTTAATCCATCTAAACTAAAGATCTCTAAAATCCAATGGGGCTGATTTCACAATATATTGTGGGTTAACATCTAAATGACAATAGGATCAACTATATTTCCAAAAAAGAGCAACAAATATTTTCCAAGAAATTGGCTCAAACTCAGACCAAATTCTGTCCACCGAACTACCTTGAGTAGGTGAAAAGAACCCATCAGAGTTTATCAAAGGAAAAAATGATAGTCCTTCAAATTGGGATCTAATAGCTTTTATTTTATCTCTAAAGTACTCAGGCAATTGAGAGGTTGTGGGTAATTTATCAGAATTCTGCACTTGAACTGATTCAGTAACAATATAGGAATTCAGTATACTAAACAGAACTTTCAGATCTGGCACCAGAGTAAAAAATCTCTTCTTTTAACCTTCAACGACTCTTTGTAATTATGAATGGCCTTTCTCCAATTAGTCCGATTCTTTAAAAAGGTGCCAGAGGTGATCCTGGAAATTATACACTGGTGAGCCTGACGTCGGTGCCAGGCAAAATGGTGAAGACTATTGTAAAGAACAAAATTGCTGATCATATTCAAAAGCATGGACTAATGAGACAAAGCCAACATGGATTTAGTGAAGGGAAATCATGCCTCACCAATCTATTACATTTGTTTGAAGGGGTGAACAAACATGTGGATAAAGGTGAGCCGGTCGATATTGTGTATCTGGATTTTCAAAAGGCATTTGACAAAGTACCTCACGAAAGACTCCAGAGGAAATTGGAGAGTCATGGGATAGGAGGTAGTGTTCTATTGTGGATTCAAAACTGGTTAAAATATAGAAAACAGAGAGTAGGGATAAATGGTCAGTATTCTCAATTGAGAAGGGTAGATAGTGAAGTTCCCCAGGGGTCTGTGTTGGGACCGCTACTTTTTAACATACTTATAAATGATCTAGAGATGGGAATAACTAGTGAGGTAATTAAATTTGCTTACAACACAAAATCATTTAAAGTTGTTAAAAACCCAGAGCATTGTGAAAAATTACAAGAGGACCTTACGAGACTGGGCATTCAAATGGCAGATGACGTTTAATGTGAGCAAGTGTAAAGTGATGCGTGTGGGAAAGAGGAACCCGAAATACAGCTACATAATGCAAGGTTCCACACTAGGAGTCACTGACCAGGAAAGGGATCTAGGAATCATTGTCGATGATATGTTGAAACCCTCTGCTCAGTGTGCGGTGGTAGCTACAAAAGCAAATAGAATGTTAGGTATTATTAGGAAAGGAATGGAAAACAAAAATGAGGACGTTATAATGCCTTTGTATTGTTCCATGGTGCGACTGCAATTCGAATATTGTGTTCAATACTGGTCACCATATCTCAAAAAAGGTATAGTGGAATTAGAAAAGGTACAGAGAAGGACAACGAAAATGATAAAGGCGATGGGACGACTTCCCTATGAGGAAAGCCTAAAGCAGTTAGCGCTCTTCAGCTTGGAGAAAAGACGGCTGAGGGAAGATATGATAGAGGTCTATGAAATAATGAGTGGAATGGAATGGTTAGATGTGAATCGCATGTTTATTCTTTCCAAAAATACTAGGACTAGGGAGCACGCAATGAAGCTACAAAGTAGTAAATTTAAAACAAATTGGAGAAAATATTTCTTCACTCAACGTGTAATTAAACTCTGGAATTTGTTGCTAGAGATTGTGGTAAAGGCAGTTAGCTTAGCAGGGTTAAAAAAAAGACTTGGATTACTTCCTAAAAAGAACAGTCCATAAGTCATTATTAAGATGGACCTGGGGGAAATCCACTGCTTATTTCTAGGATAAGCAGCATAAAATGTACTGTTTTGGGATCTGCTTGGTACTTGTGACCTGGATTGGCCACTGTTGGAATGGTGGACTTGATGGACTTTCGGTTTGTCCCAGTATGGCAATGCTTATTTTCTCAGTTATAAGTATTATTATTATTATTATTATTATTATTATTATTATTATTAGAGCCATGAAGTTACTTTTGATACATTCAGATGGATACATAGCAGTATTATTGGTGCCAACATGGATGAGCAGTGGAGTACCTCAAGGATTTGTATTGGAGCTATTTGTGAGTAACATTGCTTGAAGGATTAGAAGGGAAGGTTTGCCTTTTTGCAGACAACATGAAGATCTGCATTAGAGTGGACACTCCGGAGGAAGTAGACAACATGAGTAGTGATCTAAAAAGATTAGAAGAATGGTCGAATGTTGGCAGTTAAAATTTAATGCAAAGAAGTGTAGAGTGATGCACATGGGATGAAGAAACCTAAAAGAGTTGCAATTCCTAGGATTTGAGAGGCTGATAAGCACAGACCAGGAGAGGGTCCTTGGAGGGATAGTGTCGTAGGATCTTAAGGCAACAAAATAATGTGACAAGGCAGTGGTCATAGCCAGAAGGACGCTGGCTGCAAGGAGTGAGATATATCCAGTAGAAGAAGGAAGGTGTTACTTAATGCCTTTCAACAAGTCATTGTTGAGGCTCTGTTTGGAGTATTGTGTTACTTAATGCCTTTCAACAAGTCATTGTTGAGGCTCTGTTTGGAGTATTGTGTTCAATTTTAGAGTCCATATCTCACATGGGGGTCTTTTACTAAGGTGCGCTTGCATTTTTAGTGGGCACTAAAAACAGGCGCACACTAAACGTTAGAGATGCCAATGTATTCCTATGGGCGTCTCTAATATTTAGTGCGCGCCTATTTTTATCACGTGCTAAAAATGCAAGCGCTCCTCAGTAAAAGACTCCTTAAGGACATTAAAAGACTTGAGGTAGTTCAGAGGAAGGTGACAAAAGTCACATGGGGGCTTGTGCCAAAAGGTGTATGAGAAGAGACTTGAAGACCTCAATATGTACTGTATAACCTAGAAGAAAGGAGGGTAAGGAGAAATATGATACAGACATTTAAATACTTAAACGGTATTAATATGCAAACTAATCTTTTTCAGAGATGGAGAAGCAGTGGAACTAGAGGTCACGAGTAGAGGTTGCAGGGTAGGAGACTCCGGAGCAATGTCAGGCCATTAGCATTATGGCCCCTTTTTACCACAGCTTAGTAAAAGGGCCCCTTAGTGAACATAACAAACAAGGTGGAGCATAAGGTATGGTGAGTTTTGATAAATGTTCTGGGGTACCTTCCTGCAGAGCTCGATACATCAAAAGCAGGACCTTAAGTTGTATTCGAGAGGCAATCAGAAGCCAGTGTAAGTTCCAAAACAATGAGGAGAGATGATCCCGATGCTTGGCATTACAGACAAAATGAGCCACTATATTTTGAAGAGACTGTAGTCCTTTCAGTGCTGTTTGAGGTAAGCCAGCATATACAATATTACAGTAATCCATGTGCATAAGTACATAAGTACATAAGTAGTGCCATACTGGGAAAGACCAAAGGTCCATCTAGCCCAGCATCCTGTCACCGACAGTGGCCAATCCAGGTCAAGGGCACCTGGCACGCTCCCCAAACGTAAAAACATTCCAGACAAGTTATACCTAAAAATGAGGAATTTTTCCAGTCCATTTAATAGCGGTCTATGGACTTGTCCTTTAGGAATCTATCTAACCCCTTTTTAAACTCCGTCAAGCTAACCGCCCGTACCACGTTCTCCGGCAATGAATTCCAGAGTCTAATTACATGTTGGGTGAAGAAAAATTTTCTCCGATTCGTTTTAAATTTACCACACTGTAGCTTCAACTCATGCCCTCTAGTCCTAGTATTTTTGGATAGCGTGAACAGTCGCTTCACATCCACCCGATCCATTCCACTCATTATTTTATACACTTCTATCATATCTCCCCTCAGCCGTCTCTTCTCCAAGCTGAAAAGCCCTAGCCTTCTCAGCCTCTCTTCATAGGAAAGTCGTCCCATCCCCACTATCATTTTCGTCGCCCTTCGCTGTACCTTTTCCAATTCTACTATATCTTTTTTGAGATACGGAGACCAGTACTGAACACAATACTCCAGGTGCGGTCGCACCATGGAGCGATACAACGGCATTATAACATCCGCACACCTGGACTCCATACCCTTCTTAATAACACCCAACATTCTATTCGCTTTCCTAGCCGCAGCAGCACACTGAGCAGAAGGTTTCAGCGTATCATCGACGACGACACCCAGATCCCTTTCTTGATCCGTAACTCCTAACGCGGAACCTTGCAAGACGTAGCTATAATTCGGGTTCCTCTTACCCACATGCATCACTTTGCACTTGTCAACATTGAACTTCATCTGCCACTTGCACGCCCATTCTCCCAGTCTCGCAAGGTCCTCCTGTAATCGTTCACATTCCTCCTGCGACTTGACGACCCTGAATAATTTTGTGTCATCGGCGAATTTAATTACCTCACTAGTTATTCCCATCTCTAGGTCATTTATAAATACATTAAAAAGCAACGGACCCAGCACAGACCCCTGCGGGACCCCACTAACTACCCTCCTCCACTGAGAATACTGGCCACGCAATCCTACTCTCTGCTTCCTATCTTTCAACCAGTTCTTAATCCATAATAATACCCTACCTCCGATTCCATGACTCTGCAATTTCTTCAGGAGTCTTTCGTGCGGCACTTTGTCAAACGCCTTCTGAAAATCCAGATATACAATATCAACCGGCTCCCCATTGTCCACATGTTTGCTTACCCCCTCAAAAAAATGCATTAGATTGGTGAGGCAAGACTTCCCTTCACTAAATCCGTGCTGACTTTGTCTCATCAGTCCATGTTTTTGTATATGCTCTGCAATTTTATTCTTAATAATAGCCTCCACCATCTTGCCCGGCACCGACGTCAGACTCACCGGTCTATAATTTCCCGGATCTCCTCTGGAACCTTTCTTAAAAATCGGAGTAACATTGGCTACCCTCCAGTCTTCCGGTATTACACTCGATTTTAGGGACAGATTGCATATTTCTAACAGTAGCTCCGCAAGTTCATTTTTTAGTTCTATTAATACTCTGGGATGAATACCATCAGGTCCCGGTGATTTACTACTCTTCAGCTTGCTGAACTGACCCATTACATCCTCCAAGGTTACAGAGAATTTGTTTAGTTTCTCCGACTCCCCCGCTTCAAATATTCTTTCCGGCACCGGTGTCCCCCCCAAATCCTCCTCGGTGAAGACCGAAGCAAAGAATTCATTTAATTTCTCCGCTACGGCTTTGTCCTCCTTGATCGCCCCTTTAACACCATTTTCGTCCAGCGGCCCAACCGACTCTTTGGCCGGTTTCCTGCTTTTAATGTATCTAAAAAAGTTTTTACTATGTATTTTTGCTTCCAACGCTAATTTCTTCTCAAAGTCCTTTTTTGCCCTCCTTATCTCCGCTTTGCATTTGGCTTGGCATTCCTTATGATCTATCCTGTTACTTTCAGTTGGTTCTCTTCTCCACTTTCTGAAGGATTGTTTTTTGGCTCTAATGATTTCCTTTATCTTACTGTTTAGCCACGCCGGCTGACGTTTAGTCTTTTTTCCCTTTTTTCTAATACGTGGAATATATTTGTCCTGAACCTCCAGGATGGTGTTTTTAAACAGCATCCACGCCTGATGCAAGTTTTTTACTCTGCGAGCTGCTCCTTTCAGTCTTTTTTTCACCATTTTTCTCATTTTGTCGTAATCACCCTTTCTATAGTTAAACGCTAGCGTACTTGATTTCCTAGTTTCACTTCCTTCAATGCCAATATCAAAACCGATCATATTATGATCACTGTTATCAAGCGGCCCTCGTATCGTTACCCCCTGCACTAGATCATGAGCACCACTAAGGACTAAGTCTAGTATTTTTCCTTCTCTTGTCGGCTCCTGAACTAGCTGTTCCATGAAGCTGTCCTTGATTTCATCAAGAAATCTTATGTCCCTTGCGTGTACAGATGTTACATTACCCCAGTCTATATGCGGGTAATTGAAATCCCCCATTATTATTGTGTTGCCCAGTTTGTTTGCGTCCCTGATTTCCTTTAACATTTCCGCATCCGTCTGTTCGTCCTGGCCAGGCGGACGGTAGTACACTCCTATCACTATCCTTTTCCCCTTTGCACATGGAATTTCAATCCACAGTGATTCCAAGGAGTGTTTTGCTTCCTGCAGAATTTTCAATCTATTTGATTCAAGGCTCTCGTTAATATACAATGCTACCCCTCCACCAATCCGATTCACCCTATCACTACGATATAATTTGTACCCCGGTATGACAGTGTCCCACTGGTTATCCTCCTTCCACCAGGTCTCAGAGATGCCTATTATATCTAATTTTTCATTTAGTGCAATATATTCTAACTCCCCCATCTTATTTCTTAGGCTCCTGGCATTCGCATATAGACATTTCAAACTATGTTTGTTGTTCCTAAGTACATCATGCTTAGTACTTGACAGTATTAATTGGCAATCTTTTGTCTGATTTTTATTGTTATTTAAAGATACCCGATCTACTACAATCTCTTTTGCAACCTCACTATCAGGATACTCTATCTTCCCTGTTATGGTGATATCTTTGAAAGATACCTTATCCCGAACCATGCTCTTTTGAGCGACTGTCGGCCTTCCCCCCATTTCTAGTTTAAAAGCTGCTCTATCTCCTTCTTAAACGCCGATGCCAGCAGCCTGGTCCCACTCTGGTTAAGATGGAGCCCATCCTTTCGGAATAGGCTCCCCCTTCCCCAGAATGTTGCCCAGTTCCTAACAAATCTAAAGCCCTCCTCCCTGCACCATCGTCTCATCCACGCATTGAGACTCTGGAGCTCTGCCTGTCTCTTGGGCCCTGTGCGTGGCACAGGTAGCATTTCAGAAAATGCTACCCTGGAGGATCTGGATTTCAGCTTTCTACCTAAGAGCCTAAATTTTGCTTCCAGAACCTCTCTCCCACATTTTCCTATGTCATTGGTACCCACATGTACCAAGACAGCGGACTCCTCCCCAGCACTATCTAGAATCCTATCTAGGTGACACGTGAGGTCCGCCACCTTCGCACCAGGCAGGCAAGTCACCAGGCGATCCTCACGTCCACCAGCCACCCAGCTATCTATATGCCTAATGATCGAATCACCAAGTACAACAGCTGTCCTAACCTTTCCCTCCCGGGCAACATTTGGAGATATATCCTCGGTGCGAAAGGATAATACATCCCCTGGTGGGCAGGTCCTGGCTACAGGAGTACTTCCTACTTCACCAGGGTGATGCTCTCCTTCTAGGAGACCTCCCTCCTCCAAGGTAGCACAGGGGCTACCTGACTGGAGGTGGGACTTCTCTACAACATCCCTGTAGGTCTCCTCTATGTACCTCTCTGTCTCCCTCAGCTCCATCAAGTCTGCTACTCTAGCCTCAAGGGATGTCACAAATGTCACAAATGCATAGTAAAGTGTATGTAATGTATTTGAAGTGAGGAAATAATGAACTATACAAAATTGTTGCAATGCCAAAAAAAACAGATCTAAGAACCAATGAAATCTAGAAATTGATTGTGCTGCTTGGTGACACCAATGATGTGCCCATGGTCCACCCATGTGTATTATCCCATTTCAGTTGTGCGATAAGTGACTTACATCTGCCAGAATTGTGCTTAGCCCTTATCCATTTAACTTTCAATCACTGGCACCAATCATGCACATAAGTTTTAGTATTCTGTAACACTTATATGATATTGGAGCCTAAATTTAAGTGCCAGCATATAGACTTGCCTGTCACATGTCGGGCTCTTTTTTTCACTGTATCCAGAATTGCCTTTGTGAAGTTTGGCCTTCTCTACAAGTTGTACAGTACTCCAGCATGCATCTGCGCAGGTTCTCTGACAATATGGTTCCCCTTAGTGAACGTAACAAACAGGGTGGAGCATAAGGTATGGTGAGTTTTGATAAATGTTCTGGGGTACCTTCCTGCAGAGCTCGATACATCAAAAGCAGGACCTTAAATTGTATTCGAGAGGCAATCAGAAGCCAGTGTAATTTCCAAAAGAATGAGGAGATGATCTCGATGCTTGGCATTACAGAGAAAATGAGCATTCATCTGCACGGGTTCTCTGACAATATGGTTCCCTTAATGGTAGTCTTGCAGTACTACAACAAGGGGTCATGTTTCAATATAAGGACCCACTAGACTACCATGGACATGTGTAGGAAGGTGTAGGTGGATCAGACGAGTTTCTTTTGTGAGATAGGGTGCTGATCGGGTAAGTGGGATGTTGATGGGGTGGGGGGTGATTATCGGTGGTGGGAAACTACTCTGATGGCCTTGTTAAGAAGTTGGTTTGAGGGCCAATGCTCCTGGGATGGCACAATGACCCTTTCTTTTTGCTGGGGTTATTTTTCCAGCTATAATGTGGCTTGTGGTGTTCACAGCAAGTCACAATATGACATTTGCATGGTAATGAAGGGTTTTGTATGTATTTGCATACCTTGCATTTCATTATTATGTATGCCATGGTGGCTTACTAACACTATGTTACAGTAATGTAAAGTTAGTACCATTTAACATGCATTAAGGGGCATGATAACTCCCCTACCCCCACTAATGACTTATTCTCTTCCTCTCAAAGTTTAATTCTGATTTTATCCCTCTGAAATAGGATATGGTCTTCCAATTGAAAAAGGTTCCCTACCTCTGAGCTAGACAGTAGACTTATTTTCGGGATGCTAATGTACTTAAACCTGAAATTTCTGGCCCCGCACACATGGCTCTTGGTCATTGATCTGAATGTTGTGGAGTTACCAGAAGCAGCAAATTTTCCCAAATTCCTTTGGCTTCCAAAGCAGTTGCTTTTGCTCTTAAATTCATAGAAGCCCTTGTGACAGTCCAGACTTCATTCTGCTATGTCTGTCCTCCGTCTGGGAGCTGAACATCGACCCCCAGAAACTGGAAGCAATCTTTCATAACAGGCTAGGTAGACAATGGACTGTTGGACTAACTGGATTGAATGATCTGTAATGGGCAGGGACTGAGAAGCTGTGTAGATTAAATAGCTGTTTGACAGTGTCAGTTTCCAACAGCTGCTGGAATCAGTAAAGCACATCCTGCAATCAAAGGGACAGCAGCTTCTCATTTTTTTTTTCAGGTTTACAGCCCATGGTTTCCTGCTACAGCAGTTTCAGTTTCCACAACATACACCCAGTATCCTTGTCATGCATGCTATTTATTTATTGAAGTATTTTAAAATAGGAAACATGCCTCCTTAGCTGAGGCAAAATAGGCAGGAGCTGTACAAAAGAATGGACATCACTCATGCGGTATCATCTGGGCTCATCAAAATTCTCAATTAAAAGAAACTGCCCAAGTGCTTCTAAAACTTCTAAGACGTTTGTCATCCTTTATAAAAGTATCATTTACACCCTTGCTATTTTGTGGATATTCCTATAACTGTTCTGAGTGGAAGGGGGAAGGATCTAACAGGCATTTCTTTTAAAATCCCTCAGATAATTATGTGACAATAACAACACCTAGAGGTAAGAACTGGGGAAATAAGGGTAAAAATCCTGTTTGTCTCACTGACTGCACAAATTATTTCACGCTTCATCACCTCGGCTATGGAGGGGTCAATATTCAGTTTGCAGCTGTCATTATGCTGCTCATTTCATTCAGAGGACAAGAATGAATTGCTTTTTCACTTCAAGTCTAATCTAATTTACCACCCATTTCACTCTCTTGAATCAGCAAAGAAACTTTCTATAGATGTTCCTTCTTCTTACTGTGATTGGAGGAATATCATTCATCTATTGGGCTTATATTCTGGAATGTTCTCCCTACTGAATTCAGTAGTATAACCCCATTCAATTTCAGAAACACCTCAAGGCGTATTTATGTAAGAAGGCAATTTTTTGTGGGCATTTATATTATTTCAGTTCCTCCTTTTTCTGGAGCCATATGGTAACCCTAATTTCAGTGTATTATTTTGCAATTTACTGTAAATGCTTGGGTGAAGCATACTGTTTTTGTAATAGAGTGGTATGTTATTGTGTGTTGTTTTTATGATTTGGCTATTTGATTATGTACATTTTTCCTTTAACCTACTTAGAACAATGGATAGAGCGAGCTATACATTTTTAAATAAATTAAATAAATAAAATAAAAATAAGGGTCCTTTTAATAAGCTGCAGTAAAAGAGGGCCTGCACTAGCATCAGCGTGTATTTGTGAGTGAGTTGAGGCCCCATTTTACCACAGCGAGTAAAAGGCTTTTTCTGAAGAAAAGAAATGGCCATGCAGTAAGTGAAACACTTACCTTACAGCCATTTTGATGGTGGTGGTAAGGGCTCCCATTCTAACCCGGTGGTAACCGGGCAGCGCGAGGCACTGCCTGATTACCACTGGTTCTGTTTCAGTTCTACAAAAATAGGATGTATTTTTATTTATTTATTATGATTTATTTACCACCTTTTTGAAGGAATTCACTCAAGGAGGTGTACAGTAAGAATAGATCAAACTTGAGCAATAGGCAATTACAGCAGTAAAAATATTCAAGTAACAATACAAAGTATGGTATAATATACTACTTACAATGTCAACACAATACGTAAAGCAAAGAAGGTAAGAGAGTAAGAAGAGTTAGAATGTAAGGCAACTAATTTAAAGAAAGTTGCACATAAGGTCAGAGAGATGGTTAAATATTATCTCAGCTAGCGTAGGAGTGGATAAACCTGTCCTGCTGCAGTATGTGCGGCCCGTGTCGCACTCCTAGTTTGTGTGAGTGAGACTAACAAGTTAATTACTTCTTCCATTAAAGGCCTGGTTGAAGAGCCAAGCTTTCACCTGACAAGTTATTGTTAAAACAATTTTAGGTCATTTACAGATATTTCAGGGAGTACCCATAATCATGGGAGGAGACTTCAATAGTGTTTTTGACCCACTTAAGGAAAGGTCTCAACCATCTGTGGTATCTCCAGTTGATTATTCTAAGGGAGTTCCTTTATTATATGACATCCCTGAACTACTAGACACCTGGCAATTTCTTCAACCCCAATAGCAGAGATTTTACTCACCTTTCCAGAGCATATGGGTCCCAATCTAGAATAGATTTTATCTTGATCTCTTTCTCTCTAGCCCCCTATTTGCAGACAGCTGAGATGCATCCACTGTAGGGCTCATTTTTGAAAGATAAGACCATCCAAAAAGTAGCATAAACCAGCAAATCGATGTTTCTCTCATAAAAACATCCAAATTGCTATTTTTGAAACCCATTTTTAGATGTTTTTCTATGCTGTTCATCTGCAGTGCATCTAAATCACAAGGGGGCATGTTGGGCACATGTTAAGGGTGGGAATTAGCATTCCTAACACTTCTTTTTCTGCCATAATGGACAAAACAAAAATGTTCAGGGCTAAAAGTTGTACGTTTTGGTCTAGACCTATTTTAATAATGACTAAGCCACAAAAAAGTGCCCTAAATGACCAGATAACCACTGGAGGAATAAAGGAATGAACACCTTTACTTCCCAGCGGTCACCAACCCCCTCCCACACCTCAAAGAGGTGAATGAAACAGTATATACCAGCTTCTATGACAGCTTCAGATGTTATGGCCAGTCCTATTAGAGCAGCAAGCAGATCCCTGGAGTAGCCTAGTGGTTGGTGCAGTGCACTGTAGAGAAGGGGACCCCATCCCATAATCCATTCTAACTGTTATACTTGTGGTGGAAAGTGTCAGCCACCCCAAACCCACCAAAACCCTACTGTACCAACATATAGGTGACACCTGCAGCTATAAGGACTATTGTAGTGGTGTGTATAGTTGGGTACAGTACGTTTTTGGTGGGTTTTGAAGGGCTCACCATACAATATGAGGGGGTAAGTGTGAGATGTGTACCTGGGACCTTTTATGTGAAATTCACTGCAGTGCTCCCTAGGTTGGCTCTTTTGGATGGATGTGTGGTCAGTCTACTAAGAACCCTGGCTCTTCCCTACATCCCAATGCCGTGCTTTTGTGCATTTTTCACTTGGACATTTTTTTTAACAGTCCAAAAAGGTAGACGAACTAAGCAAAGGGGGAGATTCTATATATAGCACCTAAAAATTCAGAATGGATATCATCCATATTGGGAGTTTTGAGGTCTTGTTTGTTTAAATCTGTATGATATATAATATTTCCTTGTTGAAACTTTAGGGACACAGGTGGATGAGATACTAAATATTTTTGCAAACTTTTTTGGATAGCTTGTCAATAGTATACTACTTACAATGTCAACACAATCAGGCTCATTTTCAAAAAAAAAGGGGGTCCAAAAAGCGACACAAAAGGCATATGGGCATCCCTGTGAAAGAAGGTTGTCCAAATCCAATAATTGAAACAGGGCTGTAAGGACGTCCTCAGCGCGAGGATGCCCATCTAAGGACATCCCCACAGGGGGCGTATTAGGGGCGTGTTATGGGCGGTGTTACGAGATGGGCACCTCCAACATATAACGGCTAGCGAAATGGTTTCGCATGAGTGGGAACATGGGCGTCCTTAGTTAGACCTGAAATAAAAGTGACCAGGGTAAGAAGGAAGTCGCGTTTAGACCCATTAGCGATTTTATGGAGCTGGAGAGTGGCGAGATCGTTGTTGGGAGAGAAAGTTGAGAGTTGTTCAGTGCCCTGTTACCTTTGTCTGTGTCCCTGGTTTGCTGCTCTATCTGCCCTTCAGTATGCTGGGGCTGGTGCCCACTAAGACCAGCTGTTATGTCCCCTACCTCAACGCAAGTGGCGTCCTCGGGCTGCGTGGGGTCCTGTCGAGATGCACACTTGACTGGCACTGCCTGAGCCATGTGTGTGTAGTCCTCTCTGGGTTTGTTCAGAGAGCACTGGTTGCAGGCTCCTTCATTGCTTTGCTTCCATGCGCCTGTTTCTGCTCTCTCTCTCTCTCTCTCTCTCTCTCTCTCTCTCTCTCTTTCTCTGCCTGGCTTCCAGGCTCCTTGATTGCTTTGCTTCCATCCACCTGGGTCTGCTTTTCCTCTGCCTGGCTTCCCTTACTTCTCTCCTATTGCTCTTCCGGATCCTCCTTCCCCTGCTCTTGTCCTATGGCTGTGCCCCTTCTCCCTGCTGATGTCAGACGCCAGCACTTTATCAGCTGAGCTCTCCCTAGACTCCATTTTCAGCTTCTACTTTGGTAGGTGTTTCTAACTCTGTAGTCTGCTTCTTATCTACTGGTCCCTTGTTGCTGACTTTGCCTGTACCTGGATTACTCTCTTGCCTGCCGCCTGCCTACGGACTTTTGCCTGCATCTGGATTACTCTGTTGCCTGCTGCCTGCCTACTGACTGCTGCTTGTACCTGGATTACTATCTTGACCTGCTGCCTGCCTGGCTGATACATTCATCACCCCGCTTCCAGTTCTGTCCCGTAAGTCCTGCAGGCCACCTGCACCTAGGGACTCAACCTCTGGGGAACGGCGGTCAGTGCAAGTGAAACCCGGGGTTGTCCAGCCACCAAGCAGAACCTGGTCCGAGTACCGGGCTCAGCAGCGCTCTACTTGGTACAAGAACTCACAAGTCTGACACCAGCTTCTGTGTCTGACTGGTGTCATCACCTGCATAGCAAAAGGGGCGGAAGTGTGTTGGTCAAAATAACCCAGTTTTGTTTTGCAGCATTCATATACATAGGTCCACATGTGAAGACCCAGGAAACAGATGGTGAAGAATGGCATTAGCAGGTAATCACAGATCTGATTGTAGATGGTACAGAGCTGGAGAAGAGGAGTACAGTGCATTTTAGAGACTGATGTGCAAGAAAGCCACACAGGCAGGTGGGTACACATAGAACTGTGGAAGGAGTGCAGAGGACACAGTGAAATTACATTTTCGGGTGGGTGCCTGTTTTGGTGCCATTCTGACAATGGAATGCAAATACTGAGAAGGACATCTCAAGGACTCCCATGTAAGAGTGGCATGGGCGTCCCCAAGATGGTCATCCTAATTTCGATTATGGGCAAAATCCCTAAACATCCCCAGCTGCTCTTCCGGTTTGGAAGTTTGCATTCCCTTTATTGGCGCCTCTTTAAAACGGCTTTCTCTGTGCATGCACTTTAGAGGTTTTTCTTTAGATTATGGGGTGGTATTTCTAAGCGTTTTACCTTCAGTTGTAGTAAACCTTGTTTTTGCCACTGTATGCTTTTGTAGACCTGTTTGTTTTTTTTTGTTTTCTTTTTTTATTGGGGGGGGGGGGGACACCTTTTGGCCAATTCTTAAAAGATAGCTGGTGTGTGGGCTGTGTACCTTTCCTTTCAAAAAGTTTCTGACTGGGTGTTAGCTGGCAGCTTAGCATATATTCTGCATCTGACCAACTCTCCAACCTCTACCCTCCAGGAGCTGCTTGCTGTGTTTGATGCGGTCCCTCAGTGACCCCCATTCTCGCTCCATAGTTGAAGTAGCCAGCCTCTGGCCCCTTGGAGCAAACAGATTGGTGTTCCTTTTAGCAATTTCTGGCACCACAAGTTCAAGATAAGCTCATACCTCTCAGCTACCTCTTCTCCTTCTACTATGTAGGTGCTAAACAAACACTTCTTGCATCTTGCACTGCAGCTGGTCAACAGGATTGCAAGGGACAGCAGTGGACTCTAATACACTGGACTCTGAGAGCCATGATTGTTTCTACCCAATTCATTGTACAGATGTCTTGTCTTATTCTCTATTGTACACACTCAGTTGTGGCTGCCTGTGGGGTGGGGTGGGGGAGGGGAAGAGGCCCTGAGAATGGATGTGTGCATCCCTCATGGTCAAGGGCTCTCCATTCTCTGTATGTTCTCTACATTCAAATCTTACCTCTATTTTCACCAGGTTTGCCGGTGGTTGCTGTGCAGTGGTGGAAGGAGACGCCACTTGTTGCTGCATCAGGGCTGTACTGTGTGCTTGCAGGTCACGCCGTAGGCCCTCGATGCTGTGCTCCAGCCATTGGAGCTGCTGCACCGCTTCCCGTTGGGCCTGTACCGCTCCCCGGTAGGTTCCATTCTTCTTTATGTGGTGAACCCCAGTCCCCTTTTATGAAGTGCCCACCCATTCTCAAGGTTGCTGGGGGTGGGGGGGGGGGGGGGGAAGCATATATGCACTGAATGTCTTTTCCACATTATTGAACACAGTCCTACAATTCTCCATAGTTATGGAACAACAACATTTCTAAATTCTATCCTGCAAACTATTTTCAAGGTGGCCACAGGTGCATGCCTACCGCGGCCTTGAGCCCTTAAGTCATGGTGAGGGACAGGGGTTCTGGTTATAGTTCCTATTCTAAATTACCTGCAGGTGGCTACAGCCTGGTGCCTATATAATTCCCCTAGCCTGTGCCCTTCTGTACCAGATGTATTATATTGCAATTGTGATGAAGTAAACATCCATCTAATGCTTTTACTCTTGTTTTCCCTTTTCTCCTCAGCACTATATACCATTGCTGATACATTGAATGTGAAAAGATGATCCAGCTGTTTGTAGCTCCTTCCTGACCCTCACCAATGTGGTTTGGTTGTGGGTAAGGGTGTCTGCTGATCACAGAGCAAACATAGTCTAGGCGCTACCTATGGTTATCTGCAAGTTTGTACTTGGCAGATCAGTAGTGCAAGACAACATACCTATTATTTACACAACTCTGTGCTGTGGGGCTCTATGGTAAGGGGGTTGAGGCTGGAACAGAAATGCCCACCCAGCCCCCCCCCCCCCCTTTACCATAAAGCCATGCAGTTTGGAAGAAATAGGTGGCCTTCTATTTTTTTTTATCCAGAAATTTTATTAAAGTTTTCAGATAACAAACAAAAGAGGAAGAACAATAAAATATAACACTGATTTAAAAGCAAAATAGAGAAGTGGTTCATGACAATATATGCATTAATGCTGAGGTTAATTGAAGTTGCTATCATAATGAGTGGATGTAGTCCATTAGAGGAGACCATATCAATGTCTTTTTACTGAGAGATCCAGTGAGACTTGCAGAGGCTGTTTCCATTTTATGATATAACAAAACTGACTGCCACCAGAAATGTTCATTAAGCATTGAGGCATTTTTCCAATTTGCTAAGATCATACATTGACCAATAGTTATCAAGATGTCAAATAAACTTTTTTGATGTTCTGTTAGACAACGTTAGGTGAACAGGATTTAAATATGATTAATGAGATACTGAGATTTACATTAATGTGAAGTACACAACAGATGATTTTCCAGATATTTTGCCAAAATACCTTAATTTTTTCACATTCATAAATCAGGTGAATAAAGTGTGCCAATATGTGTTTGACAGTGCCAACATAGATTTGAGGCTGCCAATTTAGCATTTTGAAGTTTCTGTGGAGTCCATACAGCCCTGTGATACAGAAAAAACATTGATTGCATACGGTTAGCAGAGGATAGAGGCCTAATCAAAGACCTCCAAATTTGAGATTGTACAGATTGCGGGATTACTTGGTTAGTATCTGCTTCCCATACTTCTTTGAGTGAATAACTATGTTTGTAATGGTGAGAAAGCAGAATAGTAAAAAAGGCCCGTTTCTCACACAAATGAAACGGGCGCTAGCAAGGTTATCATGTAATGGCAATTATGTTTTTAAGGGAACCGTTAGGAGAAATGTTCTGTCATAAGTAATAATTGGGAAGGGTGCATAATGAGTAATATGCTCCAGGGGTATGAGATACGGATTGGTTTATCTATGTTTTTTTTTTTTTTTAATCTTTCTTTGTGAATTTTATTTATAGTATTTTTTAAAAGATAAAGTACGCAGACTCCATCCATATCCAGCATTTCTCCTCTCTTCCCTCCCCTCAATCCATGTCCAGCATTTCTCCTCTCTTCCCTCCCCTCCATCCATGTGCAACTCCTTCCTGTCTTCCCTCCCCTCCATCCATCCATGTCCAGCAACTCGCCATTCTCCCCAGCCCCCTCCATTCATCCATCCATGTTCAGCAAATTTCCTCTCTCCCCTCCCCTCCATCCATGTCCAGCAACTCTCCATTCTCCCCTGTCCTTCCTCCATCCATCCATGTCCAGCAAATTTGCTCTCGCCCCCTGCCCCCTCCATCCATCCATCCATGTCCAGCAATTCTCCTCTCTTCACTGCCCTCCCCTCCATCCATCCATGTCCAGCAATTCTCCTCTCTCCCCTGCCCTCCCCTCCTGTCCTGTCCAGCGATCTCTTCTCTCCCCCTGCCCTCTCCAATTCCAGCCATCTCTTTTTCTCCCCCTGCCCTCCCATCCATGTCCAGTGATTCTCTCTGCCCTCCCTCAGCTCCCTGACAGCCCTCCTCTCCGTTCCTACCACCCCCCCCCCCCCCGCGTGTTTAACCCTTTTACTTTCAGGCGCAGCAACAGCAGTGAAGAGGACAACACAGCTTCTCCCTTCCCTCACACAGTGTCCCGCACTCGTGGAAACAGGAAATGCATCATCGCAGAAGGTGGGACACTATGTGAGAGAAGGGAGAAGCTGCAGACGAGCCCACTGTGTTGTCCTCTTCACTGCCGCCGATTCGCCTGAAAGTAAAAGGGTTAAACACACTCAAGTGGGGGAGGAACGGAGAGGAGGGCTGTCGATCCGGGAGCTCAGGGCGGGAAGTAGCGGAGGGACCATCCGAGAGCTGCCTGACTGCAGTGCTGCTGCACCAGGCAGCCCTACATTTGGGGGGGGGGGGCAGCAGCCAGGGGAAGGTCACAGTATGCCTGTCCTCCCATCCCATCCATGTCCATCAATTCTCCTCTGTCCTGCCCTCCCCTTCCCTTCCTCCCTCCCCTCGATGTCCCGCGATTCTCTCCTCCTGACATCATCTCTCCTCCAGCGTTCCCTTCCCCCTCATTGTTCCGCCCTCTGACATCATTACATTTTGACGCGAGGGTGGGGCAATGAGTGGGAATGGATGTTACAACCCAGGCATCGAGATGTAGAATGTTGGAGGTGCAAATTATTATATAGGATGAGGCCATATGTCCATTATTGATCAAGGATGTTGCAGTTTAATAAATAGAGGGTTCATGAGAACCAGCTAAATTTAGTACATTTGTAGTTTTAACACAGTGTGTCAATTGCAAACACTGAAAGTAATGTGTCTTAGGAATGTGCAAGCTTGTATGGATCTCTTGGGATGTTAGTAGATTATTCTGATCCTCTTTACATATATCTTCAATAGTTCAAACTCCGCAACTAGCCCAAGACTTCCAAAAGAATGTTTTTTTGTTAATATGGAATTTGGAGTTATTCCATATAGGTATTTGGAGAGAGGAGGGGATAGGAAGGTCTAATAATTTGTCTAAATTTAGCAGACAAATTTTAGTTTTATGTAAAACTGGGTTATCTGCCTCAGAAGAGGCAGGTGTCATGTAGATAATTAAATGTAATGGTACTGGAGAAGTTATGAGCTGCTCTAACTGAAGCCAAATAGGTGAGTAGACTTTTTTAATAGGAAACCAATAACAACCTTGTTGTGTAATAAATGCTTTGTGATACATTAAAAAATCAGGGAACATTAATCCAAACTTTTCTTTTGGAGCTTTGAACTTTTTTAATGATATTCTAGGTACCTTAGATTTCCAAAGAAAAGAAACCAACAATTTCTCTACCTGTTCATAAAATGAGTTTTGGAATAACATTGGAATCATGCTCAATATGAAATTTATTTTGGGAGAGACCACCATTTTAATGGTCCCGATCCTACCCCTCCAGGAGATGTGAAGAGGATGCCATTTCAAAAGAAGATCTTTGAGAAACTTGAGTATGTTTTCACTGTTATGTTTGATGGTGTCTTGTACTGTGTAGTGTAAATCTATGCCGAGGTATCTAATTTTTTTTGGAAGACCAGACAAGATTAAAGGGCTGAATTAAACTGGGTACTACATGAATATTTAATGGTAATACTTCAGTTTTAGCTTGATTGATTTTATATCCCGATATTGCGGAAAAGGACTGTATCAAAGAGAACAATGAGAGTAATGAAGTCGAAGGATTGGAAATGTATAACAATATATCATCAGCATATGCAGAAATTTTGAAATGTGTATTTTTATATAATATTCCTGTAATGTTGATTTGAGAATTAATACCAATAATGAGTGGTTCTACTGCCAGATTGAACAAATAGGGTGATAGAGGGCAGCCTTGTTGAGTGCCTCTTTGCAGATAGACTGTGTCTGATAAGTGATTATTAGCAATAATTTTGGCTGTGGGTTTTGAGTATAGAACTTTAATTTTTGATATAAAGTCTGATGTTGCACCGAACCATTCAAGGACAGAGAGTAAATATTGCCATTCTACCCTATCAAAGGCCTTCTCTGCATCTAGGGACATAGCTATGATAGGGCAATTCTGAGATTTAGCAATGTGCGATAATTGAAAGAATAATCTAGAATTGTCTGATATTTATCTGTTTGGCAAAAAGCCAATTTGGTTTGGAGAGATAACCTTACTGATATTTTTCTTCAATCTGTTAGCTAGTAGTTTTGCATAACTTTTATAATCTGTCAACGAGGCTGTTTCTTCTTACAACAATGCTCTATCCTCTGCCTTAGACGCTCTTGAACCTTTGATGACCCGCCCTATAAGGCGTACAAAACCCCAACCTTGGCTGACTTCTAATATCTGCTACCTACGTTCCTGTACCCGCTCTGCTGAATGCCTCTGGCGGAAATCTCGGGCCCTTGCTGATTTCTTACACTTTAAGTTCATGCTGACCTCCTTCCAATCTGCTCTTTTACGCGCCAAACAGGATTATTATATCCAACTGACCAACTCTCTTGGCTCTAACCCTCGACTTCTCTTCACCACATTGAACTCTCTCCTCAAGGTGCCCCCTCCCCCAACTCCCCCTTCATTATCTCCTCAAACCCTTGCTGAATTCTTTCACGACAAGGTTCAAAAGATAAACCTTGAATTCTCTACCTCGCCACCTCTCCCTCCACTAGTCCATTCCCCTCTCTCTCCTTCCCCTCATTCCTTTTCCTCCTTTCCTGAAGTTACTATAGAGGAAACTACACTTCTCCTTTCTTCCTCAAAATGTACCACCTGTTCCTCTGATCTCATTCCCACCCACCTTCTTAATGCCATCTCACCTGCTCTTATTCCTTTTATCTGTCACATTCTCAACCTCTCACTTTCCACTGCAACTGTCCCTACTGCCTTTAAACATGCTGTGGTCACACCTCTCCTTAAGAAGCCTTCACTCGACCCTACTTGTCCCTCTAATTACCGACCCATCTTCCTCCTCCCTTTTCTCTCCAAATTACTTGAGTGTGCTGTTCACCACCGCTGCCTTGATTTTCTCTCCTCACATGCTATTCTTGACCCACTACAATCTGGTTTTCGCCCTCTCCACTCAACCGAAACTGCGCTTACTAAAGTCTCCAATGACCTATTACTGGCTAAATCCAGAGGTCTCTATTCCATTCTCATTCTTCTTGATCTTTCCGCTTCTTTTGACACTGTCGATCACAGCATACTCCTCGATACCCTGACCTCACTTGGATTCCAGGGCTCTGTCCTTTCCTGGTTCTCTTCCTACCTCTCCCTCCGCACCTTCAGTGTTCACTCTGGTGGATCCTCTTCTACTTCTATCCCTCTGCCTGTCGGTGTACCTCAGGGTTCTGTTCTTGGTCCCCTCCTCTTTTCTATCTACACTTCTTCCCTTGGTTTATTAATCTCATTCCATGGCTTTTCCTACCATCTCTATGCTGATGACTCCCAAATCTACCTTTCTACCCCTGATATCTCACCTTGCATCCAAACCAAAGTTTCAGCGTGCTTGTCTGACATTGCTGTCTGGATGTCTCAATGCCACCTGAAATTAAACATGACCAAAACCGAGCTTCTCATTTTCCCCCCAAACCCACCTCCCCACTCCCCCTGTTTTCTATTTCTGTTGATGGCTCTCTCATTCTCCTTGTCTCCTCAGCTTGAAACCTTGGGGTCATCTTTGACTCTTCTCTCTCCTTCTCTGCTCATATCCAGCAGATTGCCAAGACCTGTCGTTTCTTTCTTTACAACATCCGTAAAATCTGCCCCTTTCTTTCCGAGCACTCTACCAAAACCCTCATCCACACCCTTGTCACCTCTTGTTTAGACTACTGCAATCTGCTTCTTGCTGACCTCCCACTTAGTCACCTCTCCCCTCTCCAATCAGTTCAAAACTCTGCTGCCCGTCTTGTCTTCAGCCAGGGTCGCTTTACTCATACTACCCCTCTCCTCAAGTCGCTTCACTGGCTCCCTATCCGTTTTCGCATCCTGTTCAAACTTCTTCTACTAACCTATAAATGTACTCACTCTGCTGCTCCCCAGTATCTCTCTACACTCGTCCTTCCCTACACCCCTTCCCGTGCACTCCGCTCCATGGATAAATCCTTCTTATCTGTTCCCTTCTCCACTACTGCCAACTCCAGACTTCGCGCCTTCTGTCTCGCTGCACCCTACACCTGGAATAAACTTCCTGAACCCCTACGTCTTGCCCCATCCTTGGCCACCTTTAAATCTAGACTGAAAGCCCACCTCTTTAACATTGCTTTTGACTTGTAACCACTTGTAACCACTCACCTCCACCTACCCTCCTCTCCTCCTTCCTGTACAATTTAATTGATTTGATTTGCTTACTTTATTTTTTTGTCTATTAGATTGTAAGCTCTTTGAGCAGGGACTGTCTTTCTTCTATGTTTGTGCAGCGCTGCATACGCCTTGTAGCGCTATAGAAATGCTAAATAGTAGTAGTAGTAGTATTGAATTAAGGAGAGAAATGGGTCTATAGTTTTGTACAAATTGAGGGTCTTTATTAGGTTTAGGATTTAGGTTTATTGTAATGATAGCTTCTGTAAATCTACTAGACAAAACAGTTAAGGGATCTAATGAACTAAATAATTGTGCAAGAGTCAGAGAAAGAGAATTTAAGAATATTTTATAAAACTCAGCGGGAATGCCACCTGGGCCAGGTGCCTTATGGGAGGGAAGATCTTTGAGAGCCTGCATAATTTCTTTTACATTGAATGGTTTTGAAAGGAATTTACTATCTGAGAGGGGCCATTGTGGATGGATAAGCTGAGACAGAAAGTTTCCTTTTTTGTCAGAATCACCATCTGTCTCTGATGTGTACAATTCATTATAGAATTGATGAAGTGATTTTAGGATTTCAGTGGTCGAAGTGACATTTTTGTTTTTGTTATTCCTAACAGATGGGATTTGGATTTTAGCTTTCTTATGTTTAAGATAGTTAGCTAGAATCTTGCCACTTTTGTTACCTCCAATATAATATTGGGTTTTGGTTTGGAAAATCTCTTGCAAGGCCGATTCACTTACATTTTTGTTATATTTGAGTTGACAAACTTTGTTTAAAAACTGCTTATCTTGCGAAACAATAAATTTGTTTTCATATTCTTTAATTTGCTTTTCTAGATTTTCAAGTAAGATATTTTGTTCTTTCTTTTTAAAAGCTGCTATAGATATTATTTCTCCTCTTAATGTTGCTTTGAAGGCTTCCCAAATAGTAAGTAATGTTAAAGTTTCTGTTGAATTAACTTGGAAAAATTCAGAAATAAAGTTTGTAATTCGAGTTTTAATGTTATCTTCCTACAGAAGGTTGGTGTTAAGGCACCAAATAGGTGACTTAGTAAAGGATTGATGTAAAGAGGATATATTTAAAAAGAAATAGGAGCATGATCAGAGATGACAATTGGATGTATTATGGCTTCTGTGACAGAAGGAAGCATGGTGGCAGAGAGAAGGAAATAATCAATTCTGGAGAAACTGTTGTGAGGTGTAATCTCTTGTGTCTGGGAAGTTTGTCCTCCAAGGATCTATCAAATTAAACTGAGTCATTAAAGAATGCAGTGTAATAGTGGCATTGGAGGTGGGTTTAATAGCATGAGAGCTTTTATCTAACCATCTGTCGAGTGGGAGATTAAAATCTCCGGATATGAGTAGAGGAATTGGATCAAAAGAGGAGATTGTACAGAACAGTGTGTGAAAAAAGTCTGGAGAGACAATGTTAGGTGCATATATGTTTACCAAAAGTTGCTGTTGTGAGGAGAATTCTCCTCTTACAATTAATCAGTGTCCTTCATCATCAGCCATTTGCTCAATTATGTTAGGTTGAAGATCTTTATGAAAGAATATCGAAACTCCATTCCTCCTACCTATTGAAGGGGCATCTATAGACTGTGATATCCATTTGTAAGGGGAGATCATTTTGTTTAGATAATGGATGGTCTAAATTTCCTAAGGTGTGTAAAGATTTTCTTACGTTTAACAGGATGCTTTAAACCATTTACATTCCAGGAGACAATCCTAAGAGCTGTATTGGATGGGTTGTCAGCAATTGCGGTGCCTAATGAGTCTAGTAGGATGATCTACCAGCAATACGTTTCCTCTCAAGTAACAAAAGCAGAAATGGAAAGGAATCACTTCTCTATGCATAGTTAAAACAAAAGACATGTATAGCTACTGAAATGTAGCTCAGTCAAGTTAAATAGACATTAAATGGTGCCAATGTCTCCGACCAAGAAAGACAAGTGAAGGGATAACATAAGTAACAAACCCTACCAACATGAAATGCTTAACATTCAAAATTACTAGAATAACGCATTTACGATTTAACTGTGACTTTGGTAAAAGAAAAAGAAACTCAGGAAAGAAAGATGGAGTATTTGGAAAATAATGGGAGGAAAAATAACCTGAGGATATTGAATTTTCCTAAATCTCCCTTAGTATCATCAATAGATATGCTTAGAAAATATTTTGTAGATATATTGGGAATCCCTGTAGAGGGAGTTCCCCCTATTACAAGGGTCCAATATATCTCTGGAATAGTGAGATCTTCAGAACAACAACCCCAGGCTACTTCAAAACTTAATTTGACAGAATTTCTCGAGAACTCCCTGGAAGTGATCACTGAAAGAACAACTTTAATAGTGTCATTTGCTCTTGAACTTGACAGAAATAATATTTTCAGGCTATACTTTCGCCATTTAAATGATTGTTTCTTGGGACAGAAAATTCAGATTTTTCCCGACATGGCAAGGAGCACACAGAAAAGGAGAAAGGAATTCCTATTGTATAAACCTAGAGTTATTAATTTAGGTGCAACTTTTCTGTTAAAGTTTCCTTGCAAATGCCATGTAACTTTTGAATCAGTTAATTACATATTTTTCTCTCCCTCGAAAATTGTTAGAATTTTTTGTATTGAAGGAAGCTGTTAAGCCTGAGGATTTGCCTCCCTAATTGAGAACGCTGTTACGTTGGCTGTAAAATCCCTGCTCTGACCCAACCGTTAATAACTTAGTTTACAGCTATGTTATTTTTTTCTTTTCCTTTTATTTTATTGCCTAGTATCTTGATTCAAATTGATTGTGGACAAAATTTAAAAGTTTATCTTTCTATTTTAAGCCAGAAATGGCTATAAGTAGTTTTCTTTTTTTTTTTTCAGCTGTTTGTATTTTCTGATATTTCCTCATTTATGTCATTGGATGTAAATGAAAAATTTATAAATAAAGAATTAAAAAAAAAGAATAACGCATTTATGAAACATCAGCACATAACATCAAGAAATAAGCATCTAAAGTATATTTTGGATGATATTGTATAGCTTAATAGACTTAATCAGACAATTAAATCAAAGCATATTTTGTAAACTCAGTATAGCTTCTGGAGTGTACTGCTGTAGTTAATTAAAGCATAAGATAAGAGAACTTTCATTTTTGTCAAACTTATCGTGACATTCATTGCATTTGTATTTGGTCGAGATGAGCCTGTAGCTGTTCTGGAGAATCAAAGGTTTTAGTATTGTTGTGCAATGTAACTGTCATTTGAGCCAGGTATTGCAGCCTGAATCTGGCACCAAGCGATTTGAGCTTTGGTCTCATGTCCAAGAAAGCTTTTCTCTTCCTTGCTGTTGTTTTAGCAAGATCCGGAACAATGAGGATTGATTTACCATCGATGTAAATAGCAGGATGATTACGAGCAGTGAATAAAATTTGCAAGGCTTGCTGAAATCTTAAAATTTTCACAACAATGGGTCTGGGATGAGTCTGATTGAGTTTTTTAAATGAAGGAACACGGTGTGCACATTCAATCTCTAACGGAGGTTCAAAGGTAATATTCAGTATGGACGCAATCCATTTACTGAGGAATTCTAAAGTGTTGGTTCCTTCTAAGCCTTCTTTTATATTTAATTTCTTTATTGATTTTTTCATAATTACAAAGACATAAATCTTTGATTGATATACCAGTATTACATAAAACCTACTATATTATATAAACACAAAAACATCATATTTATACAAGAAAAATATTGGATCTTAATAGTCCACAAAAATGAGAGATCCAAGGTTTCATCACTGGAAGTTGAAATTTTAACAGCAAAATATAAAAAGGAAATATGAGTAGGTGGTTATCCTATATCTTAAAGTCCAGCTAATTCTATCGGTCAGTCTTTCTTGGTGTCTTGCATATCTAGAAAGGCACACAACTGTTCTGGCTCATAGAATATATATCTATTTTCTTTAAAGGTAATCAAACACTTGCAGGGAAATCTCAGCTGAAAGGAAGCATTAATCAACAGAGTTCTTTGTCTCATTTCCAATAATTTCTTCCTTCTGTATTGTGTCCAACGGGAAATATCAGGGAAAATTAGAACTTTACTTAACCTTCTATGCCTTCTTTTACACCCATGATTCTAATGTTGTTCCGCATCGATCTATTAGCAAACTCTTCCATTTCCAGTTCTACTTTCCTGAACTGGGTTGCTGTTGTTTCTTGCAATTGAGCCAATTGCAGAGCTGTTTGATCATAGCGTTTTTCTAATTCCTCCACTCGAGTTTGAAATGCAGACAAAGAGTTAGTGATAGCTGTAATTTCAATCTTCAGATCGCAAGTGGTTTCGTAATGTTTTGAGGAAAGTTCTTGCAATGCTCGGAGCTCCTCCAATACCGCTTCTGTTAATGCTGGAGAAGATTTCCCCGGCGCCATTTTATTTATTTATTTTATTTGTACCCCGTGCTTTCCCACTCATGGCAGGCTCAATGCAGCAGGCAATGGAGAGTTAAGTGACTTGCCCAGAGTCACAAGGAGCTGCCTGTGCCGGGAATTGAACTCAGTTCCCCAGTTCCCCAGGACCAAAGTCCACCACCCTAACCACTAGGCCACTCCATTTTCTCTGGCATCAGAGGGTCCAGTTTTGATCTTTTCGATCCTGATGCGGTAGAGGAGCAGGGGTCTGATTTTGATGCTTTGGAGCCTGACATGGTTAGTTTGCAGCGCCAAAGCCGAAAAATAGATAAATTCCCGTTGAGTGCGTTGTTCTATACGATTTTCTTGTCCTGTTGGTAGGAAGAAAGGAATCAGGCATCCATCTTAGTCGGCAGCACACTAGGTTGTCTGCTAAACAGAGAGCAAATGATAGTCTAGGCACTGCCTATGATTATCTGCAAGTTTGTACTTTGCAGATCGCTAGTGCTAGACAACATACCTGCTATTTACACAACTCTTTGCTGTGGGGCTCTATGGTAAGGGGGGACAGGATGGATGGGCATTTCTGTTCCTCAACAGAAATGCCCACCCAGCCTCCCCTCCCCCTTACCATACAGCCATACAGTTTGGAAGGAACAGGTGTCCTTCTATATGGCCACATTTATGACACATATGTACCAAAGTTTCTTTGTCACAGTTGACCTGTCATGCCACCCAGCTTGCTGCCTCCTCTCACATCAACCCCAGCATTTGATAATACCACATATGTATTGCACAAAGTACAGACACAGACCCTGGTAGTTGAAAAAAGTGTAAAATTGTATTATATATTAACAAAAAAAACTATGTACAACAATTCAATGCAGCCTGTGCTCTCCCTCCATGACCCTTCTAACAAGTTCTATCAGCACCAGCACAAGACGGCTGTGCGTATCTTGACACAGCTCTACAGATTGCCGCAGTGCTGCCACTTCCAGTAGCAACTGGTTTACTGCAGCAACCAGTTGCTGCAGGAGTTGCAGTACTGCAGCACTGTTGTCCATTGGGGCTGGTGGTGGTGTTGCTGGGGCGGGTGGGGCTGGTGCTGGTGCTGGTGATGGTGTTGCTGGTGCTGGTGGTGTTACTGGGGCTGGTGGGTGCTGCTCCTGCTCCTCCTCCTCTTCCTCCTCCTCCAGAGGAGGCATATCAGCCCATTGGTTGGGCGCCACATCCCATTCCCCACCTTCCCCAACCTCCTCCTCATCCTGCTGCTGCTGCACAGCCTCCTCCTGCTCTTCCTCTGCCTCTGGTGCTGCGGTCGCCACCTCCTCCTCCTGCTGCTGCCGCCCTGTGTATGTAAAAGGATTGTCCTTGAGATCAGCACATCTAACATGGCTTGCATAGTGCAGGAGCTGGCTGGCATGAGGTGGGGGATGGGGAAAGGTGTGCTCAGTGGTGAGCTCTGGGCTATACGTCCAGGGTGTGAGATGCATGAGATCACATGACAGGGAACCCTGGAAGCTGGTCTGACACAGAGTACACAGGATGTGTTTGCAGGGCACACTCATTCCTCAGCAGCATGTTTGCATTTTGAGTTGTGACTGGTTGGATGACCAGTTTTTTTTTTTTTTGGGGGGGGGGGGGTTGGGGGGGGAGGAAAAGCACTATTTCTTTACATTACTTTAATATCATGCTACGACATCCACTAAGAGTAGGACCTCAGGCACCGTCGCACACTCCACTGCAACTGTCCCTGTCACCTTCAAGCACGCCGTAGTCACACCTCTCCTCAAAAAACCATCACTTGACCCTACCTGTCCCTCCAACTACCGCCCCCATCTCCCTCCTACCCTTCCTCTCCAAAATACTTGAGCATGCCGTTCACAGCCGCTGCCTTGATTTTCTCTCCTCTCATGCCATCCTCGATCCACTTCAATCCGGTTTTCGCCCTCTACACTCGACAGAAACAGCACTCTCTAAAGTCTGTAATGACCTGTTCCTTGCCAAATCCAGAGGCCACTACTCCATCCTCATCCTCCTCAATCTATCCGCCACTTTTGACACTGTCAATCATGATTTACTCCTTGCCACACTGTCCTCATTCAGGTTCCAGGGCTCTGTCCTCTCCTGGTTCTCCTCCTATCTCTCCCACCGCACCTTCAGAGTTCATTCTCATGGATCATCCTCCACCCCCATCCCGCTATCTGTTGGTGTTCCCCAGGGATCTGTCCTTGGACCCCTTCTCTTCTCAATCTACACCTCTTCCCTGGGCTCCCTCATCTCATCTCATGGCTTCCAGTATCATCTCTATGCGGATGACACCCAGCTGTATCTCTCCACACCAGACATCACCGCCGAGACCCAGGCAAAGGTATTGGCCTGCTTAATCGACATTGCTACATGGATGTCCAACTGCCACCTGAAACTGAACATGTCCAAGACTGAGCTCATCGTCTTTCCACCAAAACCCACTTCTCCTCTTCCTCCACTTTCTATCTCAGTTGATAACACCCTCATCCTCCCCGTCTCATCTGCCCGCAACCTCGGAGTCATCTTCGACTCCTCCCTCTCCTTCTCGGCACACATCCAGCAGATAGCCAAAACCTGTCGCTTCTTCCTCTTCAACATCAGCAAAATTCGCCCTTTCCTCTCTGAACACACCACCTGAACTCTCGTCCACGCTCTCATTACTTCTCGCCTTGACTACTGCAACTTACTCCTCACCGGACTCCCATTTAGCCATCTATCCCCCCTTCAATCTGTTCAGAACTCTGCTGCACATCTTATATTCCGCCAGAACCGATATACTCATATCACCCCTCTTCTCAGGTCACTTCACTGGCTTCCAATCCGTTACCGCATTCAGTTCAAGCTTCTCCTTCTTACCTACAAATGTACTCAGTCTGCTGCCCCTCACTACCTCTCTACCCTCATCTCCCCTTATGTTCCCACCCGAAACCTCCATTCACAAGACAAATCCCTCCTCTCAGTACCCTTCTCCACCACTGCCAACTCCAGGCTCCGCCCATTCTGCCTCGCCTCACCCTATGCCTGGAACAACCTTCCTGAGCACTTACGTCAAGCCCCCTCCCTGCCCATCTTCAAGTTTTTGCTTAAAGCCCACCTCTTCAATGCTGCCTTCGGCACCTAACTCTTACCTTCAGGATATCCAGACTGCCCCAATTTGACTGCCCCTATCGAACTGACTATTCACTTGTCCTTTAGATTGTAAGCTCTTTGAGCAGGGACTGTCCTTTTATGTTAAATTGTACAGCGCTGCGTAACCCTAGTAGCACTTTAGAAATGTTAAGTAGTAGTAGTAGTAATGTTGGGGCTGTCCCACCATATACAGCAGAACCTGCGCCGCAGAGACTCCAGGTCCCTCTGAATGCCAAAACGTCTGCAAGATACAAGTTTGTACACCAGGAGTCATGGGATGGCCCTTCTTGCCTTCACAACACAAATTCATTTGGCTGCCAAATTGTAGAGACACACAACACTGATGAGTGGGGGGGGGGGGGGGGAACATTACATAGGTACAGGCGATATCATTGAGGTGGACATGAGGACAGAGAGTACCGTTTGTGTGCAGTATTGTAAGGATGTGGGAATTGTTTTCCTTTCTAGTACATAGATTCTATTAATGAATGTGCATGTGCACATATCACTGATTACCCTTGAATGCTTACAGTTAGTGCTTACATTGCTGAGGGAGCTCTTAAATGTGGTGCTACAGACGGGGGACCTGATAGCCCAGGAACAGTGTGTGTGTGGGGGGGGGGGGGTGAAAAAAAAGCAGTTACCTTTCCAGCCTCTGTCTTATCTGTGTCCATGTTCTAATAGACACAGTCCTGGGGGCAGGTGATGGTGGTGGATGACTTCGTGAGGACGTCCCAATTCTGGCTTGGACAACCTTTTGAAAATGCCCCTCCACATGTAATAAAACATTTTAATAGACAGCATAGGATATAAGCAAAGTTGGACATATAAATAGGTAAGAGAGTAAGTAGAGTTAGAAAATAAGGTGGCTAATTTAAAGAAAGGTACATATAAGGTCAGAAGATGGTTAAATAAATAAATAAATATGATCTCAGCTAGGCTAGGAGTGGATAAACATGTCCTTCTGCAGTATGTGCAGCACGTGTTACTCCTTTATTTGGTTTTGCTTTGCCCCCAGCAATACATTTTTCCCTATTTAATTTAAGATAGTGAGACATCATCGAGGGCCCCTTTTACCAAGCTACGGCAAAAAAGGGATCTCTGCTGGTATCGATGCACGATTCTGATGCGCACTGAAGCCCCCTTTTACCACAGAGGGTAAAAGGTAGGTCTTTCTTTTTCTAAAGAAATGGCAATGCAGCAAGTGAAGCACTTGCCGAACGGCCATTTTGGGGTAGAGCAATTATCACCACAGCTTAAGGTGGCAGTAAGGTCTCCCATGCTAACTCGGCGCTGGGGGTGGGAAATACCGCCAGGCTGCTGCAGTAGCCCGGCACAAATTCCTTTTTAGCTAGAGATAAGCCTGCATTAGCTTACTTAGAGGTAAGCCTGCATTGGGCTTACTGCCACTTTGTAAAAGGGGCCCTCAATTTATAATAATATAAAAACACTGAGGGGTCCTTTTACTAAGGTGCGCTGAAAAATGGCCTGCAGTAGTGTAGACACATGTTTTGGGCGCACACAGAATCATTTTTCAGCGCACTTGTAAAAAAAGGCCTTTTTTACATTTTTGCTGAAAATGGATGTGCGGCAAAATGAAAATTGCTGTGCGCCCATTTTCGGTCTGAGACCTTACCACCAGTCATTGACCTAGCAGTAAAGTCTCTCACGGTAACCGGGTGGTAATGACCTACATGCGTCAAATGCCACTTCGCACGCATAGCTGACACACGCCAGAAAATAAAAAATATTTTTCGGGCATGCGTAGCCAATGTACGTGGAATCCATTTGAGTTTTGGTGTGCTTGTTCAACTAGTGGTGTGTTTTTTGAGACCCATGATTAATAGTTTTTTTACTGTGGTACAGCAACACCGCTGAAGCGGAGGTTCCTTTTGGAAAACTGTCACAGTATTATGAGGTATTTTTCCACCTTTATTTTTGCATAAAAACGTGAACGTTGCCTGTATTATTCACTTGTGGGTTTTTGAATTATTTTCATATTGTTTGAAGTGAAGAGGATCTGAGATTGATTTTCACTTGTAGTATTATACAAGCCAATGTACGTGGAATCCATGTGAGTTTTGGTGTGCCTGTTCAACTGGTGATGCAACACATCTGGCACCCAAATTGTGAATATTTTGCATGGCACCTGTTTTCTGTTTCATCTTGGGGCTTTCCTTCTATTTGAAACCCTCAACGTGTTTGCACTAGTTCAAGCATAGCGAGTTGGGTGTCGTTTATAGAATAGCGCTCAGCACTGGGATGCACGCCCAATTTAGGTACAAGGATTTACACCAACTGAAACCTGGTAAGTTAGGCATAGCTCTCTCAAATTCTATAATACTGTGCGCATCTTTTGTGGACCCCTCTGACCCGTCCCTGCTGACCATGTTCCTTTTTCAGTTATGCGCTAAAACATTTGAATGTGCATCTTTATAGAATGGCGGATAGCAAGATGTGTGCACAACTCCAGATTGTTGTCAATTAATGCTAATAAATAGTTAGCGTACTTCATTAGCATTTTAACCATTCATTCTTTATTGATTTCTGTATTGTTTTAAGCAAACAATGTTTAGCGCTGTGCTCAGTTCTGTTCACCATGTTGAGCACTAATCTGGATTGGGAAAGTGGTATTAAATAAAACTCTTTAAAAAATTAAATACTAGCCAGGGTAAGTCCTGAAGAGCTTTCAAGATGTGACAGGTGCATGGTATAACAGGACACAAGAAGCATATTAAACACTAGTAAAAGAGGCCCATTTCCGAAAGAAATGAAACAGGCGCTAGCAAGGTTCCACGCCCCCCTACCTACCTCCCTCCATCTCTCTGAGTTCCAGCTCTCCTCCCCTCCGAGTTCCATGCCCCCCTACCTCCCTCCCTCTCTCTCCTCTGAGTTTCAGGCACCCCTTCCCTTCAAGTTCCAGGACCCCCCTCCCTTCCCTCCCATTTGAGTTCCAGGACGCCCCTCCCCTTTGATTTCCAGGACGCCCCTCCCTCCCCTTCCCTCCGAGTTTCACGCCCCCCTCTCCTCCCAGACCCCCGCGCCTCCCTCCCTCTCTCTCTGTCGGAGAGGTTCCACGCCCCCTCCCTACTTCCCTCCCTCACTCTCTCCTCCGAGTTCCAGCCCCCCTCCCCTCTGAGTTCCATGCCCCACTACCTCCCTCCCTCTCTTTCCTCTGAGTTCCAGGCACCCCTCCCCTTTGCGTTCCAGGACCCCCTCCCCTTCGAGTTCCAGGACCCCCTCCCCTTCGAGTTCCAGGACCCCTCCCTTCCCTCCCTTTCGAGTTCCAGGACACCCCCTCGAGTTCCAGGACGCCCCTCCCTCCCCTCTCTCTCCTCCCTTCTGAGTTCCAGACCCTCGCGCCTCCCTCCCTCTCTCTCTGTCCCCTCCGAGTGCAAGCACGACCTGTCCTCCGGCAGCCCCTCACCTTCCTGCGTGCCGGCTGTAATTTAAAAATTGTTACCTCGGGGTCTGGCGTCAGTAGTGAAGGTGAGTGGCGCTTCAGACTGCCTTCCCATGTGTCTCAGCTCTGCCTCTGGTCCCACCCACCCGCCCGTGCTTGAGACACATCGCGATTTCCCAGGCAACACGGTGACATCACCAGAAGGCTTCAGACATTACAAACTGGGCTTCAACTTCCTGGCAGTCAGCTTCAGAACGTTGGAGGTGCAAATTATTATAGTAGATAGTAATACTTTGGAAATATATTGAGCACGTTATTGCTCTGTACTAGTATTGTCACTGGCTCCCTGTATTCTATAGTGTTAAGTTTAAACTGTTGGGGTTTATTATTTATTTATATCATTTATACCCCACAATTTCCCACCCCTGGCAGGCTCAATGTGGCTTACAACACTTAGTTAACAAACAGGAAAGTACAATAAATGGAAAGTGATACGAGAGGCTGAAAGGTACAGGGTTAAGAGAAAGTAGTTAAGTCCACAAGATCTTTAGAGGAGTTGGATTCCAGGAATCACAGAGGCAGGACGGGATCTTTAGGGTAAGCTTGCCTAAATAAGTAGGTCTTGAGAGACTTCCGGAAAGTCAGATGATCTTGAACCGTTTTTACAGATTTAGGTAATATATTCCACAAATGAGTGCTGATATAGGAAAAGGTGGAAGCATATGTGGTTTTATACTTGAGACCAGAACACGCAGGGTAATGGAGGTTTAAGTATGAACGAGAAGATCGAAGCGAATTCCTTGGTGATAAGTTGACAAGGGCATCCATATATGCTGGAGCTGCTCCGTAGAGGATCTTACGGACTAGGGTGCAAATTTTAAAAGTTATTCGCTCCTGTACAGGACGCCAGTGTAATTTAAGTTAACTCATAATGCTTATTATAATAAGATCCCCATAACACTTGCTGGTTTTATAGTACCTTATGAACCCTCTAAAAGTCTCTGCTCCATGGATAAATCTGTTATCTGTGCCAGGGGTGAAGGATGCCCATCTTGAATCAAATAGAAAGGGAGATTTGTATTATGTAGCCCCAGCTCTTAGAGAAATTGCATCTATGTGCCAATTTGAAAACCAACTTAAATCATATTTTTTTTGGCAAGCGTTTAATCTTTCTTTATAAGGGGATCGATTAGGTTAGTTGGGAAATCTGGGTTGATTACTAAAGCTGAATGAGGTTTCATTGGGGTAGCGATGAATTTTTATTTTCATGATCTCCTGGTTGGATGCGCTTTTCTATCATTTTATTGTAGTTATTTTCCTATTCTTATCATTTCTTTTTAATATTTTAAACCGCTGTGAACACCATTGTGGCCAAGCAGTATTAAAAACATAGGGCTCTTTTACAAAGCTGTGCTACAGATTAACAGCGCGCTGAATGCAAAAAGCCCATTCTATTCCCATCAGCTTCTTTGCATTCAACGCACCCTAATCGGTAGTGCAGCTTTGTAAAAGGAGCCCATAATAAACCATAAACTATAATTACATTGGGCCAGTTCCACAATGAAAACCTTTCTAAATGCATTTAGTTAAAAGGTATCCAAGAATGGCAGAGCTCAAGTTGCTAAGGGCAGATTCCTTTGGCAAATAAATATAGAAACACTGCAAGAGATGATATGTAGAATATACATTTTAGTGCAACAAGTCTGTGCCTTTTTTTTTATTGCAATAAGAAGCCATTCCTAGAACAACATGGCTGGAATTTATAAGAACACTTCTGTTTTTTCCCCCAGACTTTTGTGCATTGGGTTCAGGGATGGGGTGGGAGTGGGAGACCAGTTTATTTATAAGCCCACAATGTTGCCTGGCAAGCAGTCCATGAATCAGGCCTGCTGACAAGGAAGACGGATAATATTTCCTCAAAAGGAGATAAGCACCCGGTGCTACAGACATCCAGGAGCCTGCTGGAGTCGGGCTTGGTGCGCAAATCGTACTGATGGAATGGTGCTGAGTTACCCGGCCATTTATTATCTACCAGAATAATTAAGAGTCTCCCTCATCTACATACACACATGTACACATACTCCTCCTGATTGCAGTACTGTCCAGAATTCCCTGGTCACCACATGAAAACAGCACCACAGGAGTGGAGGAGTGGCCTAGTGGTTAGGGTGGTGGACTTTGGTCCAGGGGAACTGAGGAACTGAGTTTGATTCCCACTTCAGGCACAGGCAGCTCCTTGTGACTCTGGGCAAGTCACTTAACCCTCCATTGCCCCATGTAAGCTGCACTGAGCCTGCCATGAGTGGGAAAGCACAGGGTACAAATGTAAAAAAAAAAAAATGTGAACAGTAACAAGAAAGGTAGTGTGTGTATACACGCTCACACTTTAGAGGGTGCCATGTATGTAATATCCTTGATGAGAGGTATAGAGCAAACACTCAAAATAATCCAAAAGCTCACTGGTAAGGCGTATAAATACCAAACAAAACCAGCAGGAAGCACTAAATATAAAAGGAGGAGTGCCATGAGACTTTTAACACACCCACTCGGTAGTCAACTTCAGTGACCACTAAAAGGTGAAATATTGCACTTCTTTCATCAGGCAACTCACTCCAAGTGATACATCAAAACCAAATGTGCACTAAATCAAAATGTCACTTCTTAACAATCAAAATATTACTTTTTAACAATGTATCAATTAATAAAGAGTACTTATCTTATAAGCTTGGCATTGTTCAGCGTTTACCAATGCCGGGCTCATAAGATAAGTACTATTTATTCATTCTTAAGAGACACTAGTTCATTGATACATTGTTAAGAAGTGATATTTTGATTTAGTGCATATTTGGTTTTGATAGCACATGTTGATACTCTATTGCACCAAAAGAACTACTTTTGCCCAATGAATGAAATGAAATATTTCACTCTTTAGAGGTTGCTGAAGTTTACTACCACGTGGGTGTGTTAAAAGTCTGAGGATACTCCTCCTTTAATATTTAGAGGGACGTCTAATCCAAGATGGCGGCTGTTAGAGCAAGTTAAACGGACGCACCTCGAAGTAGCTCCTTCCTTGGACTTGCGTGAGCGTCTTCCCCGTCGCGGTGATGGGCAAGAGAAGAGGCAAAGTTCGGGAGGCTCCCTCTGTACCGGACGGCACCTCTCAGCCACGCCAGACAACGCTGGATCATTTTCGTCTTGTGTCTGGTCCCGAGTTGGCGTCGACTCCGTTAGCCGGTGCTAGCGCCCAAACGCTAGACAGCAGTGGAGACGGGGCTTCCCTAAGCCCCGTCGAGCGTGCAGCGCCCCCACAACCCGGAAGGGAAGCTATTGTTGCAAGTCCTGGGGCCATGGCATCGAGAGGAGAACCAGGTGATCAGGAAGGGAGACTGCACGAGCGGACAACTGGAGCCACATTGCAAGCTGAACCAGGATTAACAGCTGCTCAAGCCTTGGAAAAGACTGTGAGTACTCTGGAACAGGCTGCCAAAGCCCCCCTACCGGTTTTTTCAATGGGAAGAGTAGAAAAACCAGCTGTAGTGACTTTGGAGACACTGTGGGACTTAACTTCATCTACCCACTCAGCTTTACAAAACTTGATTTTGAAAAATATGGAGACGATTAAAGTTCTATCTGAGACTGCTCTAAACCAAATTCAAACTAGTGAATCCCAAGCGACCGAGGTTAGAAGGATGTCGGAAAAAGTTGAGAAACTTGATCTTGTGGGACAAACTCTAATTAAAGATAAAAACTTCACCCTGAGACGCTTGGAATATTTAGAGAATTATTCAAAAAGACTGACCTTGCGTTTTATAAATTTTCCTAGGTCCCCTATGGTAGTGCCAATCCAAATGATCAGAAAATATTTAATGGAGAGTCTGGGAATGCCGGAAAATTCCTTACCACCTATAACAAGAGCTTATTACATACAAATGGATGCGAAATCATCTGAGAATCAACAGCAACAAGGTGTAATGGATCTCACGGCATTTCTTGAGTCTTCTTTAGAGGTCATAACCCAAAGAACTACCCTTTTGGTGACATTTGCATTGGAAATAGACAGAGATGCAGTCCTTAAACTTTCCCTCAGACATTTGGATTCTCTGTTTATGGGATCAAAGGTTAGGGTATTCCCTGATTTGGCTAGGGACACTCAACAAAGGCGTAGGAAATTTTTGACTCTACGTCCCAGATTAATAACAATAGGTGCAGATTTTGTTCTGAGATACCCATGTATATGTAGAATAAAATTTCAATCTAGGCAATACCAATTCTATGACCCAAAACAGTTGGAGGAATTTCTGTTAAGCAGAGAAGTGGTAAATGTTAAAGTTTAGTCCCGCATGCACCACTGTAAGGCAGCTAAGAGTCTGCCACTTGAGACGTAACTTGCTCTTTTGATTTATTTATTTGGTGATTATGCTTTATATTTAAGTGTTTGAAAATTTACTATAAATCTTGGATCATTACCTAATTTGTGATCGATAGTAGAATATATCATTGTGACTATTAGAATATTTCCTTTTGTTTATAAATTGTTGTTTTGTGTATTATCACTCATAAGGATTTATTATGTATGATAAAACTGTATAAATAAAAATGAAAAAAAAAAAAAAATATTTAGTGCTTCCTCCTGGTCTTGTCTGAGAGGTATAAAGTGGCATTTTTAGAAAGCTCTGCTAGTATTTTAGAAGAGTATCTGCCAACATAATGGATGTTTATATTCTGGTTATTTGTGGCGGCAGCATCCATTTTAGAGAGCCATAAATGTCTAAATCAGGGTTCCATCCTCTCTCACAGGCAATGTCTGGGGCAGCTATGATTTCCCTTCTGCTCTGAGGACCATTGCTGCAAGTAGATCATAGCTGCCCCAGGCAGTGCCTGTGAGGGAGGATGCTGGCTGTTCTATCTTCTCTCACAAGCACCTCCTGGGCAAGCTAAGATTATATGATCTGAAGACCACCACCCACCCCCCACCCCCCACAGCACTCTGCTTCTGCCAGGCCAGATGGCCCCCCTCTCAGTTCATGGTCAGTGTGGGGGAGGGGAGGACTTTTAGACACCTCCTATTTGAGTGCCCAAATTCCAGCCCAAAGGGTACGCTGCCTATACTGTGGTGCCCAAACGATAGTGCCCAAAAGTCCTGCTTTGAGTATTTATTTATTTATTTATTGCATTTGTATCCCACATTTTCCCACCTCTTTGCAGGCTCAATCTGGCTTACAATACATCATGAATGGTGGAAATATATAAGAGAATATACATTTAGTAACATAGTAGATGACGGCAGAAAAAGACCTGCACGGTCCATCCAGTCTGCCCAACAAGATAACTTATATTTGCTGCTTTTTGTGTATACCCTACTTTGATTTGTACCTGTGCTCTTCAGGGCACAGACCGTATAAGTCTGCCCAGTACTATCCCCCCCTCCCAACCACCAGCCCCTCCTCCCAACCACCGGCTCTGGCACAGACCATATAAGTCTACCCAGCACTAACCTCACCTCCCAACCACCAGCCCTGCCTCCCAACCACCAGCTCTGGCACAGACCGTACAAGTCTGTCCAGCACTATCCCTGCCTCCCAACCACCAGTCCCGCTGCCCACCACCGGCTCTGGCACAGACCGTATAAGTCTGCCCAGCACTATCCCCACCTCCCAACCACCAGCCCCGCCTCCCGATCTTGACTAAGCTCCTGAGGATCCAGTCCTTCGGCACAGGATTCCTTTATGCTTATCCCACGCATGTTTGAATTCCGTTACCGTTTTCATTTCCACCACCTCCCGTGGGAGGGCATTCCAAGCATCCACTACTCTCTCCGTGAAAAAATACTTCCTGACATTTTTCTTGAGTCTGCCCCCCTTCAATCTCATTTCATGTCCTCTCGTTCTACCATCTTCCCATTTAGTACATTTAGAGAATATACATTTAGTACATTTAGAGAATATACATAAGAATGTTGGGTTACATGATAATGATGAAACATGATAGTAGTGTAGCAAGCAAATATTATAAGACAATTCTGGATTTATGTGTAGGAGTTGACATTTGTTGATCTTTATGGTATGCCTTGTTGAAGAGATGGGTCTTCAGTAGTTTGCGGAAGTTCTGTAATGGAGGAGCTAATCATTTTTAGTCCTACCCCAGCCTCACCCATAAAGTGCTCAGGCCATACACCCTTGCCATACGCACATTTTTAGTCTTAAATGTGTATATTACGGCTTTCTAAAATTGGGATTTAGATGTGAATGCAATATACACCTTTAAATACTGGTTTGTGTACATCTAAAACATGAATAGCACTTCAAAAACAGGCACCATGGTCTAGTAGGTCTCAACCAGGCTTTTTTTTAGTATTTCCTAGTAGTTCAGTTCTTCTTATGCTCCCTTCCAGGTTTTGAGAATAGTGCCACTGGGCTGCCAGAGATCAAATGTTCAGGTTTCACAAAGGTAGACTATCAGGCTTATTTTCGAAAGAGAAGGGCGCCCATCTTTTGACACAAATTGGGAGATGGGCGTCCTTCTCCCAGGGTCGCCCAAATCGGCATAATCAAAAGTCGATTTTGTGCGTCCTCAACTGCTTTCTGTCGCGGGACGATCAAAGTTCATGGGGGCATTCAGAAGCATAGCAAAGGTGGGACTGGGGCATGCGTAAGACATGGGCGTCCTCGGCCGATAATGGAAAAAAGAAGGGCGTCCCTGATGAACACTTGGACGACTTTGCTTGGTCCTTTTTTTTTTTATGACCAAGCCACAAAAATGTGCCCTAAATGACCAGATGACCACAGGAGGGAATCTGGGATGACCTTCCCTTACTCCCCCAGTGGTCAGTAATCCCCTCCCACCCTAAAAAATATATATTTTTTTCCAGCCTCTAAGCCAACCTTAAATATCATACCCAGCTCCATCACAGCAGTATGTAGGTCCCTGGAGCAGTTTTAGTGGGTACTGCAGTGCACTTCAGGCAGGCGGACCCAGGCCCATCCCCCCCTACCTGTTATACTTGTGGTGATAAATGTGAGCCCTCCAAAACTCACCACAAACCCACTGTACCCACATCTAGGTGCCCCCTTCATCCCTAAGAGCTATGGTGTACAGTTGTGGGGAGTGGGTTTTGGGGGGCTCAGCACACAAGGTAAGGGAGCTTTGCACCTGGGAGCTTTTTCTGGAGTCCACTGCAGTGCCCCCTAGGGTGCCTGGTTGGTGTCCTGGCATGTGAGGGGGACCAGTGCACTAAGAATGCTAGCTCGTCCCATGACCAAATAGCTTGGATTTGGTCGTTTCTGAGATGGGCGTCCTCGGTTTCCATTATCGCCGAAAACCGGGGACGACCATCTCTAAGGTCGACCTAAATGTTGAGATTTGGGCATCCCCGACTGTATTATCGAAACAAAAGATGGACGCCCATCTTGTTTCGATAATATGGGTTTCCCCACCCCTTCGCGGGGACGTCCTGCGAGGACATCCTCAGGAAAACTTGGGCGCCCCGTTTGATTATGCCCCTCCACGGGTCCAAATGCCATAAGCTGGTGCAAGCCTAGCATAGTGGTTTGTTTAGGCATTAGAAATCACCTGTGAAATAAACTTACTTTTAATGCAAGAAGGGTTTTACCACCAAAAATTGGTGCTAAACATGAACAAGAAAAGAGAGCTGGTTGTGATCCACTTTGAACCAGAATGTTGGGAGTTGGCGGACTACAAGTACTATATCATATATCCACAACGAATGTACATGATATCAGATTTGCATACCAAGTAGACAGTTCATGCAACTCTATCTCCTGCATAAAATTTGACCTGCCTGTGGCTCTTGAGGATTGGAATTGCTTACCCCTGCTGTATGGTACCTAGGCTGGAGGATGAGTAAACTGTTTCTCAACGCATCAGCAGTTTCCTACTTGCTACTGCCTGCACCTGAAGCTCTCCATAGGTCTCTGACTGTCACAGCTCTCCATGTCAAGCCACGACTCTCAGAGGGAATGCACAACTTCAGAGTAATCTTCTATTTCAGTGTTCTTTTCAGTTGGCACATAACTTTTTGCCATATCCTATCTATCTCATTTATTTATTTCATTGGAAGTAAAAGTTTACCTGAGTAGTAAAATTGGGATTTAGATGTGAATGCAATATACACAATTTAGCATAGATTTCTACTCCAGTTCTATTGCATTGGATCTAGCTGCTCAGTTATACCACCATCAGTGGTGGGAGTCCTTCAACTCCTCTGCTGCCAGTAGGGGGTGATGCTTCAATATTGTGTTTTCAGTCTCCAGACACAGGCATGTTCCCTGGAGTCCTGCAGCGCATGCTTGTCCCCTCACTATTATGTGGTAGTGAAACAGCACCACCCACTGGCAGGTCTGTAGGTGGAGGACCCCCACTTAGCTTAGAGGGAACAGTGACCATTGTAGGTCTCTTTCTTGTTCTTCTGCCAGCAGGGATTGGGAACAATACTATCACTTCAAGGTAATTATCGCTACTGTGCATGCACACAAAATAGATGCCTATACTTGGATGGGCTAAGAGACAGACATATGGACATAGCTTTAACAATAGGTACTATTATTTTATGTAAATGTGACTGAAAAAAACCCCCAATCCATTCTGAAGACATAGGTGTCAATCCATTCAGTTTGAGGCTAGAAAAGAAACTGGCATTTGCGAAAAAGAAAATCCTGATCCAAGATGGCGCCGTAAAGAGACATTGCAACAGCTGCTCCCAAATTCTACCTTGTTTCGCTGTTCGTAGCTGCTTTTCATTCCCTTGATTATGGGGAAAAGGAGAGTAAAGGAGCGGGAGTTTCCCTCGACCCCCACCGGGACCCAGGCTCCGAAACAGATGACCCTGGAAAGATTTGGGTTGACAGCTGGGCCCATACAGGCGTCCTCTCCTTCTATCGGCGTTCACGTCAGTGTCAGCCAGCAGTGTTGATGGGGCTTCCTTGAGCCCTGTTAAGCGAGCGGCTCCCCCACAACCAGGAGAAAATGCTGTTTTGGGAAGTCCTGCCCTTGAATCCTTTCAAGTTGAGGTACCGGGTGAGCAGGGAGGGAACTTAACCACAGCAATGGAGAATTTGGTATCTGGTCAAGAAGAATTTCAAAATGCAGCACAAATTTTACCTCATCAAATACTGAGTACTCTATGCCAAACTTCCAATATGTCCTCTCCCGGTATACTTTCAGGGGCCTTTAAGAAACCTGCTGTTGTGACAGTAGAGTCACTCTGGGACTTAACATCTGATATGCACTCCTCATTACAATCTTTGACTTTTAAAAATACTAATGATATAAAAGTTTTGCCTGAAGCTGGCCTTCTTCAAGCACAGGAGACTGCTCAACAGTCCACTAAAGTAAAACTTCTAGAATCAAAAATTCAGACTTTGGAATCATTGGGAACAGTCTCAATTAAGGATAAGAATTTCATTCATCGTCGATTGGAATATTTGGAAAATCAAGTTAGGAGGCTTAATTTGAGACTAACCAATTTTCCTAGATCACCTTTAATCACGCCTATAGATATGGTTAAGAAATATTTAATTGAAATTTTGGGGAGGTTGAGTGACTCACTGCCTCCAGTAACTCGAGCTCAGTATCTACTGATGCCAAAAAAAATTTGTTGGTGAGAATTCTCAAAGTCAGGTTGGAGATGGTATAGGCGCTTGTTTTGGAAGCTCGCTGTTTTCCTCCGTACACCTGGAAAAATGGGGATCTTTTTAATGGGTCAGAAAACTGAAGTCGATTAACAGCAATAATTGGTATTTAGTGCCCAATTATTGCTAAGATGCACACGCAACTTGGGTGAGCAGTGTTGGATACCATATAAAGGATCTGGGGGCTGGTCAGTTTTCTATTGTTATGCTGTTACTACAGTGTAAGTTGTCTACATCAAGCTATGGCTGTTGTATGCTACCTTGGGTGAATCTCTTCATAAAAGCAGTTAATAAAGCCAAGTAAATGAATACAAATGTGAATATGTTAATGCCTGTAGGTGGGGGTCATGTAGATATTGCTAAAAGATCATTTCCCTGTATGGACTGAAATCAATAATGGGCTTTGAGAAGCATGTTAAAGCTGAATACTAATAAAACTAAAATACTGTGGTTTAGAAACCCCAATGCTTCCTAATACTATAACTTTGCCTTCGGGTAAATCTTTTCTTGTTGAGGACAAATCTAGAGTTTTAGGGGCCCTTTTACTAAGCTCTGTAAGCATCTACGTGCACCCAACATGAGCCAAAATGAAGTTACTGCCCGGCTACTGCGTGGCTCTTGCAGTGATTTCACTTTTGGTGCGCACGCCAAGTGGCATTTGACACGCGTAGGTCATTACCGCCTGGTTAGTGCGTGAGACTTTGCCGCTAGGTCAATGGCTGGCGGTAAGGTCTCAGACCCAAAATGGACGCACGGAAATTTTCATTTTGCCTCACTTCCATTTTCGTCAAAACTTTTAAAAAGGCATTTTTTTTGCAGGTGTGCTGAAAAATGATTCTGTGCGTGCCCAAAACACGCGTCTATACTACCGCAGGCCATTTTTCAGAGCATTTTAGTAAAAGGACCCCTAAGGCATTATTTTTGACTCTTTTTTAACTTTTGAATCTCAAATGAATCATTTATAGCAGAAAACATTTTTCAAAATGAGGTAATTATGGTTGGTATGGTCTTATTTTCATAAAACATTTTTTGCTTTAATGGTACAGATGTTGATCCCCCCCCCCCCCCCCCCCCTTTTAGATTACTGTAACGTTTTATACTTAGGCTTGTCATCTAAACTGTTGAACAAACTTCAACTTATTCACAATACTGCGGCTCACCTGATTTATAGGATTAAGATTTTTGTCAGAGTTTCTCCATGTCTGAAAGCATTGGCTTCCTATATATAACCGGGTGATAGTTAAATCAGTTTGTGTGCTGTTTCAGGTAATTTATGGCCTTACATCAGAATTGCTGGGGAAATCTGTTAAATGATTTCTTAATTAGCCGGTCATCTCGATTACAGACATTATTGCTCTTCGGTTTTCCTTGCCCTAAAGGGGTGCATTCTTTAAGAATGCTTAATACATGGTTTTCGATTGCAGTAATTTCCTTATGGAACTCCTTACCCTCCTCCATTAAATTGCAGAATACCTATCTGATATTTCAAAAGAAGTGGAAAACCTTTTTGTTTGACAATTGACTTTTTATTAGTGTTACTTAACTGATGTATTTTATTTCAATTTTATAATATTGTTCACTTTTATTTTTCTGTACACCGCAGTGAACTTGAAAGGGCATACTGCGGTATACTACTACTACTACTATAAATCATTTCTATAGCACTACCAGTCGTTCGCAGCGCTTCACAATTGAACATGAAGAAAAGACAGTCCCTGCTCAAAAGAGCTTACAATCTAAATCAGGACAGATAGGACCAATAAGGGATAAGGGTAGGACAGACAGAAGGACACGTGGAGGGGCATAATCAAACGCAAACGCCTATCTCCATGGGCGTCTATGTCCGAAAATGGGTACGTGAAGAGGCGGGACAGACCGTATTTTCGAAAAAATGGACGTTTTTCAGCTGGGTGTTTGTTTTTTTTAGTGATAATGGAAACTAAAAACGCCCAGCTCAAAAACGTCCTAATCCGAGCCATTTGGTCGTGGGAGGGGCCACGATTCATAGTACACTCGCCCCCCTGACATGCCAGGACACCAACTGGACATCCTAGAGGTCAGTGCGGTGGACTTCAGACAACGCTCCCACATGCATAGCTCCCTTACCACGGGTGCTGAGCTCCCAACACCCCTCCCCCAAAACCCACTACCCACAAATGTACATCACTACCATAGCTCTTAGGGGTGAAGGGGGCACCTACATGTGGGTACAGTGGGTTTTTGAGACCTCCCATTTACCAGCACAAGTGTTACAGGTAGGGGGGATAGGCCTGGGTCCACCTGCCTGAAGTGCACTGCGGTACCCACTAAAAGTGCTCCAGGGACCTGCACACACGCAGGCCTCTAGGACTTGTTGCTGCTACATAACATTGGCACACCAGTTGACACCTGAAGACTAATCTCTCCGAAAACGTCCTTTATTGGAATAAACACGCTTACTTACAGTTAACTGCAGATCAGAGGTTGTGCCCCACTGGCAACGAGTCTCCCTGGTACTGAGATTAGCAGTAGGTCAGAGCTGACAGAATGGTGTACAATGCCCTCTTTCAGCCACATTCAAGGTAAGAACTAAGTTCTGTAACGTGGCTAACACGTGAAAGGGATCTAAAACTGGCTTACAAAAATGGCCACTACCTCATGGACTACCGGAAACAAAACAGGGCACACTCTGACCCAGTAAGCAGGGGGAAAAGCACCATGGGAGAAGAGCCTACCAACTACCAACATCGTGAGCATTTGCCACAAGCTAGTGGAATCATGGAGCCCAATACCCTACACCCACCACAATGCATTGCTGATGTGACTCTGCAGTGCGCATAACAGAAAAGGTGTCAGACTCACCCGAGAGCCACATCAGAACCAGGGAAAGGCTGTCACAGGATAGAACACATTCTGCTGTCATAGATGTGGGTACGGCATTTGAGGCTGGCATACAGGCTGGAAAAAAAGTTATTAAAGTGGGGGGTTTTTGGTGGGAGGGGGTTAGTGACCACTGGGGGAGTCCGGGGAGGTCATCCCCAATTCCCTCCGGTGGTCATCTGGGCAGTTGGGGCACTGTTTTGGGACTTGTTTGTGAAAAAAAAGGGTCCAAAAAAAGTGACCCAAAATCGCGATAAAAACGCCTTTTTTTCGATTATCAGCTAAAGACGTCCATCTCTACTCGGCCGATAACCATGCCCCAGTTCCGCCTTCACCACACTTTCGACACGCCCCCGTCAACTTTACCCGTTTCCGTGACGGATTGCAGTTGGAAACGCCCAAAATCGGCTTTCGATTATACCGATTTGGGCGCCCACGGGAGAAAGACGCTCATCTCCCGATTTGGGTCGCAATATAGGCGCTTTTCTGTTTCGATTATAAGCAGGATAGTATAAAAGTGATATACTGATACTGATATATAAATACACACATACATAAATACAATATAAATACAAATAAACATACATGAATAAATAAATAAAAATAAATAAATATGTATATATTTATTTTAAAAATCACTGCTTATTCCTGAAAGTGAATAACAAAGAGAGGATCTCTTCATTGGGATCCTACTCGGTATTTGTGTCCTAAATTGCAACTCTCAAAGACGGATGCTGGGTCTCATGAACCTTTTAATCCACTCAAAACTGGCACTTCCTATGTTTTTATGTTCCAAGAAGATGTGGGGGTAATCCGCACAGAGCAACACTTACAGCCCAAAGCAGCAGTGGTATGACTGCATCGTGCAGCCAAGATATCATGGAATAGCCTGCATGGAATAGGAATTACAACCCTAAAAAAAAATTATTAGGTTGGGTAAGAAACATGAGGGAATGTATTTAAATGCACATCTCTCCAAAGTGGAAAAATCACTGCTGCATATACTGGATGGGAGACTTTAGTGTAAGTCTTTCTTGCCCAGTGAGCATCAGGGTGGGCTCCTTTAAGTAAATTTTAATATTGTGTAGGGAGGTCTGGACCACGACCAGCTGGAGCTGGGAGACAGATTTGCACACAGGAGTATAGTCAGCTCTCAGATTTTGGAGGGGCCAGAGGTGGACTGGGGGGGGGGGAGGCAATGCATTCCCTCTCTCTTCCCCCCCCCCCCCCCCGGTATGTTTAAGATACCTTTGCTAGCAGGGATGGTGAGGCCCTGCTAGACTAAGAAATTCACTGCTGAGCAGCTCCCCTTCTACTCTTGCTGCTGCAGGAAACAGGAAGTCTTCGGCATGCCTTCAGCTGCCGGCCCCCCCCCCCAACCCGGCTGGCTCAATTACTTCCATTGAAAGCAATGGAAGTAAAACCCGGCTGGCTCAATCCGTCCTCCTTTTTCTGGAGCCATATGGTAACCCTAGCCCCCACCTCTTCCACAAACTGAGTATGAATAAGGAGTTCCTGCATCAGTGCCTGGAGCCACACTGTCAACTTCCTGTTTCCTGCAACAGCAAGAGGAGAAGGGGAGTGACTCAGCAGCAAATATTTTTGGCTTGTGGGGCTTTGGCATCCCTGCCTTTTACAAACTTCACAGTTTTTGCTCACTCTCAGGCCATTCTTACCACACTGTCACAGTTGCCACTTTGTTGAGCCATAAATCTTCTTTACAGCCAATGGTCTGCTTCTCTTAAAAATGGGATTCCCCTTTACTCTTCCAGGTCATTGGCCAGAGACCAGCAGGCAACCAAAGACCCTCTACAGAGTTGCCAGATGGTGAAATTTTTTTCAACCAAATTTGTGGCCAAAAGTAGCCTAAAAATGGCCAAATATTAATATTAATAAGGTTAATATAAATATTAATATCAATATAAATTTTGATATTGTCAGTGCTTTTTTTGTGCCGGTACGCGCCAGTACAGCGTACCGGCACCTTTTTCGTGAGGCCCCGCTCCCGTCCATTCCTGCCCCATGCTCTGTTTAAATAACATTACCCGTCGCGATTCTCCGTCCCCTCCCCAGCCCTCCCCTCACCTACCCTCCATCAGCACGTTGCCTCTCTCCACTGCCTTCCCCTCTGCAAGTCGCGCGAACTGGTCCGGAAGTGAAGGCAGCAAGGCAGGCACGCAGCAGACAGGTTCCTCTCCTCTTGCGTCGCTTCCCTTTAGCGCACCCCGCCTTCATGGGCGGGACACGCTGAGGGAAGCAACGCGAGAAGAAAGGAACCTGTCTGCTGCGTGCCTGCCTTGCTGCCTTCACTTCCGGCCCGGTTCGCGCGACTTGCAGAGGGGAGGGCAGGGCAGTGGAGAGAGGCGACGTGCTGGACATGGAGGATAGGTGAGTGGAGGGCAGGGGAGGGGAGAGAGAATCGCCGGACTTGCAGAGGAGAGGGCAGGGGAGAGAGGAGAAGTGCTGGGCATGGATGAGGGGAGGGAGGCGACATGCTGGGCATGGAGAGGAGGGGAGAGAGAATCGCTGGACAAGGAGGGGAGGGCAGAGGAGAGATGAGAAGTGCTGGGCATGGGCAAGGGAGGGCAGGGGAGGGAGGTGACATGCTGGGCATGGAGGGGAGGGCAGGGGAGAGAGGAGACATGCTGGACATGGGCAGGGGAGGGCAGGGGAGAGATGAGAAGTGCTGGGCATGGATGAGGGGAGGGGAGAGAGAATCACTGGACATGGAGGGGAGGGCAGGGGGAGAGGAGACATGCTGAACATGGGCAGGGGAGGGCAGGGGAGAGAGGAGAATTGCTGGGCATGGATGAGGGGAGGGCAGGGGAGGGAAGCAACATGCTGGGCATGGAGGGCAGGGGAGGGAGGCGACATGCTGGGCATGGAGGGGAGGGGAGAGAGAATCGCTGGACATGGAGGGGAGGGCAGGGAGGAGAGGAGACATGCTGGACATGGGCAGGGGAGGGCAATGGAGAGAGGAGAATCACTGGGCATGGGTGGCTGGAGGGGGGCAGGGGGAGAGGAGAATTGCTGGACATGGGTGGATGGAGGGGAGGGGAGAGGAGGGTTGATGGGCATGGATGGAAGGGAGGGAAGAGTGAGGAAGGAGATGAGATGAGGGAAAAGGAAGAGAGGAGAAAAACTGCACATGGATGAAGAAAATAGGCAGAAGCTGGATCCACTGGACAGTCAAGTCTGCGGAGTAGGACCCAGCTTTTACTTATCTCCAAGGACGAGTATGTGAAGGGGTGAGACAGATCATAGTTTCGAAAAAGATGGGCGTCCATCTTTTATTTCGTTAATACGGTTGGTGCCGGGCAAATGCATCGGATTTGAGCGGATTTGAGCTGGGCGGTATCGGTTTTTAGTGATAATGGAAACCGAAGCCGCCCAGCTCAAAAACGAACAACTCGAAGGCATTTGGTTGTGGGAGGGGCCAGGATTCGTAGTGCACTGGTCCCCCTCACATGCCAGGACACCAACCGAGCACCCTAGGGGGCACTTGTAAAAAGTAAAAAAAAAAAAATTAAAAATTCCTCCCAAGGCCATAGCTCCCTTACCTTGGGTGCTGAGCCCCCCAAATCCCCCCCAAAACCCACTCCCCACAACTCTACACCATTACCTTAGCACTTATGGGTGAAGGGGGGCACCTAGATGTGGGAACAGTGGGTTTTGGGGGCGGTTTGGAGAGATCCCATTTACCAGCACAAGTGTAACAGGTAGGGGGGGGGGATGGACCTGGGTTCACCTGCCTGAAGTCCACTGCACCCACTAACAACTGCTCCAGGGACCTGCATACTGCTGTGATGGAGCTGGGTATGACATTTCAGGCTGGCATACAGGCTAGAAAAAAAAGTTTTTAAAGTTCTTTTTTTTGTGGGAGGGGGTTAGTGACCACTGGGGGAGTCAGGGGAGGTCATTCCCGATTCCCTCCAGTGGTCATCTGGGCAGTTGGGGCACTTTTGGGGGACTTGTTCATGAAAAAAAAGGGTCCAAAAAAAGCGGCCCAAATTCTCGCTACTGCCGCCCTTCTTTTTTCCATTATCGGCCGAGCGCGCCCAAATCTCCTCGGCCGATAAACACACTCCAGTCCCGCCTTCACCACGCCTCCGACATGCCCCCGTCAACTTTGTTCGTTCCCGCGACAGACTGCAGTTGGAGGCACCCAAAATCGGCTTTCGGTTATACCGATTTGGGTACCCATGAGAGAAAGGCGTCCATCTCCCGATTTGGGTTGAAATATGGGCATCTTTCTCTTTCGAAAATAAGCTGGATGGTCTTTATCTGCCTACATTTTTCTCTGTTTCTATGATTTAATGAAAACGACCTTTGTAGTCCAAAGCCAGCAACAGAAAGTCTTCATTACATTTATAAAAACAGTTATGCCCAACTACTTGGTTGTTTTTTCTCTTAACAAAAAATATGATTAAAAAATATCAAACAAAGAAAGGCAAATACAGACAAATGATCCATTTAAGGGAGATTATCAGGCAATCAATCATCTCACCCTTGCAGAAAGGAATGAAATGTATTATATACGTGGAAAGAAATTCAAATGTCATTGCTTTCCCTAATGATAAAAGCAATCAAACCAATGAAACAAAACAGGGTGAAATGCCTGGGAAAGATCCCCTTAGGTTTACTGAATCCTGGGCTCTTTGATCAGAGTTGGAGGTAACTCCAACAAGCATCCCTTGAGCTCTGTGCTTTCATCTACTAAACTGTGTTGTGTAATTTAAGTTAGAGGCCCACCAGTGGGTTTATAAATCAGAAGCAGTGAGACTGGATGCAAAAGGAAATGTAATTCTTCCAGATGTGGCCTGCTGCTCATCTTTCATTTTGCTGGCTTCTTCCAGCCTGCTGAAAGTGGAAGAATGGGGAACAGTTGGAAAACCGAGCACACGCATTTGTGTTGGACAGTTCCAGTCTGGACCTGTCATAGTAGTGCCCCAATCATGAGCCTGGATGACTCTAGTTTGCAGAGCCTTATCCTTAGTACTTTTATTAATAAAAGTGAAATGCTTGCACGTCGCCTTGTAGTAACAGCCACACAAGGTAAGCAAGACATACAATTTTCTTCTGCCGTCTTTTAAAGAAAAGCAAGGCCCTGTTTGGGTTACTGCTTATCTGAACATGCTGAGTCTCGTAATAAAATATTTATTAATATGCTGCCTGCGTGTTTATCATTTCAGTCTGGATGTACTGTTGAATAGTAAACCCATAAAATATGTGATTTGTGAATATTTTAGCTTGCATGCCAGTTAGCTATCTGCAGATGTTGTGTACATTACAAGGACATTACAAATACAATTGAGATACCGATTATTGCTTGGTGGGTCACTAAACGATGTGTTCGCTAGGGGGTCCTTTTTCAAAGGCGTGCTGAAAAATGGCTTGCAGTAGTGTAGGCGCGGGTTTTGTGTGTGCGCCGATCCATTTTTCAGCGTGCCTGTAAAAAAGGCCTTTTTAAAATTTTTGCCAAAAATGGACGTGCGGCAAAATCAAAATGGCTGCGTGTCCATTTTGAGTCTGCGACCTTAAAGCTAGCCATTGACCTAATGGTAAAGTCTCATGTGGTAACCAGGTGGTAATGACCTACGCACGCCAAATGCCACTTGGCGCGCATCCGATATGCGTGTCCAAAAACAAAATTTATTTTTCGGCCATGCATATCGGACGCGCACCAAAAATGAAATTACCGCAAGAGCTATGCAGTAGCAGGGCGGTAACTCCATTTTAGTGCCGTAGAGCCTTACGTGGCTTAGTAAAGGGACTCCTAGATCTTTAGAGATGGGAGTGATTCTGCCAGACTGGAGAAAGGAGATTGCTAAGGATGTGCACAGGAAAAAAAAAATTGGGGTTTCTTTGGCCTTCAGTCCCTATTTTCAGACTTTGTATCAGTTTGTTTCACACATTTGTGTTAATAAAATGTTTTAATGTGCACTAGAACTTTAAAAAAATGTACAAATTGACTTTATGAATTCTTGTTTGTAGATTGAGATGAGTTAAATTACTTTTGAGTGCACTAAATGTTTTTAGGCACTCTCACAAACCAAATGCACACTAATGAATGCAGATCCCTAGTGACTGCGAAACTTCTTCACAAGAGTGGTAAGGCAGGAGGTTGGCAACTACAGGTCCGCAAGTATTACACTGCAAGAGGCAAAAAGTATAATGGGTCTTCTGAAGGAAAGCTGGAGGGGCATTTTCGAACGAGGGCGCCCATCTCCAAGGATGGTGCCGCGAAGGGGTGGGGCCAACCGTATTTTCAAAATGAGATGGGCATCCATCTTTTGTTTCGATAATACAGTTGGGGGCACCCAAATCTCAACATAAATGCTGAGATCGCCGGCTGTAGAGATGGGCGCCCTTGGTTTTCACCTATAATGAAAACCGAGGGCGCCCATCTCAGAAACGAACAACTCCAAGGCATTTGGTCATGGGAGGGGCCAGGATTCGTAGTGCACTGGTCCCCCTCACATGCCAGGATACCAACCGGGCACCCTAGGGGGCACTGCAGTGGACTTCACAAATTGCTCCCATGTACATAGCTCCATTACCTTCGGTGCTGAGCCCCCCCAAAACCCACTCCCCACAACTATACACCACTACCATAGCCCTAAGGGGTGAAGGGGGGCACCCACATGTGGGTACAGTGGGTTTCTGGTGGGTATTGAAGTGCTCCCATTTTCCACCACAAGTGTAACAGGTGGGGGGGATGGGCCTGGGTCCACCTGCCTGAGGTGTACTGCACCCACTAAAACTGCTCCAGGGACCTGCATACTGCAGTCATGGAGCTGGATATGACATTTGAGGGTGGCATAGAGGCTGGCAAAAAAAGTTTTTAAAGTTGTTTTTTTAGGGTGGGAGGGGGTTAGTGACCACTGGGGGAGTCATGGGAGGTCATCCCTGATTCCCTCCGGTGGTCATCTGGGCAGTTCGGGCACTTTTTTTATGACTTGGACCTAAAAAAAAGGGACCAAATAAAGCGGACCAAATTCTCGCCAGGGACGCCTTTCTTTTTTCCATTATCGGCTGAGGGCGGCCAAGTGTTAAGCACACCCCCGTCCCGCCTTCGCTATGCCTCCGACACACCCTCTTAAACTTTCGCCAGCCCTGCGACGGACTGCAGTTGGGGGTGCCCAAAATCGGCTTTCGATTATACCGATTTGGGCGCCCGTGGGAGAAGGACGACCATCTCCCGATTTATGTCGAAAGATGGGTGTCCTTCTCTTTTGAAAATAAGCTGGATAGTGAACTATTTACCAAACCAGTAAATTGTAAGATTCAAGGCAGCATAGTTGTACCGGAGGTTCTTACTCTGTTGCCCCGCCCCCTTTCATAATGATGACTTTAACCATTTTTGTAGTCTCCAAGCTTGCTGAACAACATTGAATTCTAACATTTTTATAAGTCCTGAGGAGTCTTTTTACCAAGCTGTGGTAAAAAACGGTTCTGCGGTAGCGGCGGGGCAGTTTTTTCCATGTACCAGGGCCCTTTTTACTGCAGCGAGTAAAAAGACCCTAAAAAAAGACATGGCCATGCGATAAGATTATTCTAACTACGTGGCCATGCGGGAGGGAGCCCTTACCACCACCCATTGAGGTGGAGATAAGGGCTTCTGCAGTAACCCGGCGGTAACCGGGTGGTGATTACCACTGGGTTAGCGTCACGCTAGAAATTATAGAATTATTTTGCATGGCGCTGGAAATGGTGCACGCTTGAGGTGGAATTGGGCCAGCGGTAGTTCCGGGTTGTCGCACGGCAAGCCTGTTGCTGCTCAGCAACCCTTTAGTAAAAGGGCCCCTGAATTTGGGTGAATCAAGCTCAGAGCACACTTTTATCTTTTGGGATTCTTATGAGTGGTTTCAATTGGTGCAAAAGCTTGCAAGCAATAGCAGGGAACTCTTTAGAAAACATGCACTCTGTGTGACCGTGGAATCTAAATGATTTTGTTGTTGATGGAGGTTTATGAAGGTCTTCACCCGCCATTCTGGGAAATGTCACCCCGCAAATGCATTGCTTTCACGTTCTGTTTCCATGCTACATGAGAGACCTCCAATCAGGACATCACACATGGCTGCCCCAGTTTAAGCTCAGTGCCACCTTGCAAAACACAGGCTTGCCGCTCATTGTCTGTGGGATTCATGTTCTGTTTGCTTTAGTGAAGTTTGAGGGCAGTCTCCAAGATCTAGAAGTTCATAGAAGATGTACACAGCTGTGCACTGTAGCCGCATCCAAACATTTTCCTGGAAGGGCAGTTTATGTCTTAGAAATATTGCATTTTAGCTTCTTTTATAGTAACTCATTGGCTGCTTTGATGCCAGGCTTAATTTCCCATGACATTGGAAGATTAGAAAGGCCAAAAGAAAACAAAACACAAACTGCTTCAAGTAAAAAATTTTATGGTATTGCAGATGCTATTGCAAATCATCTAATGGGACAAGACCCGACAAGCACATACACACCCACACTGTTGAGGGTCCTTCCCACTATTTGTTTGGATCACAATGGTACAAGGGGGTTTCAAGTTATGTTACCAGGTAAAATATTCTGTAACCTCTAATGTCTTTTACAGTGGTAAACAAAAGAGGATGAGCTCTCTACCACAATTCCCACACTCCCACTTCTCTACTGTGTTTCGTAAAGGATAGGTAAGTCCACATGCTCTACATTAAGACAATTGTACACACGCTTTCAAAATCTTCTCAAGCACTAAATCACTTGGTAAATTTCTTTTTAGTGGTCATTTTCTTACAAGTCCTTAGTGGAGCGCATGATCTGGTGCGGAAGGTAATTGTGATGGGGCTGCTTAATAACAGTGATCATAATATGATCAGATTTGATATTAGTTGGGAGTAAGTATACACAGGAAATCCAATACGTTAGCATTTAACTTTCAAAAAGGAAACTATGATAAAATGAGAAGCACGGTGACAAAAAAAACTTAAGAGGAGCAGCTGAGAGGGTCAAAAATTTACATCAGGCATGGATGCTGTTCAAAAATACCATCCTGGAAGCCCAGGTCAAATATATTCTATGTATTAAAAAAGGAGGAAGGAAGACCAAAGGACAGACAGCATGGTTAAATAGTGAGGTGAAGGAAGCCATTAGAGCTAAAAGAAAATCCTTCAGAAAAGGGAAGAAGGAACCGACTGAAAATAATAAGAAACTGCATAAGGAATGTAAAGTCAAATGCAAAGTGCTGATAAGGAAGGCAAAGAGGGACTTTGAAAAAAAGATTGCGTTGGAAGCCAGCAAAAGAATCAGTTGGACTACTAGATGACTGAGGGGTAAATGGGGCAATCAGGGAAGACAAAGCCATAGCAGAGCGAATAAATAAATTCTTTGCTTCGTCTTCACCGAAGAAGATTTTGGAGAGATGCCAGTGCCAGAAATGATATTCAAAGCTGATGAGTCAGAGAAACTGAATGAAGTCTCTATAAACCTGGAGGATGTAAAGGGGCAATTTGACAAATTGAAGAGTAGCAAATCTCTTGGACTGGATGGTAATCATCCCAGAGTACTGATAGAATTGAAAAATGAACTTGCGGAAATATTGTTAGTAATATGTAATTTATCTTTAAAATTGAGCGTGGTCCAGAAGCTTAGAGGGTGGCCAATGTAACAACAATTTTTTTAAAAGGTTCCAGAGAAGATCTGGGAAATTATAGACCGGTGAGCTTGATGTTGGTGCTGGGCAAAATGGTAGAGATTATTATACAGAACAAAATTACAGAGCATATTCAAAAGCAAGAATTAATGAGACAAAGCCAACATGGATTTAGTGAAGGGAAATCTTGCCTCACCAATCTATTACATTTCTTTGAAGGGGTGAACAAACGTGTGGACAAACCGAGCCGGATGATATTGCGTATCTGGATCTTCAAAAGGTGTTTGTCAAAGTACCTCATGAAAGACTCCAGAGGAAATTGGAGACTCATGGGATAGGAGGTAGTGTCCTGTTGTGGGTAACAAACTGGTTAAAAGCTAGAAATAAAATAAAATAAATAAATAAAACAGAGAGTAGGGTTGAATGGTCAGTATTCTCAATGGAGAAGGGGGAGTGGGGTTCCCCAGGGGTTGGGACCGCTGCTTTTTAACATATCAAAAAAGGTTTGAACGGCTTCCTAAAGGAAAAGTCCATACACCGTTATTAAAATGGACTTGGGGAAAATCCACTGTTTATTTCTGGGATAAGCAGCATAAAACGTATTATACTTTTTTCAAATCTTGCTAGGTATTTGTGACCTGGATTGGCCACTGTTGGAAACAGGATGCTAGGCTTGATGAACCTTTGGTCTGTCCCAGTATTGCAATACTTATGTACTTATGTAGGATTAAGGTGACTTGCATTTCTTCAATTTACATAGTAATGAGCTATTTTGTATGAATTTTCATGCTTTGCATCTTATTACCATAACTTGCAGCACCTCATATTAACGTGCTATGGCAATTATAATGCTCATTTGTGCCCCTTAAAGTGCAGTAAGGGGAAAATGTGTAAAGAGTCACAATACATCTTAGTAATACCCCCCCCCCCCCCCCCCATGCATGTTAATGACTTAAATAACCCTTGGTTAGTCACATGCTTTGCATATAGGAATACATGCCTCCCCCCCCCCCCCCCTCTTATAAAATTACCCCTTAGGGCCTTATTCTATAAATTTTATGCTTCTAAATTCACACTCCTAAATTATGAGCCTAATCTATTCTCCAAAATATATTACACTCGTAATTTAGGAGCATAAATTTAGGAGCATAAACTTTATAAAATACGTCCTTTAGTGTCAAACTGATATCAGAGATGGGGACTCTCGGCCCATAAGGGCATATTTTTAAATATCTTTTAATCTTTTCCTTTTTTATAATATTGTAGTTCCTTTCTGTTTGATTATTATATTTTATATTGTAGAACGCTTAGATAGTCTTACTAAGAGGTGGAATATCAAATGTATAATATAATGAACTTGGAAACTTCTAGTGATGTAGGAGCTGTCCATTGGGAACTGGACTGAGAACAGCAAATCATTCACATAAGTCACTAAACAGCTTGTAGATAACATGACTTTTGATCACTACTGACCTGAGCTAAGTTAGAATTGGTGACCTAAAAATGAAAGACCTTTTAATCCAAACTCTGTCAGAAACGTTTATTGTCAAAGAACATATTTCTCTCTCTCTCTCTCTCTCTCTCTCTCTCTCTCTTTCTCTCTCAGGGGTGTGCAAGCTACCAGTGTTTTGTTTTGTTTTGTTTAATTTCTTATGCCACTTATGGGATTTTTCATGTTTCTGAGATTTTTAAGCCTGTGGTTGTTGTTGGGTAATGTTGTCATTAGTGATTGCTATAGCTCAATGGTGTGCTATTCAACTATAGAATGTGCTGTCAATCAACGGTGCACACCATTGTGTAATAGGACACACTATTTCAAGTTTAAAATTGTATTTATTTATTAGGATTTATTTACTGCCTTTCTGAAGAAATTCACTCAAGGCGGTATACAGCAAACATAGGCGATAGACAATTACACCAGTAAAAATCTAATATAATAAAACGCACCGTGAACGTTCTGAAGACAACGTTCTGAAGTCACTCAAACATTACTTGAAGGGTTCGTGGATTCGTGGTGTGAAGCCAGCCAGGCTGCCAGCTGTCTCTGCCCCGCCCTCGCGTCAAACGTCATGACGTCGAGGGCAAACGTCATGACGTCGAGGGCGGAAAAAAAAACAAACAAAGCGCAGTAATATAATAAAACGCACCGTGAACATTCTGAAGACAACGTTCTGAAGTCACTCAAACATTACTTGAAGGGTTCGTGGATTCGTGGTGTGAAGCCAGCCAGGCTGCCAGCCGTCTCTGCCCCGCCCTCGCGTCAAACGTCATGACGTCGAGGGCAAACGTCATGACGTCGAGGGCGGAAAAAAAACAAACAAAGCGCAGCGTCAGGGAAGGAGGCGGCGCTCCCGACGTCTCTAGCCTTCCCTTCGCTGTGTTCCGCCTTCTTCTGACGTCAAGGATAACGTCAGAAGAAGGCGGAACACAGCGAAGGGAAGGCTAGATGTCGGGAACGCCGCCTCCTTCCCTAACGCTGCGCTGCCGGAACTGCCGCCACGGAGGTAAATTAAAAAAAAAAAAAAAAAAAAGGATGTTGGGGGGAGAGAAGAGGGTGGGCAGTTGAACAATGGGAGCGGGAGGGCAGAGGAGAAACGACAGCAAGGATGCGAAGGGGGGGGAAGAAGAGGGCGGGACAGGCTGGGACATGGGAGACAGAAGAGCATGGATGCGAGGGGGGATCATGGAAGGGAGAGAGGGGAATTGCTGGAAAAGGATGAATGGAGGGGGCAGGGGACAGAGAAGCATGGATGGGCATGGATTGAGATGGCAGGGCTCAGGGAGAGAGGGGAATTGCTGGATAGGGATGAATGGAGGGGACAGATGGGCATGGATGGATATGGATTGCAGGACAGGCCTCAGGGAGAGAGGGGAATTGCTAGATAGGGATGAATGGAGGGGACAGATGGGCATGGATGGATATGGATTGCAGGACAGGCCTCAGGGAGAGAGGGGAATTGCTGGATAGGGATGAATGGAGGGGGCAGGTGACAGGAGCATGGATGGGCATGGCTTGGGAGGGCAGGGCTCAGGGAGAGAGGGGAATTGCTGGATAGGGGTGAATGGAGGGGACAGATGGGCATGGATGGATATGGATTGCAGGGCAGGGCTCAGAGAGAGAGAGGGGAATTGCTGTATAGGGATGAATGGAGGGGGCAGGTGACAGAGGAGCATGGATGGGCATGGATTGGGAGGGCAGGGCTCAGGGAGAGAGGGGAATTGCTGGAAAAGGATGAATGGAGGGGGCAGGGGACAGATGGGCATGGATTGGGAGGGCAAGGCTCACACTCTCTCTCTCATATACAATGTCTTTCTGACTCTCACTCTCACACACTCTGTCTCACAATGTATCACATTCACTCTCTATGTGCCACACAGTCACTCACACACTCGCTTAGTCTCATACACTCACTCTCACAGAGAATCTGTGTCTCACACACACTCTCTCTCTCGCACACACACACTCTCTCACACTGTGTCTCACATACACACTTGCACACACTCTCATTCTCACACACACACACTCTCACAAACACACTCACACCCAGACTCACTCTCTCTCTCACAAACACACACTCACACTTTCACTCTGTCTCTCACACAGTCACTCTCACATACACTCTCCCAAACATACACACTCCGAGGAAAACCTTGCTAGCGCCCGTTTCATTTGTGTCAGAAACGGGCCTTTTTTACTAGTATTCAAATAATACAAAGTGTGGCATAGCATGCTACATTACCACGTCAACACAATACACAATAATTCATTTTAATAGACAGCAACCCTTATAAACAAAGATGGAACATATAGAGGCATATTTTCAAAGCACTTTGGGAGGCTAAGTACTTTGAAAATGAGCCTCATAGATAGACAAGATAGAATAACAGGAATAAGAAAATAAGTGAACTAATTTAAAGAAAGTTGCACATGAGGTCAGAAAGGTGCTTGAATATTATCTTATCTAGGGAAGGAGTGGATAAACATGTCCTGGCTCCAAGTGAGATCACATGTGGTCTCAAATCCAAAATTGCTTCCTCCTAAGCTGAGCTCATCAGCAAAAATGTAAAGAAATATACACGTGTGAAAATATACATCAATCAGTGCAGAACCATTCTTGTCTATATATCCATTTTTATTATTGATTTTTATTACTGATTTTTCAAGAGGTAAAAAGGCTTCAGCAGTCAAAGGTTAACGGTGTAATTGTGGTTCATACATAAGACAGTACTTTCCCCACACTCAAAAGAGCTATAGCACCTTATGACTAAGACCAATCATCAGCCAAAAACCTATTTTCAATAAATTAATTTTTAAATCTTCAAAAATACCACTTTTGTTGGAAAAGCTTGAATCAAAATTGCCATTATAATAATCATACAGCAAAAAAAATGAAAGCACTTAGCTCAAAGTATCTTTTGCAGCTTGTAAAAAATCTTGACGTGGACCCGTTTCACCGTCCGTCAGGGGAAACATTTTTTTCGATTCAAATTTAATACTTCTACACTGCTCACTTGTTCACGCTGCTCAGTGTATATTTCCTCACATTTCTTGTTGATGAGCTGGGCTTTTTCTTTCTGAGAGGTTGTTCTTTTGGAGGTCTTCCTGCTAAGCTGAGTCATTTTTGAGACGTCTGGAAAGACCTGAATTTTCTCTCCATAAAAAGTTGTGTCACTTGCTTGAAAAAAACAATTTCATAATGGAAACCTAGAATTTAAAGATTCAAATTCTGGCATGATTCACTCAGGGTCCTTTTACCAAGCTGTGGTATAAGGAACCCTGTGCTAGTAGTGGTAGCTGTTTTTGATGTGTGCTGAGGCCCTTTTTACTGCATCAGGTAAAAGGGCCATAAAAAAATCCAAAAAAAGAAATGGCCATGCGGTAAGATTGTACTTACTGTCTGACTAAGCAGGTGGGGGGAGCACTTACAGCCACCCATTGAGGTGGCACTGCCTGATTACCGCTGGGTAACTCCCTGCGGAAATATTTTCAGATATTGCTGTTGGCACTGGAAATGCCATGTGCTGGGGGTGGAACTACCACCAGCACCCGCATTGGATTGCCACACTGCTGCTTTTTATAAGTGCTCCTCAGTCTAGGTAAAATAACAGAACGTTTTATTCCATGTGGCATTATTACTCTTGGGGTTAAGGATATAAAACAGGGCATATACATTTGTTTTAAGACTAGCTGCAAAACATAATCAAGGAAGCCATTTTTGCTTTGTGTTCCTTTTAAATGAACTGAATGGACAGAACTCTGGAATAGTCACATTCTCATTCATACCATTCATTGTTAGATGGAGCCAGACACAGTGTGGAAGGGGAGGGAGAAAGCAACACAAGTCCTTTTATCAATGATGTGGAAACTTTTTAATCAAGCAACCAAACAAGTCTATCCCTGCCTTACTTCTCATGGTCATCAGGTCAGCAAGAAACTAAAAGCACACCCCAACAATCTAACACCATTATCTCTCAACTATTCAGAGAGTTGGTGGCATCAGAAAGTTGCTTTAAAAAAGTCCAAAGGTCAAAACCTATTCCCCCAGATATTGAAATGTATTTAACGGGCCAGGATCGGCAACTGACCGGTTAAATACTCCATAACCGACTATCCAGTGATATTCAGCGGGGGATAGCCAGCTATCCCCTTGGAATGTCACCGGTTAGTGGCTAGCAAATAGCCGGTTATATCGGCTGGCATAATTGGCTTTCCACTAATTTTCAGCCGTACTTTAAAGGCTATATTTAGCCACATGAATATTTGGAATATCTTTGGCCAGTTAGAAGATAACCGGCTAAGTCTGAATATCAACATAGCTGGTTATCTTCTAACTGCCCGAAAATAAACCAGATATTCAATGCTGGTCACCGGAAATGGCCCAGCACTGAATTCCAGGTTTAACAGTGACCGCGGGAGTTAGCCCGGTCTGAATATCGGCCCCTATATCATTCAAAGATCAAGATAGAGCTCTGAAAGAGAGAGAGAGAGAGAGAAGAGAAGTATTGTTTCTGTCCTAGTGGCATAAAACAGTTGGGTCAATGTTCAAAGCAATTTAACCAGAGAGGTTCCTGCCCTGTTAAATTACTTGTGTGGGGCGATCTGTTGATCTTCAGTAGCACTTAACTGGATAGTGCTGCTGAATATCACCACTAACCACCTAAGTCGAAACTGGCTAGTCAGAGGGTAGTCCAGGGGTGGAGTTGGGGCAGAGCTGACTTGTAGCTGGTTAAGGGCCCCTTTAACTAAGCAGTGGTAAGTCCAAAGTGAGCTTACTGCTCGCTAAACAGGAAGTATATTATCAGCAGTCTGGTGGTACTTCGCACCCTAGCGCACCGTCATACCCGGTGCTAGAAAAGTGTATTTATTTTTGTAACGCCTAAGTGTACCCGGCAGTAATCAGGCAGTGCTGCGTGCTTCCCGGTTACTGCTGGGTTAGTATGTGAGCCCTTACCTCCACCTCAATGGCGCATGAAAAACAGGCCCCCTTTTGCCACAGCTTGGTAAAAGGGGCCTTAATTGCCGATAGTCAACACTTAATTAGATAACTGCATAAAAGTCAGTCTTATCTTTATGTGGTAGCCCACAGCTGGTTAAGTGCTAATATTGCACTTCGGACTTCTTTTACTAAACCGTGTTAGTGATTCTCACACAGAAAACATGATGCAGCCTGTGGTTTAGTGAAAGAGGACCTTAACCAGCTATGTGTTAGCTGGCTCTGCAAACCCAGAAATTCAATGCTGAAGTCCAGACATGGCCCAGCATTGAATTTCTGGGTTTAACGCTGGCGGCGGTCAGCAAAACGCTGAGCACCGCCAGCTGCATATCAAGCCCTTCCTCTTTCCTTGCCCTTATTTGCTTCTGCTCCCAATGCAGACTGTGTTGCTGCCTGCCCTGCTGGCTCCAAGATCTGCTATTGCCTGCTCTACTGTCTTTGTTCAATGCCATTCTAAGTGCTTCTTCTCTGAGTGATCACCTGCCCTACAACTTTCTGAGGTGCTTTGTAGAAAGGGTGTTGTAGGAGTGATTATTATATTTATTCTGTTGGTTGAGGGCTATGGGCAAGAAAGTTAATTGAAGAAGACACACAGCAGAATATTCCCTAGGGTAACTAATACCATTGCACCAATGACTAATGGAAAAAAAACTTATACATTAGTAGATAATTGTTGTAGATAATTACCATCCTGTTGCCAGTATTGCTTGGCTGGCTAAACTGGTTGAATTTCTGGTTAGTGACCAGTTATTATATTTTCTTTCTTCTCATGATGTTCTGCACTGTGCCCAACATGGCTTCAGGCCGTTTCATAGCACAGTACTGAAATTAAGAAGAATTTGAGCAGCGGGAGACAGGTTGTTCTTTTGCAATTTGATATTTTGGCAGATTTTGATGCTATAGTTCAGGCTATTACTAAACAGACTTGGTGAACTCGGAATGTTGGGATCAGTTTGAAGTGGTTCTCTTGGATTTTTAATGAATAGAAGATATTGTGTGAATAAGAATGATACGCTACCTCTGTATGGCAGCTGGGATATGATGATCTTCAAGGTTCACTACTATCACCATCATTGTTCAATATCTTCCTTAGCCCATTAGGGCAATATTTAACTCAATTAGGATTATTTATTCTGAGTTACGCCAAATGACATCTTTCTTCTTTGTCCAGAACAAAGTATTTTTCAGAAAACACTGTTAAAAGGTAAGGAATATATATATAGATTATATATCTATATCTATAGATAGATAGATAGATAGATAGATAGATAGATAGATAGATAGATAGATAGATAGATAGATAGATAGATAGACTAATGAGAAGCACTTACAAAAAAAATTAAAAATTAAATTGCTCTGGTTTGGAAATTATTTTAAAATGCCAGAGAAAGAGCTTTTTTTAGCATCAGGAGAAGTTTTAAAAGTAGAGAATTAATTGCAAATTCTAGGGATTACTCCAGATTCTAAACTAACATACAAGCCTCAGATTAAGTCATTCACAAAGAGGGGCATTTTCAATATGATGTCTAAGTCCAACTTTGGACATTTTAATGAAGACATCCAAAAAAGGTATATATATTGTGAAAACATTAAAGACATTTTTGTGTTTTCAAAAATGTGAATGATAAACGTATAGAACTGGAACATCTAAACTATATCACAGGAAACGTCCTGTTTCGTTTTAAGGTTATAGAACATCCATTGCATAAATGTCTCCGCGCATGCGCAGTCATGGCAAAGCATCCCCTCCACGTGAAAGGCGTCCATATAAGGCTCTACACATGGAAGAACATTTATTCCCAGAGCTCTTAGAAGGGAGCCAAATTATAATCTGTCACATACAGAATTATTAATCTGCCTAAGGCACAAAAGATGCCTTTTCAATTGGCCTCCAGGAATGACTGCATAAGGGCATGAACCCTAATAAAAGACATCCTGGCAAGGTAAGTGTTCAGCAATGGCATCCCCCTAACCAGCACTGGACATGGGTACTGAGGACCCCCTCCTGTTGCAGTACATGTGTATACTGTACAATACTTTGAGGCATATTTTCAAAGCACTTTGGGAGGCTAAGTTCCATAGGTTTCTATGGAACTTTGGGAGGCTAAGTGCTTTGAAAATAAGCCTCATTTGTATGTCTGTAGTTTCTTTCATTTCTCTATTAATATTCAACAAGATTTTCCTGTGATTATACTTCGCTCTTGTATGCTTGCTTCAATATCCTATCAGGATAGCCTCTTGGTTGAAGCTTGGAGATGAGAAGTTTAGAATGATTTTTAAAGCTATCCTGATTAAAGCTAAATTCTGATTAGTGTTTGTTTGACCATTATTGGGTAATTATTCTGATAATGTAATAGTAAATTACATTCAGTTTCCTCAGTATATATTTCTGTTATGAATTGTTGTTGATGTTGCTTTACTATTACATTTAAGAAATTGATTTTCTCCTTTGAGTATTGCAAAATGAATTGTATATTCTTATTGCATCGATTTAACTACAAATAGAAGTCTTGGAGATGCTGTTCATCTCCTTTCCACAGTACAAGAACATCATCGATATACCTGTACCAAGTATAGATGTATTGTGACCATCGATTTCTTTTCAATCCATTTGTTCTCAAAATGTGTCATGTACACGCTATAGACGGGGCGGACGTGGCTTCCATTGCAACTCCTTGTTTTTGCAGAAAAAAATTATTGTTAAATACAAAAAAAGTTCTTAGATCAATGTTTGCTATCGTAATCAAAAATGATTCGGGGACTTGCTAGGGTCTAGGTTGTGAATCCAAGCTATGCTCTAAAACTTGCAAACAATCTTGTTGAGGTAAAGATGTGTACAAGGCTACTACATCAAATGTGACTATTAAAAAGGGGAAATCGTGTGTAGGTATTTCTTCTAAAAGTTTTAGAAATTACGTGGTGTCCTTAATATATGTTCTACTTGCTTTTACCAATGGCTGTAAGAACCAATCTACATATTGAGATAAAGGCTCCAAAATTGAATTGTTGGAGGCCATTATCGGTCATCCCGGTGGAAATCTAACATTTATATGGATTTTAGGGACTGTGTAAAATAAAGGCACAACCAGATGTTCTTTATTTAAAAAGGTGAATTCTTTTTGTGTGAGGAATCCATCTTGTAAGCCTTCAATGGTTGTGTCCTTAATTAATTCTACTAACTCGGATGTAGGGTCTTGCTGTAAAGGTATGTAAGTAGATATATTGCTTAATTGATGCTCTATTTCATTTTCATAATAGGCTGTATCCAAAATTACTATCGCTCCCCCTTTGTCAGCTCTCCTTTTGATTATAGTCGAGTCCTGACGTAAGTAACATAGTAAATGACAGCAGATAAAGACCTGTACAGTCCATCCAGTCTGCCCAACAAGATAAACTCATTTTACATGGTATGTGATACTTTATATGTATACCTGAGTTTGATTTGTCCTTGCCTTTCTCAGGGCACAAACCTTAGAAGTCTGTCCAGCACTGTTCTTGTACTAAGTTCTGAAGCTAACGTCAAAGCCCCTTAAAATTTACACTCCAGCCTATCCCTATCTATTCAGTCATGATCAGGGCATAGACCGTAGATATCTGGCCAGCTCCTGTTTTGTTTCCCAATTTCCAGCATCGCCACCAAATCTCTGCTAAGATTCCACTGAACTTTTGTACCTGCTCCACAAAGTCCTGTTTCAACTTATCCACCAACTGAGAAAGCTGCCCCACTGTAGAAACCAAATTTGCAGTTTCTTGGGTTGACTTTGTACAGAAGAACTTAGCTTCTCAATTGCCTGCCAGAGGACATCTAGCGTGACCACCACAGTTACAGCGCTGCATACATCTAGTGGCGCTATAGAAATGATAAGTAGTAGGAGGAGGAGTTGGTATCCCCTTCTCCCTAGTCCTTAAATACTCCGGCATGGCTCCAGCAGGAGAGCTGCCATCACCGCAGAACTTGAGCTGAACGACTTCCACAAGTGCAGGGTCTACCTTCTCTTCCCGTACCGAAGCAGAACATGGTGCTTTGGTGACCGGAGGGGACAATGCAGTATCATACTCCAAGGATGCAGTGTCTCCTCCCACTGAACCAGTTCTCTCCGGTTTGCTGCTGTGGTCACCAATTTGCAAAGTGGTCCAAGGTTTGCTGCATCAAGGAAGATGTCCAAGCTGGTGATGGTAAGGCTCTAACAGTCCCCTCCCTCTTGGTATGGGGCATAGTAGCACAGGAAACAAATCGCTTGCAGATCTAGCAGGATAAGTTCACAGCTCTCAGCGTGCAGCCATCTTGGCCACTCCACCATCAGTGTTTTTTTAAACACTGACCAAGGCCAGCTGCATGAACCCTGGGTATTCAGTTTTATTCAAGCATATGGAAGACCCGACATGGCCATATACCCAGAAGTGGCATTTTGGTTGTTGATACTAGTGTTCATGCACTTTTGCTGGATACCACAGAACCCTGATGCTGGTGACATATGCCAAAATACATTTGAATAAAATTTGGATTAAACTCATTGGACCTTCTTGCGCTGATTCATCTCTTCTTTTGACTGTCACCGCTGTCATCTGCTTTCGGAGAGGAACATCTCACCAGTCATGTAAAGCGGAAGGAGGCTGATGTACTAGGATATGCTTGGGATGAATATAGCTGAAAAAAACATTAGTGTCCCTGTTTCAATGGACCACTAAAGAAGCCAAAAGTTACTCTATCCATTAAGCGGTCATTTAGTTTGCAAGTTTCAGAGCAGGTACAAATATTATTGGAAAGCAGAAAATTGCTACCAAAAGCTTCTTGTGCTGGCTCATCTCTTCCTTTGACTGTCACTACTACCATCTGGTTTGTACTCTTGTTGCAGAGACTTTCCTCCTATTGTTTTGTCACTTCTTCCCAAAGCACCAACCCTTTCTGTAGGAATTCATCTCCTTTGCAAACACTATTTCTGTTGCCTCCATGATCTTTTGCTTTCAATGATGTCACTCACAGGTGGGAAAGCGGACTCCAATTCAACCCTCTCTCTCTATCCCCGTAGGCCTCTGAGGAGGCTTGTAGTTCTATGATTTCACCATACTCCTGAGTTTAAGGCAGCTCACCTCCTGCCACTGACCCAAACAAAAGGTCACTTGAGGTATTAAGGGCAGGAGGTTTCACAAGATGGTCAATGACCCAGCGGGCTTAGAATTCCATTTCCCTATTTAGGTAAAAGTTACTGGCATCATTTCAAGTCCTTCAAATATGTGGCCAGCTTGGATTCCCCCCCCCCCCCCCCCCACACTCTTTTTCCCTCTATCTCTTTCACTGAGAAGTTGTTCCATTTAGCTACTACCATTTCTCAGAAGAAATATTTCTTTGTATTATTTCACGGTCTACCCCTTTTTAGCCTCATACCAGAAAAAAATATATATTCTGTCTTCTTGTCAGCAAGAACAGAAGGGCCATTCATGCAACAGAGGTAATATGATTAACTGGCAGTAAAAGCATTAGGGAAAGGTTTCACCCAACTGGAACTTCAGAGCCCCTGGTGGAAATTATTGGGCCTCAGCAAGAAGGAGTGGGCAGGGTGTTGGGAGTTAAGAAAGGCACTCAGACATAAGTGGATGATTGCAGACGTGATGCTAGTTTTTTTTCGAGTAGCTTTGAATAATTCTGTGCATCCAAAAAAGGGACAACACTTAATTTCTTTAATACATCTTCTGAAACACTTGATCCTCTTAATAAGTGTCAACATTTGAAAGGATGCAATAAATATGCCATACATTAATACAGGCTTGTCCAAGTTCAGTCCTTCAGGACTGTATACTAGCCAGGTTTTCAGGCTATCCCTAATGAATATGCATGAGAAAGATTTGCATACCTACAACATCTATTGTATGCAGATCTCTCTCATGCATATTATTATTAGATGTATCCTGAAATCTTGAACAGGAAAGGCTCCAATATTCAGTGGTACTTAAGTGTTCAGTGCCACTTAATATTCACTGTTAGCATCTGCACTGAAGACGGCTAACTTGTGTGCATTTCAGGAGCAGAGTTGGCACTTATGCGGTTAATATATAAGATAACTACTTAAATTGGGCCACAAAAAATGGCAGTCTTATCTTTAAGCGGTTCAGCTTATGTGTCAAGGGCTGAATATTGCACTTAAACACTGTGGTAAGTAAGACTGATTGTGCCCCCCTTCACCATACACACCCTAGTACAGCTATTCCCAATCCAGTCCTCGGGGCGCACCTAGTCCCTTCAGGTTTTCAGGATATCCGCAATGAATATGCATGAGATAGATTTGCATGCACTGCTTTAATTGCACGCAAATCTAACTCATGAATATTCATTGTGGATATTCTGAAAACCCGATGGGACTAAGTGTGCCCCGAGGACTGGGTTGGGAATGACTGCCCTAGTAGAAAAGCAAATTGGGACTTGAACCTTGGAGGGAAGGAAAACCCGAACTAGTATCCCACAAAGGGGAGGGGATTCCAAAGCCCTGAGAGATAGAATCCTATAGGGAGGAAAGCAGGAGAAAAAAGGGCATGGCAAAGAGCAGGAACCATCCCTCAGGCTTGCAAGTCAGTATATAATGGCCCTGTAAGAAAGGTAGAAAGGAGCTCCCTCAGAGCTGGCCAGCTGGAATAAACAGGTTACCCAACCCAAGGCATTAAGGACCCCAAAGTAGACGCTGGGCCAGGAATAAGGTACAGAGTACAGATAAACCAGGCATGTGGCCAAGTTTAACCTGAGTGCAGGAAAGGAAGGGAGAAGTCCTCAACTCTGGGATTCCTGGACAGAAGCTGACAGTCTCAGGGAGGTCAGCTGATTGGAGAATAATGCCAGAGGAGCTCAGAACAGAAGAGTTGCAGGACCTCTGTTGGCATGTGTGGACAAGACAAAGGAAAAGGAACCTGGTGGTTGTTTAGCCTGGATACTGGAAGGCTATCATGATGACGTTTCTCTGCAAACTGAAGGTCTAAAATCAGAGATTCTGAAGAAAGCAAATCTAATTGCCAGGTTTTTCAGTGCAGCCCTGGTTAGAAGTTACGGACCTTGCAACCAGAGCTAATTGACTCAGCTGTGTGCAAGGGGTCTGGGGAAACTGCTCAAGTTTTGTGGGACTTGGTGCTGCATTTTAACTGAAAGCTTATGTTTATTGCCTGCAATCCTACACAACAGAACATTCCTGAGTGGATGGAAGATTGCTTTCCCACTGGAATGGTGATGGTATTTAAAGATTTGCTTAATTGAGGGGTTTACTTTGATAATTCTGGGGACGGTATATAAATGTCCCAAGAGCCAAGCCAGTCTGCGCATGGAAGTTGAGACGGTTTGAGAAATAATCCAGTGCCTGATAGTGTGACAGAAGAAAGTTGTCCAAGTGGGCTCTATATTATTAGTGTTTATTTTTGCTGAGGTAAAGAAAGGTGGAAGTTTGTTTAGTGCTCAAACATAAGTACTCTGAAAGCAAAATTCAAAAAGTTGGACTGGAGTAAACCTCAAGTGGGCTGAACTGTGGAAAGAATTTAACTAGTTGTTTATGGGGAACAAGAACTCCTGTGCCATGCTCTTCACTACCCCACAGAACAAACATAACCAGGAAAATGTACTAAATCTAAACACCCACATGGTAGTCACTCGAGATCCCTAACGGGTGAAATATAGCACTTCATTCATTGGGTCACTCACTCCATATTGTGATATTTTGTGTGCAATGTGCTATTTTGTGCTTAGTGCAATTGTGCCCCTTAAATACTAATCAAACAAATGCACTGCAATTAACCAACTTAGCCAGCGTAAATGACACATCAAATAAAGTTTGAAAACCTTGACCCTTATTTATTTATTTATTGCACTTGTATCCCACATTTTCCCACCTATTTGCAGGCTCAATATGGCTTACAAAGATCTGTTTTGGCATCGCCATTACAGGGTAATAGATACAATTGGTGTTACATACAGATCAAGGATGTCATAAAAGAATTAGCAAACAGTTACAGAAGGAGGTCATTCAGCGTGGAGTGGTGATGTGTGATAGTTATACTACGGGTTCTCGTGGTAGGCCTTATTGAAGAGATAGGTTTTCAGGGATTTGCGAAAGTTGGTTATTTCGTTAATTGTTTTCAATTTTGTTGGTAATGCATTCCACAGTTGTGTGCTCATATAGGAAAAGCTGGTCGCATGTGTTAGTTTGTATTTTAATCCTTTACAGCTAGGGAAGTGTAGATTAAGAAATGATTGGGCAGATCTTATGAGTCCTGTGTTGGTAAAATGAGATACTAAGGGCTCCGTTGATGAAATTGCTCCATAGTCATAAAGAAAAAAACTGCTCTCCCCTGAAATATTGCACCCAACGCCACAGGTTTTAGACTAATTTTCCTCATGGACTTGGGTTAGGGCTGTCTCTCCATTTAATTTGCTACCAGTATGGTTAAAACTCCACTGCAGTAGTACTAATAAAAGCTTCCACGGAGGCAGGGTCACTCTGGATGATGATGTGAACGTGACATCACTGCAGCAGTGGCAACAACAGCAGCCATCCAGCCGTCACTACCCCATGACACTACCTATAGTGTAGCGGCTAATTTAAAACCAGATGTTCAGTCGCGGTGCCCAGACATGGCCCAATGTGTAATTAAACTCTGGAATTCGTTGCCAGAGAATGTGGTAAAGGCGGTTAGCTTAGCAGAGTTTAAAAAAGGTTTGGGCGGCTTCCTAAAGGAATAGTCCATAGACCGTTATTAAATGGACTGGGGAAAATCCACTATTTCTGGGATAAGCAGTATAAAATGTTTTGTACATTTTTGGGATCTTGCCAGGTATTTGTGACCTGGATTGGCCACTGTTGGAAACAGGATGCTGGGCTCGATGAACCTTTGGTCTTTCCCTGTATGGCAATACTTATGTACTTATAACATTGAATATCTGGGAATACAGCCAACGGCGAATATAAAAATGCTCACCGTTGCCAGCTAAATATCAGCCGGATCGTGTTACACAGAGTCCATATTTAACAAGTTTGGAAGGAAAGTGAAAAAGTACCAGCGTATAGGGCAATTCTATAAATTGGTGGCTCAGTTTAGGCCAATTACAGAACATCAATCACAGAACAACAGCTTGGCACCAAGATTCCAGTATAAAATACCAGTATATGTCGGCATTGGTGTGCCCCTGTTTAGGTGAGTCCTCTTATGTCATGTCAAGGGTACACCTCAGTGCACCAAGTGACGCAGTAAAGGGCCTTTTTATGAAAGGGTCGCCATGCAGCAACCCGGAACTACCACCGGTCCGCTGACAGTAGTTCCGACTCGAGCATGCACCACTTCCGGCAAGCCAGAAAATATTTTTAGAATTTTTTTACCACAGCAATAACGCAGCTGTAGCGCTGCCAAGTTGCCACTGGGCTACCATGGGAGCCCTTACTACCACCTTACTGGGTGGCAGTAAGTGCTCCCCTCTGCATGGCCATACGGTAAACGTAATCTTACTGCATGGCCATTTTGGGAAGGGGCTTTTTACCTGATGCAGTAAAAAGGGCCTTGGCACATGGGAAATACAGCCCCTGCCGCTACTGCAGGGCCCTTTTTACCACAGCTTGGAAAAAGGACCCCCTAATTAATTATGTTGTTTAGACTGAAGCCTATGTTGTCCCAGGGTGACTTTCGGAATTTATTACAGAGTACCTCAGGCTGTCTAGCATGAGGTGCAGGGATTTGCAGTTGGTTCAGAATGTTGCAGCTAGACTGGTGTCTGGGATTCCTAGGTTTGGCCATATAACACCTGTGTTAAAACAGCTGCATTGGATACCAGTGCATTTCGAGTTCGTTACAAGGCACCAGTTTTAGTTCATCAAGCCTTGTATGCAGAGGTTCCAGTGTATTTTGTTCAAGCTGTTTGGGTTTACTGCTCGTGGCGATCATTGCATTCAGAAAGTGTGATGCATTTATCTTTGGACACGATAGGAAAAGTTTGTAATTTTGAGACGAGCTTAGCTGATTTTTCTGATGCGGGATTAGGTTGTAGAATGCTCTTTTGGTTCCTATTTAGCTTATGCAGCAATGAGGTTCCGTTCAAGAAATTGTTAAAAACACAGTTGTTTGTTGAAGCTTTTTTGTCATAATTAGTAATGAAAAGCAGTATTTGCAGATTATGGTAGGTTGTATGATTTGTGACTTGCTGTAACTGTTTTAATGTGGTTTTTATTATGTATGCTTGATCTGTAAATTGTCTAGGTTTTTAAAATAAATAAATAATGGTATTTTATAAACTATGGGCTGGACTCAGTAAATGGAGCTGAAAAGGAGGTGCCAGTAAAATAATTGTGGTCAGCGCTATTCCATAAAGGCTGCTCTGGCCTAAGCACTTTCTATAGAGGAGTGTTTAGCTCGTAGGCTGGCATCCAACTTTGGGTGTGAGGACTTACAGGTGTAAATCCTGGTGTACATAATTCTTTGGAACGCCCCTGACCGGCTCCTGCCCCTCCAATAGCCTTTTGGGTTATGTGCAAGAGGATTTGGGTGTGGATCTTTATAGAATCACGCACAACCAGATCCATGCACAAATCCAAATTAGAGCCAATTAACATCAATAATTGATTGCTAACAGCCAGTTATAATTGTTAACGGTTCATTAATTTATTTGCGCTCAGGTCTCAGGATCGCACACATGCCAATTATGGGTGCCCAAATTTGGTCACCAGGGATATACACCCCTTTGCCTGGACACTTCTGGGTCCAGGGTCTGAGTGGGCTGGAGCCTCGACGAATGGCAGTCTCAGTCAGAGCCTCATTCACTCACTCATTTGACACACAGTGCCTCCACCTGAGGAAAGAAATGTTGGCAGGTGGGATGATCCTCGTCTGCCCCAGGAAACTCAAAGTTAAGGTCTAAATCTATGTGGGGAAACAAGGCTGGAAGTTAAGACAGCTGTTCACGTTTTAATCCAAATGACCACTCCACAGTCAGCAGCTTAAACTCAAAAAAGTTTATTCTTCAACTTGAAACCACAGGAACATGTAACTGTATGAACTCTTCATGAACTCATGAAATAATACAATTCTTAAATGAATCTTCCTCTGGTATTCCCCCAGTGGAACTCCTGTATTCTCCTTTTTTAGGGTATATGTTACAAGGCACTCACAAACAGGGTTATTTACACTTTATACAGCTCCAGTCCGTACCTATCCCCAAAGACAATGTTCCAAAGTCTGTGCGCCTCTCTATGCTTCAGGTTCAGACCCTCTTGGTCTGACCTCCATCCAAGGTGGCCTTTGCATTGGCTCATCCTGACTACAGGATGGGCACTTCCTGTCTCCTATCCCATGATCTCGGGCTGGATCTCTCCACTGCCCACCCAGAGCTCTCCTTCACAGTTACAGTTTCTGCTAACAGCAACTATCCTTGTTCTTTAAACAATGGATTCACTTCCTTTCAGTGGGATCCCCTTCTCCTTCTTTGGGTCACTTGGCAGGGGCTTGCAGGCAACCAAAGACCCACAGTAGCAAACAGAACTGACAATGAAAACCAAAGGAACCCCCCCCCCACTCAAAGGACAACAAACTCTTCCTTTGAAGGTGGGGGGCTCCTTTGGTTTTCACCAGGAGCTAACTCCACAGCTAACTCCCCCCCCCCCCCCCCGGCACTCTTCCTTTCGCTACACATTCTCTCAGAATTTTATTTCAGAAACACTCCCCTTGGGCTGGCCTTCCTCCCACCCAGGGACCTCCCAGTCACTCCCCCCAGGGACTTAATGTCTCTAGTAACCCTAACCTAACCCCTTTGCGGTCTGGTGCTATGGCATTTAGGGGATCTTTTACTAAAGCTTAGCTCAAGTTAACTGCAGCAGGGCCCATTTTATTCCTATGGACCAGGGGGGGCAAGGGGGCCTGGGCCCCCATAGATTTGGCCCTGGACCCCCTACCGACGACCCTCTCGACTCCCCTCCCACCGCCAACCCACCGTCGCCATCGCCTACCTTTGCTGGTGGGATGTCAGACTCAGAAACAGAATGAAGGAAGAAGAGGACCTCAGCTGGCGGGGGTTGGGGTCCCCCGCCAGCAAAGGTAGGCAACGGCGACGGCAGGGGAGGGTTGGCAGCGGGAAGGAGGGTTGAGAGGGTCGTTTATTTATTTATTGCATTTGTATCCCACATTTTTTTTTTTTTTTAAATTTATTTATACAATTTTACAACTTCATAATCAAGTACATACTCGTTTGAAAAGCAATACATTTCGAAATTATTAAAGGAGAAAAAAAAAAGAAATTTGCAAGAAAAACATATAAATTTCATGCTCAAGTCCACATTTGGAAACAAGATGTTTAGAAATGGATTATATTTAGATAATTTTATCAAAGATTGAACTAATAAAGATAACAGGTTTAGTGTTAAACAGTGTTTAAGCTAATCAATGGGTTAATATTTTAAATGCCCCTATTCTGCCTTGAGGTAAGAAATGTTGTTAGTTGAGCCGGATCAAAAAAAATAAACTTATTTGACTGGTACCTTACCACACACTTACATGGGTACCTCAAGTAAAATGTAGCTCCCAGCTGAGTTACTGCTGGTTTCATTAAAAGAAATAATTTGCGACGTTTTTGTGTCTCTCTAGAGACATCAGGGAACATCTGAACTTTCTGGCCAAGAAATGTTTTATCTCTATTTTTAAAAAACATAGACATCAACCATTGCTTATCTGGTGCTAAAGCCACAGTCACTATTAACGTAGTGGGGATTATATCTTCAATTTCTGTAGATTCTAATAAAGCAGTAACATTCATCAGTCGATCTTGTTCTTTTTTTTTGTCAGAATCTTCTTTAGTTGGAAGATAATAAACATATGTGAAAGGAGGAATCAACTCCTCTTTTATACCAAGTATCTCCATTAGGTATTTTTTCCACATTTCCCTAGGGGGTTTGGTAATTTGTTTAGAAAAATTTAACAACCGTAAGTTATTATTTCTAACAGTATTTTCAAGGAGTTCAGTTTTCCTTCTTAATGAAGACAAGTCTTTCATCATAACCTCCTGGCGTGTTTGAAGTATTTTCATATCTGAATCATTTTTCTCTTATCTGTTCCAATTCCCCTACTTTTAAATCCAAATTCTTTATTTTTTCTTCATGGTTTTTCATTTCCTGGTTTAATGTGTTTATCTGAGGAGTAATTGATTTCCCTAGCTCTACTATCAGAGTCCACAATGAATCCATAGTCACTTCAGCTGGTTTAATCATTTGAAAGGAAAAAAGTGGTGGTATTACCTCTTTCTGTGAAGGCAAGTCCGTATTCAAACCTGCAACATTTAACACCGAAGTTGATGTTAGTATCGGTGTCTCAATCAAGGCAGCCTGCGCTCCAAACAGTCGTTGTTCCGCCTCCCGGCTCTGGTCGGTCTCACCACTATCAGGGGATCGATTCAGAGTCGTCTCCGATGGAGTGCTGTAGCCGAATGGCTGAGGGGGCGGTTCCCGTATGTCGGGGCTGAGCGTTAGCTCAAGCCCTGGAGACGCTGCTGTGCTTCCATCTGCACTAGCGCGTATCAGCGGGCTAACTCCCGGCAATCCAAACTCTGTAGAAGATGGTGTCGCAGTCATCTGTAAAAAAGACCGAATGTCTTGAGAGGAGGATACCGCTCGCTCTGGGGCTCGGGAAGCTGACTTGCCTCGTCGCTTCGGCATCTCAAAAGGTAAAGTTTAGAGAACTGCAAGAACACTGCCTGCTAGCGTGTTAGTTCGGCGGCCATCTTGTTTCCGTATCCCACATTTTCCCACCTTTTTGCGGGTTCAGTGTGGCTTACAATATGAGTTAAATGTTGGAAATACAATTTGTTACAGATTGGTTATGGATTACATTTTGCAGAGTTATGCAAAACAATTGAAGTGTTGTTAAGGAATGTAACAATGGAGCACAAACATTGAAACATTGGAAGGAAACAATGGGATCTTAGAGGGCGATAAGAAAGGCATAAAGACATATGATATATATCTTTCTGTGATTAAAGGTATGAATGATGTGGTATTACGGGAATGAGAGTTCAGAGGTGAATGTATGATGCATTCGTGAACAGTAGGTGTGGACTTTATGTGTTTTGGTTCTTTCCGTAAATCTTTTCGAAAAGATGGGTCTTCAATGATCTGCGGAAGGAAGGGGGGGGGGTCAAAATTGGTGGTGGTGGTGGCGGCGGCAGCAGGGGGGAGTTGGCAATGGCAGGGGTGTCAGTGGCACCGGGGGGGGGGGGCTAAAATGTGCCCCCTCACCTCGGGCTCTGGACCCCCCCCTCCCGCCGAAGTCTGGCTATGTCCCTGCTATGGATCCTGCCAAAGATAACTCAAGTTAAGCTTCAGTAAAAGACACTTTTAGGTTCTACCTTATAGGATTTTGCCTAGTGCATCTGGGCACCTAACTGTATATCAGTGGCACTTTTGATGCATCTAAGTGGCGCATACCTCTAGGCTTATTGAATTGCTCCGATAGATTTTTAGCAATGAGTGTGCTCTCAGTTTTTGTAAAATCATGGTGTACACAGGCAGTGCCGTAGTGAGGGCGGCTGACACCTGGGGTGGGTCGCCGCTGCGCACCCCCCCCCAGTGCGCACCCCCCCCCCCCCCCGCGAGCATTCTTACTAGCATAGGAAAGCGGGGAGTGGTCGGGAGGGCCGATCCGCCCCGTCTGCACGTCGCTAGGAGCTGCATCAGCTCTGCTGGTTCCCTGCTCTCTCTGCCCCGGAACAGGAAGTAACCCGACCCCCCTTCCTACGCCACTGTACACAGACAAGAAATTTTTGATTCGTTTTTAGTTTTTGGAATTTTTCACAGTTTTAAAGCATTTTTTTCAATTTGTTTCACACAGCTTAATAAAAAAGAATTAACACATATTAGAACTTTTTAATGTACACACATCAATTCTACATGCACAAGTCCATAAGTTAATGTGCATTAAATCAAGTTAGTACACTCTATATTTTTTAAAGTGTGTTAATGCTACACATCTCTCTTTTTAGTTCTAAACTTTTTCAGTTTATCAGCACAGAGTCCAAAAGCTACGATATAAGAATGTCAGAACAGTAATAATATTGCTTATTCCGGAGGACATCGGAAGTGGTAAACAAGAGAGCAGGTAACATATCTGGAGATTTACAGTCTAACATAACTGTGTTTCACCTGTTGTGAACAGTGTGAGGTACGTCTGACTGAGAATCCAATCAATCATGAGCAACCTTAAGCCATTGTAACAGTCTTTTTTGCTGAGCCATTAAGTGATAACAAACCCTTTGGTTTGATTCCTTTTGGCATTCTACTGGCATCTTTTCAAGTTGAGAGAATACATTAGTCCAGTATTTCCCAAGTCCGGTCCTGGACTACTCCTTGTCAGTCAGGTTTTCAGGATATCTACAATGAATGTGCATGCATTTGATTTGCATATACTGCTTCCATTATATGCAAATCTCTTTCATGCATATTCATTGTGGGTATCCTGAAACCCTGACTGGCAAGGGGTAGTCCATGACCAGACTTGGGGAAATACTGTATTAGTCCATCCACATCTGGTCTAATTCTTACACTCTGGCTTGAATGTGGCCAAATTTCATGGCTGTGAAACTGACCAAGTATCTGTAGATATTCTAGTACGTTTCTGAAGTGTAAATACATTTTCATTTTTTAGGCCTTCTTGGACTGTATTTGAATGTGTCATATGAAACTTTAGGCTACTGCTTAATTTTGTTGCAACACTTTGGGGGGTCTTTTACTAAATATTAGCACAAGTTATCTGCAGCAGGGCCCACAGGAATAAAACTGGTCCTATGACAGATAACATGCGTTAATCTTTAGTGAAAGACCCTCTTTGTTTTTTACACACCTCTGACTTTTTTTTTCAAAATTGGGGTCACTGTTGTTTCCCATATATCTCCTTAACTCCATTCTGTAACAAGCAGCCATCTAGCAAAATTGTTATTTTTTTTCTCCTCATTTCTGATGTTGGAAGTGACCTCGCTCATGTGAATGGGGTCAGCAGCTGGGAAGCTACAGAGTGGAACGCCTGTACAGCAATTCCCAGCTGCTTTCTAGGGGGATTTAAAATAAATTTTATGTTTTAACAAGATTTGCCAACTATTTAGAAGGGTTGAACTTCTCTGATGCAGATGCTGGACCTCTGTCATCTATTACTCTGTTCAGCCAGTAGTAAAGAGAAAGGTGGTGGGAGTGGTATGGTTTCTGGACGCAGGAGGATTCAGTGAAATCTGGAATACATTTTGAACTGTTTTTGCTACCCTGAAAGTGTCCACTCATTGGGCACCCTCCTTTGGCCTGTCAATTTTCTCTGCCCAAAACATAAACTCCCAAGGTTCCCAGTGTTCCCTGTAATTGGAATTAAAGGGTAGCTTCTGAGGCATTTGGGGATTTAGTCAGGGAAGAGCAGTTCATTTCCTGACTCAAAAGGCAAACAGAAACATGAAGCTTCAATTATAGGAAACCTCAAATGCCCTATAAACACACTTTAGAGCTCTCCAGTTTGCTTTTTTTGTATCTTAGTTTCAAAATCTATCTAAACAGTGGCTAAGAACAGAACTTCTTCAACAAGGCACCCTGGATTCGCTCTGCAGGAGTTGAGGAGCCAGAGGCACTGGGGAATCTTTTCCCAGAAATACAAAAATGAGACATCTGGTCCACGGAAAGTTGAGCAAATCAAGTTTTCTGATTGTCTGAATGTTTCAGGAGCCTTCTTGGGCTGAGACCACAGTTCTAAATGTTCTGTTCTTCTATTTCATTTACAGATAAAACAGACATAAGGATTCTCAAAAGTTATTTTCATGCTATAAGGATTTCCGCTTAGTTGCTATAGCCCAAACATTGGCACAGTTGACGTAGTCCCTTAGGGAGAGTAGTACTAAAATATACCCTCAAAGAAAGAAAATATCAGCAAACCACTGCATAACCTACCAGGGTGCCACTGCCAGAGCTGGGGTTCAGATGCAGCATTGTGGATTTTTAATATCTATAATTCTAGCTGTGTTGCTCAGGAAATCCAATTTATTAGAAAATGGTCACACAAACATATATAAAGTTTATAAACTATGTATTGCATCTGATTTTTACTACAAAAACTTTGACCTGGGCCTGCCAGTAATGAAGTTAAGCAGGCCTAATTTTGAAAGTATAACTTATCCATTTACCCCCGAATTCTATACATGGTGCTCAAGGTTGCATGCACAATTTAATCTAATCTATTCATGTCTTATATACCAATCTATCCCAAAAAGAGGTTCCAGGCGGTTTACATAAAAAGGAACTCAGCCAAAAGTGAGGCATTTACAGAATTAATAATAATAAAATAAAAACAAAGAATTAACCATCATAATTATCAAATTAAAAAGTTTTCAGCCTCTTACATAAACGCATATAATTTTGAACTGTTTAAATTGTACCCAGTAAATTATTCCAAATAGCATCTGCTTGAAAACAGACATAGAGCCTAGTTGACGTTTAAACCGAAGATTTTTAAAAGCAAGATATTTCAATAACAAACCATCATGAACTCGGGTTGATACATAAAAACACTGAGAAAAAAAACTGAATTAATAATACTGAAGTATTTCCATATAAAATCTGGAAAACTATACATTTAGCTTTAAAAGTAATCCATGTACGAGCAAGAAGTCAATGAAGTTCTTTAAAGCAGATACGCTTTCCCACTTCCTCTACTGGAAAATCTTCCAAACTGCCATATTCTGTAATAATTGCAGCTTATAAAGTAACTTATTATGCAATCCAACATATAAAGAATTACAATAATCTAAATTAGACAAAACTATTAAAAAATTTTAATTGAGTAACAAGCCAATTAGCAACAATAATTAGGTGTTAATCAATTATTGGTTCTAATTGGCAACAATTTAGATTTACCTGTGCTTCTTGCTAAGCATTATTCTATAAAGATACACGTGTAAATCTTTTAGCGAGCAACTGAAAAGGGGGTGTGCTTATGGGAGAGACATGGGCAGGTCAGGGTTGCTTACTAAAGCTGCATGCACTATTATAGAATTCAGGGAATCCATGTCTAATTTGCATGCAAGGATTTACACCAGGTTTCAGTTGGCATAAATCTTCACACCCAAAGTTGGATGTAGATCGTGGTGCTATGAGCTTTTCTATAAATGGTGCCCAACACGGAGTGCCATTTATAGAATATCTCTCAACATGCATTTTTTTCAGGCAGCTAAGTTTGGGCACCATTTACTGAATCTAGTCCTTAGTGGCTGAATATTTGCCACCAAATGAGTAAAGTGCAGTCTCCGACTTTGCCCTTTCCTGGTTCTGGTCCTTTCTGACACAATAATGTCTGCCTTTCAGAAAATTAAACAGCTGGATATTTTAAATGCAATTCTATAACTAGGTGATTGCATTCATATACCCTTTGTGTGTGTAAATTTATAGACTTCTTCGACACATGCAAGCCCTCATCTCACAGTTTATTTGGAAGGGGACGTATTTGTGCCTACAGCAGCAGGGTTTATGGGGGGTTCTGGAGCAAGGAGGAAGGGAGGTCCCAACCTTGTCTGGTATTATGTGGCAGCTCAGTCCTGTTTGTTTCTGGATTGGGAGATAGGGAGTTTCAAACCTCCTGTAGAGTTGGAACAATTGTATTTTCCCTCACGCCCCCTAGGGTCACTGCATCTCAAAAAAGATATAGCAAAATTTGAAAAGGTACAGAGAAGGGTAACAAAAATGATAAAGGGGATGGGACATGGGGAAAGGCTAAAGTGGCTTACATAAGTATTGCCATACTGGGAAAGACCAAAGGTCCATCAAGCCCAGCATTCTGTTTCCAACATTGGCCAATCCAGGTCACAAATACCTAGCAAGATCCCCAAAAAAGTACAAAACATTTTATACTGCTTATCCCAGAAATAGTGGATTTTCCACAAGTCCATTTAATAATGGTCTATGGACTTTTCCTTTAGGAAGCCGTCCAAACCTTTTTTAGACTCCGCTAAGCTAACCGCCTTTACCACATTCTCTGGCAACGAATTCCAGAGTTTAATTACACGTTGAGTGAAGAAATATTTTCTCCGATTTGTTTTAAATTTACTACATTGTAGCTTCATCGCATGCCCCCTAGTCCTAGTATTTTTGGAACGCATAAACAGACGCTTCACATCTACCCGTTAAAGTCCACTCATTATTTTATAGATCTCTATCATATCTCCCCTCAGCCGTCTTTTCTCCAAGCTGAAGAGCCCTAGCCACTTTAGCCTTTCCTCATAGGGAAGTCATCCCATCCCTTTTATCATTTTCGTCGCCCTTCTCTGCACCTTTTCTAATTCCACTATATCTTTTTTGAGGCGCGGTGACCAGAATTGAACACAATATTCGAGGTGCGGTCGCACCATGGAGCGATACAAAGGCATTATAACATCCTCATTTTTGTTTTCCCATTCCTTTCCTAATAATACCTAACATTCTATTTGCTTTCTTAGCCGCAGCAGCACACTGAACAGAAGGTTTCAACGTATCATCAACGACGACACCTAGATCCCTTTCTTGGTCTGTGACTCCTAACGTGGAACCTTGTATGACGTAGCAATAATTTGGGTTCCTCTTTCCCACATGCATCACTTTGCACTTGCTCACATTAAATGTCATCTGCCATTTAGACGCCCAGTCTCCCAGTCTTGTAAGGTCCTCTTGTAATTTTTCACAATCTTCCCTGGATTTAATGACTTTGAATAACTTTGTGTCATCAGTAAATTAAATTACCTCACTAGTTACTCCCATCTCTAGGTCATTTATAAATATGTTAAAAAGCAGCGGTCTCAGCACAGAGCCCTGGGGAACCCCACTAACTACCCTTCTCCATTGAGAATACTAACCATTTAACCCTACTCTCTGTTTTCTATATTTTAACCAGTTTTTAATCCATAATAGAACACTACCTCCTATTCCATGACTCTCCAATTTCCTCTGGAGTCTTTCATGAGGTACTTTGTCAAACACCTTCTAAAAATCCAGATACACAATATCAACTGCCTCACCTTTATCTACATGTTTGTTCACCCCTTCAAAGAAATGTAGTAGATTGGTGAGGCAAGATTTTCCTTCAGTAAATCCAGGTTGACTTTGTCTCATTAATCCATGCTTTTGAATATGCTCTCTAATTTTGTTCTTAATAATAGTCTCTACCATTTTGTCCGGCATCGACGTCAGACTCACCAGTCTATAATTTCCCGGATTTCCTATGGAACCTTTTTTAAAAATCGGCGTTACATTGGCCATCCTCCAATCTTCTGGTACCACACTCGATTTTAAGGATAAATTACATATTAATAACTATAGCTCCGCAAGCTCATTTTTCACTTCTATCAGTACTCTGGAATGAATACCATCCGGTCCAGGAGATTTGCTACTCTTCAGTTTGTAGAACTGCCCGATTACATCCTCCAGGTTTACAGAGAATTCATTAAGTTTCTCTGACTCATCAGCTTCGAATACCATTTCTGGCACCAGTATCCCACCCAAATCTTCCTCGGTGAAGACCGAAGCAAAGAATTCATTTAATCTCTCTGCTATGGCTTTGTCTTCCTTGATCACCCCTTTTACTCCTCGGTCATCTAGCGGTCCAACCAATTCTTTTGCCCGCTTCCTGCTTTTAATATACCTTAAACAAGTTTTACTATGTGTTTTTGCCTTCAATGCAATCTTTTTTTTCAAATTCCCTCTTAGCCTTCCTTATCAGCGCTTTGCATTTGACTTGACATTCTTTATGAGCTGTTCAATTTGGAGAAGAGATCACCGAGGAGAGACATGATAGAGGTCTATAAAATACTGAGTAGCATGGAACAGGTAGATGTGAATCGCTTGTTTATATTTTCCAAAAATACTAGGACTAGGAGGCATGCAATGAAGCTACTAAGTAGTGAATGTAAAATAATCCAAAGAAAATATTTCTTCACTCAATGTGTAATTAAACTCTGGAATTCGTTGCCAGAGACTGTGGTAAAATCAGTTAGCTTAGCAGGGTTTAAAAAAAGGTTTGGATAATTTCCTAAAAGAAAAGTCTATAAGCCATTATTAATATGGACTTTGGAAACTCCACTGCTTATTTCTAGGATACACAAATGGGGATAGACACTGTGTGTTAAATGCAATGTGAAAATGTTGGCTAATGAAGGCGTCTCATATCAACATGGAAGTCTATATATATGAGCTTCCTTAACGGCTAAATAGCCGATGTACGGTTATAATCATGGACCACCTCCAACCAACCAGCAGTGCCAAATGTTGTTAATATTTGGAAACCTGAGAATCAAAAAGTCTCTATAATATATTTTACTCTCAAATTTATCCTCAGGTGAAAAAAATATATAGAAGCGCACTGCTGTTCACAAAATAAACATTATAACAAAAATAGACATATAATGCAAAAATTCACTTATCTTAATAGTTTAAATCAAAAAGGCCATCTGCTGGGGCCCGAATTCATCAAATTTCAAAAAAGATTTCATCCATCAGACTGCTGATAACTCCGGTGACATTGTGAGCCCGACAGGACCCTGTTTCGCGGTCTACTGCTTTTTCAAGGGCATACACATCTAAAACACGGAGAAAAGGTATTAGTAACAACAAACTAATGAATTAAGCATATCTGTCATGTACCCGCAACCACTGGACTAACTTTCACAGTCACTGGTGTCAATATACAGCTAGCCAAAATGGCGATGGCGTTTGAAATATATACCGATTTTAAACTCCTCCCACAAAAAATCCTACGTAATCAACAGCTGCTTAAAAGAACTTTTTCAAATTCGATGATAAACTTTACATGCAAACCTCAGGGGTAGCCATGGGGGCGACATTTGCCCCCACTTTGGCCAACTTATATATGGCTGCCTTTGAAAATAAATGGCTACCTAATTCTCCTTTTCATGCGCAGATAGTGCTCTGGCGTCGATATATTGATGACGTTTTCGTCTTATGGCTAGGCACTGTAAGTGAGTTAGAAGATTTTCAACTCTGGCTCAACAGCCGTCATCCTCGGATACAGTTTACTGTCTCTTTTTCTGCCCACAAAATTCATTTCTTAGATGTGGATATTATTTTTCGGGATCATTTTTTTCAAACCAATGTCTATATCAAACCCACGGACAGGAACACTCTTCTAGAATATGGCAGTTGCCACCCAAAATCTCTCAGAAGAAGTCTGCCTTTTTCTCAATTTTTACGTTTCAAGCGGATCTGCACGGATGAAACTGATTTTCATCAACAAGCCAATACCCTGGGTTTCAAACTGGCAAATCGTGGTTACCCTAAAACTGTTTTGAAAAAAGCCTACACCAGGGCGAAACATCTTAACCGGGATTTGCTGTTACAACACAGCCCATCTGACCAACAAGAAGATTCGGTTATGACTTTTGTCATGAGATATATGCAAGGTGGAGAAGCGGTTGCACACATCATTAAAAAACATTGGGACATCATGCGGGCTCATCCTATTTTTGAAAATTTTCGCTTAAGAATGGCATTTTCCCGTGCGCGGAATCTCAGCGAAATATTGAGCCCAGCTGATTTAGCCGTTTCTACAACATCTATGGCCCCCTGCCAGGGTAGCCATAAAAGATGTTGTAGAAATGGGTGCAAAACATGCCCTTTAACGGTTGAAACTTCAAGTTTTTGTCATAATGGTATCGTTGTACAACTTAAGCACCATACCAACTGTCGCACAACTCACATTGTTTACTACATCAAATGCCCGTGTGGCAAAGTATACATTGGTAAATCCAACAGATCCCTCAATGCCAGAATGATCGAACACAGATCAAGAATTCTTGCCCGCATCATTGGAGCTCCACTGGTACAACATTGTATTAATGAACAACATCCTTGTGAGTCACTCAGATGCATGGTGATTGATCATATCATCCCTAATTCCCGTGGAGGTAACATTAATAGATTACTGCTTCAGAAAGAAATGCAGTGGATTTACCGTCTCAATACTATCGAACCAAATGGGCTCAATGCACATTTGCAATGGAACTGTTTCTTTTAAGCAGCTGTTGATTACGTAGGATTTTTTGTGGGAGGAGTTTAAAATCGGTATATATTTCAAACGCCATCGCCATTTTGGCTAGCTGTATATTGACACCAGTGACTGTGAAAGTTAGTCCAGTGGTTGCGGGTACATGACAGATATGCTTAATTAATTAGTTTGTTGTTACTAATACCTTTTCTCCGTGTTTTAGATGTGTATGCCCTTGAAAAAGCAGTAGACCGCGAAACAGGGTCCTGTCGGGCTCACAATGTCACCGGAGTTATCAGCAGTCTGATGGATGAAATCTTTTTTGAAATTTGATGAATTCGGGCCCCAGCAGATGGCCTTTTTGATTTAAACTATTAAGATAAGTGAATTTTTGCATTATATGTCTATTTTTGTTATAATGTTTATTTTGTGAACAGCAGTGCGCTTCTATATATTTTTTTCACCTGAGGATAAATTTGAGAGTAAAATATATTATAGAGACTTTTTGATTCTCAGGTTTCCAAATATTAACAACATTTGGCACTGCTGGTTGGTTGGAGGTGGTCCATGATTATAACCGTACATCGGCTATTTAGCCGTTAAGGAAGCTCATATATATAGACTTCCATGTTGATATGAGACGCCTTCATTAGCCAACATTTTCACATTGCATTTAACACACAGTGTCTATCCCCATTTGTGTATTGTTTACAAAATATTTTTAGACACTTGTAAGCCTTTTTTCGTTTTTGATATTATTTTCTTTGTATAATGGCTAGTAATTCCTGGCGCACTGGATATAGCTTCACAGCTGACACTGCAGCAGATCTATTACATTCCTCCCCCATGTTTACCACTTTAGGTAATGACACGCTAGAAACAGAATGGGAGACGTTGCTGTCTAACTTCAAATCTTCCATGAGGTTAGAAATGAACAGTTCAGCTTTGATTGAATACTGCAAAGCTGAACAAATTCCTCGTGGCCTCAGAATCAATAAGGCGCCCCAGATCTTTAAGGAACATGATGCATTTCTAATAAAATGGAACATGATCTTAAACAAATGCTCATTAGATCTTATGCTATTGATCATTGAACAGTCAAGAACCACTTTACAACAGGAAAAAGAACTACTTGACAAAGAATTAACCAAATTGAAAGAAGGTATCTCAGATCATGTGTTCCAACAGAAATATGCGACCTTAAAGGAATCTTTGGAGCAATTTAAAGAACAGTTAAGGAAATCCAAGATCAAAAAATTGAACAGGGACAAGAGTGACTATGTTAAACAAACCATATATCCGTGGATGAAAACCTGCAATAATCAAGACACGACTAGGCCTACTACAAACAGCACGGAGTCCGTGCCTAAGCGTGTAACATTTGAATTTTCTGATAGTGTTTCAAGTGGTAGTGAACAAGAAAGTTTTTTAGACAACCGACAGGTGATGAGATCGCGCGGCAGGAGAGGCCGCAGAGGGAACTATCGGGGGCAGTCTCGAACACGCCCACAAACGCGATCGCAATTTTAGATCCAACTAATGTAGTTAATCTCTCGGACACCCCCTTAACCACAGCTCAGACATCACTGTTAGCCAAGGGATTATCATTTGTTCCCAGGAACAGTTTTGATCCTTTTCAATTTCGAGTTGATTTGGAGAAATTCATTAGAAGCCTACAATTAAAGATTTACTTTGCTGGCTCCATGGATTGTGAACCCATATCAAGGGTTGCCAACAAATCACAATGGTCTCCTCCCATCCCTACAGATCCGACTGTGAATGCATTCAAACAGGTAGTCCTTCGGGATGTACAGAAGTTTTTTGGTGATACATCTTTGTTTTTCTATGACAACCTCTCCAAGGATGAACGAAAGGCTCTTAATGAATTAAGAAACAACTCTGCCATCATCATCAAGAAAGCCGATAAAGGTGGAGCGGTTGTCATACAAAATAAATCCAATTACTTAGCTGAAGCAGCATTACAACTGTCAGATCATACGGCGTATACAGAACTACAACATGACTGCACTACACAGCTACAATTGCTCATACAAGATATCACGAAGGAAGGACTGGAGACCGGTTTTTTGACTAATAAAGAATTTCAATTTCTCAATAATAAAACTCCCCTAATACCTGTGCTTTACCTATTACCGAAAATTCACAAAGATTTACACACACCACCGGGCAGGCCCATTTTGTCATCCAGGGGATCTCTTTTAGAGCCGCTTTCCATTTATTTAGACTCATTTTTGAGGCTTATGGTTCCTCAGTGTCCTTCTTACATCAAGGACACTAATCACTTTCTACAGATTTTACATGACATTGTTTTACCGCATTCACAATGTTTTATGGTAACATTGGACATCAAATCCCTCTACACAATGATTCCGCAAGATGAGTTGATAGAGGTTGTTTTTTTAGCGTTGGAAAATAGACCAAGACCTCATGATGTTCCGACAAAATTTTTGATGTCCTTATTGAAGGTGGCTTTATGTAAGAACTTTTTCAAATTCGATGATAAACTTTACATGCAAACCTCAGGGGTAGCCATGGGGGCGACATTTGCCCCCACTTTGGCCAACTTATATATGGCTGCCTTTGAAAATAAATGGCTACCTAATTCTCCTTTTCATGCGCAGATAGTGCTCTGGCGTCGATATATTGATGACGTTTTCGTCTTATGGCTAGGCACTGTAAGTGAGTTAGAAGATTTTCAACTCTGGCTCAACAGCCGTCATCCTCGGATACAGTTTACTGTCTCTTTTTCTGCCCACAAAATTCATTTCTTAGATGTGGATATTATTTTTCGGGATCATTTTTTTCAAACCAATGTCTATATCAAACCCACGGACAGGAACACTCTTCTAGAATATGGCAGTTGCCACCCAAAATCTCTCAGAAGAAGTCTGCCTTTTTCTCAATTTTTACGTTTCAAGCGGATCTGCACGGATGAAACTGATTTTCATCAACAAGCCAATACCCTGGGTTTCAAACTGGCAAATCGTGGTTACCCTAAAACTGTTTTGAAAAAAGCCTACACCAGGGCGAAACATCTTAACCGGGATTTGCTGTTACAACACAGCCCATCTGACCAACAAGAAGATTCGGTTATGACTTTTGTCATGAGATATATGCAAGGTGGAGAAGCGGTTGCACACATCATTAAAAAACATTGGGACATCATGCGGGCTCATCCTATTTTTGAAAATTTTCGCTTAAGAATGGCATTTTCCCGTGCGCGGAATCTCAGCGAAATATTGAGCCCAGCTGATTTAGCCATTTCTACAACATCTATGGCCCCCTGCCAGGGTAGCCATAAAAGATGTTGTAGAAATGGGTGCAAAACATGCCCTTTAACGGTTGAAACTTCAAGTTTTTGTCATAATGGTATCGTTGTACAACTTAAGCACCATACCAACTGTCGCACAACTCACATTGTTTACTACATCAAATGCCCGTGTGGCAAAGTATACATTGGTAAATCCAACAGATCCCTCAATGCCAGAATGATCGAACACAGATCAAGAATTCTTGCCCGCATCATTGGAGCTCCACTGGTACAACATTGTATTAATGAACAACATCCTTGTGAGTCACTCAGATGCATGGTGATTGATCATATCATCCCTAATTCCCGTGGAGGTAACATTAATAGATTACTGCTTCAGAAAGAAATGCAGTGGATTTACCGTCTCAATACTATCGAACCAAATGGGCTCAATGCACATTTGCAATGGAACTGTTTCTTTTAAGCAGCTGTTGATTACGTAGGATTTTTTGTGGGAGGAGTTTAAAATCGGTATATATTTCAAACGCCATCGCCATTTTGGCTAGCTGTATATTGACACCAGTGACTGTGAAAGTTAGTCCAGTGGTTGCGGGTACATGACAGATATGCTTAATTAATTAGTTTGTTGTTACTAATACCTTTTCTCCGTGTTTTAGATGTGTATGCCCTTGAAAAAGCAGTAGACCGCGAAACAGGGTCCTGTCGGGCTCACAATGTCACCGGAGTTATCAGCAGTCTGATGGATGAAATCTTTTTTGAAATTTGATGAATTCGGGCCCCAGCAGATGGCCTTTTTGATTTAAACTATTAAGATAAGTGAATTTTTGCATTATATGTCTATTTTTGTTATAATGTTTATTTTGTGAACAGCAGTGCGCTTCTATATATTTTTTTCACCTGAGGATAAATTTGAGAGTAAAATATATTATAGAGACTTTTTGATTCTCAGGTTTCCAAATATTAACAACATTTGGCACTGCTGGTTGGTTGGAGGTGGTCCATGATTATAACCGTACATCGGCTATTTAGCCGTTAAGGAAGCTCATATATATAGACTTCCATGTTGATATGAGACGCCTTCATTAGCCAACATTTTCACATTGCATTTAACACACAGTGTCTATCCCCATTTGTGTATTGTTTACAAAATATTTTTAGACACTTGTAAGCCTTTTTTCGTTTTTGATATTATTTTCTTTGTATAATGGCTAGTAATTCCTGGCGCACTGGATATAGCTTCACAGCTGACACTGCAGCAGATCTATTACATTCCTCCCCCATGTTTACCACTTTAGGTAATGACACGCTAGAAACAGAATGGGAGACGTTGCTGTCTAACTTCAAATCTTCCATGAGGTTAGAAATGAACAGTTCAGCTTTGATTGAATACTGCAAAGCTGAACAAATTCCTCGTGGCCTCAGAATCAATAAGGCGCCCCAGATCTTTAAGGAACATGATGCATTTCTAATAAAATGGAACATGATCTTAAACAAATGCTCATTAGATCTTATGCTATTGATCATTGAACAGTCAAGAACCACTTTACAACAGGAAAAAGAACTACTTGACAAAGAATTAACCAAATTGAAAGAAGGTATCTCAGATCATGTGTTCCAACAGAAATATGCGACCTTAAAGGAATCTTTGGAGCAATTTAAAGAACAGTTAAGGAAATCCAAGATCAAAAAATTGAACAGGGACAAGAGTGACTATGTTAAACAAACCATATATCCGTGGATGAAAACCTGCAATAATCAAGACACGACTAGGCCTACTACAAACAGCACGGAGTCCGTGCCTAAGCGTGTAACATTTGAATTTTCTGATAGTGTTTCAAGTGGTAGTGAACAAGAAAGTTTTTTAGACAACCGACAGGTGATGAGATCGCGCGGCAGGAGAGGCCGCAGAGGGAACTATCGGGGGCAGTCTCGAACACGCCCACAAACGCGATCGCAATTTTAGATCCAACTAATGTAGTTAATCTCTCGGACACCCCCTTAACCACAGCTCAGACATCACTGTTAGCCAAGGGATTATCATTTGTTCCCAGGAACAGTTTTGATCCTTTTCAATTTCGAGTTGATTTGGAGAAATTCATTAGAAGCCTACAATTAAAGATTTACTTTGCTGGCTCCATGGATTGTGAACCCATATCAAGGGTTGCCAACAAATCACAATGGTCTCCTCCCATCCCTACAGATCCGACTGTGAATGCATTCAAACAGGTAGTCCTTCGGGATGTACAGAAGTTTTTTGGTGATACATCTTTGTTTTTCTATGACAACCTCTCCAAGGATGAACGAAAGGCTCTTAATGAATTAAGAAACAACTCTGCCATCATCATCAAGAAAGCCGATAAAGGTGGAGCGGTTGTCATACAAAATAAATCCAATTACTTAGCTGAAGCAGCATTACAACTGTCAGATCATACGGCGTATACAGAACTACAACATGACTGCACTACACAGCTACAATTGCTCATACAAGATATCACGAAGGAAGGACTGGAGACCGGTTTTTTGACTAATAAAGAATTTCAATTTCTCAATAATAAAACTCCCCTAATACCTGTGCTTTACCTATTACCGAAAATTCACAAAGATTTACACACACCACCGGGCAGGTCCATTTTGTCATCCAGGGGATCTCTTTTAGAGCCGCTTTCCATTTATTTAGACTCATTTTTGAGGCTTATGGTTCCTCAGTGTCCTTCTTACATCAAGGACACTAATCACTTTCTACAGATTTTACATGACATTGTTTTACCGCATTCACAATGTTTTATGGTAACATTGGACATCAAATCCCTCTACACAATGATTCCGCAAGATGAGTTGATAGAGGTTGTTTTTTTAGCGTTGGAAAATAGACCAAGACCTCATGATGTTCCGACAAAATTTTTGATGTCCTTATTGAAGGTGGCTTTATGTAAGAACTTTTTCAAATTCGATGATAAACTTTACATGCAAACCTCAGGGGTAGCCATGGGGGCGACATTTGCCCCCACTTTGGCCAACTTATATATGGCTGCCTTTGAAAATAAATGGCTACCTAATTCTCCTTTTCATGCGCAGATAGTGCTCTGGCGTCGATATATTGATGACGTTTTCGTCTTATGGCTAGGCACTGTAAGTGAGTTAGAAGATTTTCAACTCTGGCTCAACAGCCGTCATCCTCGGATACAGTTTACTGTCTCTTTTTCTGCCCACAAAATTCATTTCTTAGATGTGGATATTATTTTTCGGGATCATTTTTTTCAAACCAATGTCTATATCAAACCCACGGACAGGAACACTCTTCTAGAATATGGCAGTTGCCACCCAAAATCTCTCAGAAGAAGTCTGCCTTTTTCTCAATTTTTACGTTTCAAGCGGATCTGCACGGATGAAACTGATTTTCATCAACAAGCCAATACCCTGGGTTTCAAACTGGCAAATCGTGGTTACCCTAAAACTGTTTTGAAAAAAGCCTACACCAGGGCGAAACATCTTAACCGGGATTTGCTGTTACAACACAGCCCATCTGACCAACAAGAAGATTCGGTTATGACTTTTGTCATGAGATATATGCAAGGTGGAGAAGCGGTTGCACACATCATTAAAAAACATTGGGACATCATGCGGGCTCATCCTATTTTTGAAAATTTTCGCTTAAGAATGGCATTTTCCCGTGCGCGGAATCTCAGCGAAATATTGAGCCCAGCTGATTTAGCCGTTTCTACAACATCTATGGCCCCCTGCCAGGGTAGCCATAAAAGATGTTGTAGAAATGGGTGCAAAACATGCCCTTTAACGGTTGAAACTTCAAGTTTTTGTCATAATGGTATCGTTGTACAACTTAAGCACCATACCAACTGTCGCACAACTCACATTGTTTACTACATCAAATGCCCGTGTGGCAAAGTATACATTGGTAAATCCAACAGATCCCTCAATGCCAGAATGATCGAACACAGATCAAGAATTCTTGCCCGCATCATTGGAGCTCCACTGGTACAACATTGTATTAATGAACAACATCCTTGTGAGTCACTCAGATGCATGGTGATTGATCATATCATCCCTAATTCCCGTGGAGGTAACATTAATAGATTACTGCTTCAGAAAGAAATGCAGTGGATTTACCGTCTCAATACTATCGAACCAAATGGGCTCAATGCACATTTGCAATGGAACTGTTTCTTTTAAGCAGCTGTTGATTATGTAGGATTTTTTGTGGGAGGAGTTTAAAATCGGTATATATTTCAAACGCCATCGCCATTTTGGCTAGCTGTATATTGACACCAGTGACTGTGAAAGTTAGTCCAGTGGTTGCGGGTACATGAGAGATATGCTTAATTCATTAGTTTGTTGTTACTAATACCTTTTCTCCGTGTTTTAGATGTGTATGCCCTTGAAAAAGCAGTAGACCGCGAAACAGGGTCCTGTCGGGCTCACAATGTCACCGGAGTTATCAGCAGTCTGATGGATGAAATCTTTTTTGAAATTTGATGAATTCGGGCCCCAGCAGATGGCCTTTTTGATTTAAACTATTAAGATAAGTGAATTTTTGCATTATATGTCTATTTTTGTTATAATGTTTATTTTGTGAACAGCAGTGCGCTTCTATATATTTTTTTCACCTGAGGATAAATTTGAGAGTAAAATATATTATAGAGACTTTTTGATTCTCAGGTTTCCAAATATTAACAACATTTGGCACTGCTGGTTGGTTGGAGGTGGTCCATGATTATAACCGTACATCGGCTATTTAGCCGTTAAGGAAGCTCATATATATAGACTTCCATGTTGATATGAGACGCCTTCATTAGCCAACATTTTCACATTGCATTTAACACACAGTGTCTATCCCCATTTGTGTATTGTTTACAAAATATTTTTAGACACTTGTAAGCCTTTTTTCGTTTTTGATATTATTTCTAGGATAAGCAGCATAAAATCTTATTTTTACCATTTTGGGATCTTGCCAGGTGCTTGTGACCTGGATTGACCACTGTTAGAAACAGGATGCTGGACTTGATGGACCTTCGGTCTGTTCCAGTACGGAAATACTTATGTTCCTATGAGGTGGTTAAATGCCCTGAAGTAGAAAATATAAGGGAGGTCCCAAGGGAAGAAGTCTCCTGGAGGGAGTCTCCAAGTGAAGGAATCCTCCCAAAGTGTTGGCTGGGCTGCAGTACCTGTGGGGGAGACTACGGAAGCATGGAGTGGCCTAGCTTAAAGGTTTTTCACCCTGTATTAAGAAATAGATGCCCAGGGATTGCATGAGAAGAAACAGAAGACTGCAAGGTAAAAGAGTGCCTTTATTTATCTGTGAAGACCCAGGTCCTGAGTATCCCAGCTGGAGCTAGGCCTGGATTTATGTGTGAGTAACTTGAACTGTGCTGAGGAAGCCTGACAAGACAGATCTGCTAAGAAATGAGAAAATAATTGCCATTATGGTTGTTGCCTGTGTTTGAGCCTGAGTCTGTGACAGGAGTAGACTGTGCTATTTTGATTGCTGGTTCAATAAAGCTTTTCTTTTTTACTTACACTACACTCTGCCTGTTTCTGTGAGGGCTCCATGCCTGTCCATCAGCCACACTGTCACAGCATGTAAAGGTAAAGTGCGCTGATACCAAGTTACACTAATCTTCTGTAACAGAATCTGAGAAGCCAGACGCCATTAATAGAGCAAACTGTCACTGCAGAGCATCAGGTCACCCACTAAGAATTGCTCCATTTGGTTTGAAAAATAGCCCATGTTGTTTCTTCTGAGGTCCACCTTACCAAGTTTGGTTGCATATATGTAAACAGTGTCCAAATGCAGAAAGAACAAATAAACAAATACCTTTGAAAATATATAGAGAGAGAGACTATAGCTTAGCAGCAAACTCTCTCTCAAGAGTCAGATATGCTAAAGGGATTTTTCCTCATTTTGGATGTATGTGGAAAATGTTTGGCATATCTGTGATCTTCAGACCTGCCAATCTCCTCCCATCAGCAGAAACTCTGGCTTCGGCAGGTCATCTCTCACACTTCCCTGGGCCAAGCTAAACTCCCATCCAACAAGGAACAGTTCAGGCAGCCTCCAAGAAACAGACGTGGAGGGACTGGAGAAGGAAGTAAAGCAATTAATATTTGTGGTGCTATATTTATTTCATTATTTTGTTTTACATCATTTATATAACCTGCCCATTGTAACAAACCACCAAGGCAACATACAACAAAAGCATAAAACAATAGCAAACAGTACATGCCATCCCTTTCTTTCTGTCCCCATCTCAACAGGTGGGGGAGACTCAAAACAGAGAAAGGCAATAGCCACATGCATGTGGGAAGACTCGAGATGGGAGCAGAATAATTGCCAAAAGATGCCAAAAGATCGGCCAGCAAATTCCTCAACCTGAACTTTCCCAGCTGTAAAGGAATGAAATACAAACAGGCTTATGTTACTACCTTTGCGTACAAAAGTACACAGTTTTGGAACGCACTACCCATGGCCGTAAAAACCATGACCAATCTAACCAGCTTTCGCAAAACTTTGAAAACACATCTCTTCAACAGAGCCTACAAAAGTCACCCTCAATGAAACAAATCATTCCTTAAACCAACCAAGTACACCAAAACACCTCTCACACGACCTTACCTAACACCTTCTACCTAAATTCCTCTTTAACTTCAGCTTATGATCGACTGTTTTCTTAAATCACGTAATGACGTTCTCATTTCCATACTCTGTAAGCCACATTGAGCCTGCAAAAAGGTGGGAAAATGTGGGGTACAAATACAATAAATAAATAAATAATTGTTTTCTGCTTTGCTGTATCCCACGCAAGCTCTTGGAAGTCAGCCACAGTTGTATCAAGTTAGCCCAAGGAAAAAACATCATGTACAACTTCCCTGCTGACCAATGGGTGGCGGTAAGGGTTTCCCCCTGAAATGGCCGTGTGGCAAGTGCTTCACTTGCTGAAAGGCCATTTCTTAAAACAAAAAGAAACACCTACCTTTTACCCGCTGCGGTAATAGGGTCCTTGGCGCACGTCAAAAACACACGCCGACGCCAGCGCAGGCCCCCTTTTGGTAAAAGGGGCCCTCAGTGAGGCAGTAGAGGGAGGACATGGTGAGAACACAGCAGCAATATGATCCAGACAGCAGCAGTACTTATTTGTACCTGAGACAATGGAGGGTTAAGTGCAGGGCCAGTCTTAGCAAGTGCGGGGCCCTGTGCAGACCAATTTGGTGGGCCCCTATCCTAGCCCTGCCCCACCCTAGCTCTGCCCCCACCCTAGCTCCACCCCATTGATAAGATTATTCCATTTTTAGAAATTTTTTTTATTTATGAAATTTCAAATAAAGACAAATGAAGCTAAACTTGTACAAAAAAACTGATTGAAATAATAAGCACAATGCTATTATCATGAAACCTCCCCTCCCCAGAAATTATTCAGTTCAAGTCCACTGCAATTAGTAGTTCCAATTCTCATAACAAAGGAGAAAATAAGGAAAAATATTAAGAAAAGATCCAGCACAGTGCTACAGTGTACAAGGTATGCCAGGAATGCTTTATCTGCCTATGGCTGGAGAGAGGTTGAGTGACTCGATGCAGTCCTGGTCCGGGTCAGAGCGGAGGCACGAGGCAGAGTTGAGGCATGCTGAGCGGGGCCCCCTTAGGCGCGGGGCCCTATGTGGCCGCCTTGGTCTCCTCTGCCTAAGACCGGCCCTGGTTAAGTGACTTGTCTGGAGTCATAAGGAGCTGCAGTGAGAATCAAACCCAGTTCCCCAGGATCAAAGCCCACTCCACTAACCACTAGGCTACTCCTCCACTCCCTCAATGCTCCAAATTGTGTGACAGTCTCAATTACCCCAGTTCTGACCATCGAGATAGACTCATACCTTCTGGATTCTACAATAAAGCATTTTCTTTAGAACATTTATAAACTATTTTGCCACAATAGAATCACTGATTTGTTCAGAATCAGCACATAGTACACATTCTCTAAAAGATTTTTATAAATGTCAACAAAATGTAAAAGAGAAAAAAAATGAGATAAATACAAAGACTGGCAAGAAATAGTACTCTTCAAAAAGACTATAATTCTGTAGAGTGCATCAACTTTTCAACAACTTGTACATCGGACTATATAGTATATTTAATTATTTGTCCATGTCCAAAAATCTATATGGGTGAAACCACGCGCCCCCTAAACAAACATATCTCTGAACACAAATGTTGCCTTAAACAACGGAGGGAAGAAGCCGCGATTGTTTCTTATTGTCTCAATCTAGGGCATGATTTTTCCTCATTAAGGATTTCTGCGATAGATCACATTCCTATGGACCGCCCTGATAGACTGACACAATTGCTACAAAGAGAGCAATTCTGGATTTCACACTCAAGACAGAAGAAATTCAGACACTGCAGGTCTGAATTTGACTGGAGAAGCTTTCTCTAATAAAACCTTTCAGGATCTGCTTTACTATATAATTGTGCTATAAGAATATTGGACCCTATTCTATTAATGTTCTCATGAAACAAATTACATTTCATATACAGAACTATGTCTTTAATTAGTTCTATGTTAGGATACCAAGAGGTTCTTCCATATCACTTGATGATCACAAACACATAACAGCTGTTGTGATTAATGCCACAGGATATGACATCATACATCCCAGGTAGTGAATTTATAAAGATGAGACACCGCAGCCATTTGGCAGGGACCAGCAAGCAGGAAGCATGCCTGTGTTTTGAACTTTTCTGGCAAGTACTCATATTTGAACTATGAATTTTAAAAGTTTAATCTTGTGGATCCTATATACACATATATCTTTTGTACACTTATGTTTTTCTTCTTTTTCATAGTTTTTCACTTTTTTGTTTATCACACTTGAGTTATATATATATTTTTTGTTTTTGAAGGTTACTCACGCCTTGAGACAGCGTTTTATAGCGAAACTCTGGCCAAAGTCGGTGTGTTGGACCGTTGACTCGCACGTTGCCCTGTACCTGCACTTGAAAGTTAAGTTACGATATTATACTTCCACATGCTTTATGGATCCCCAGCTGATTCTGTCAAGCTTTAGCATCTCTTATATATATTTTGGAACTTAAGGGGTTTTTGCCGATGATGATAAGACACCCAGTAAAATTTTCTCAACCCTTGTTACTAACAAATGATTACTTGGGTTGGAGGTTGGGCACGATTCAGAGGCTTTTTCCCTTACTTTTCCTTTCGAAGTTGATGCAGTCTACAGAATTGTAGTCTTTTTGAAGAGTACTATTTCTTGCCATTATATTAGAGAGTTCTTTTTGTGGAGTCCTGTGGTAGTATTTAAAATATAATGTGCCTTGACTCTTGTTTGTCCTGTTTGTCTGTCCTAATTAGAGTGTAAGCTCTGTCGAGCAGGGACTGTCTCTTCATGTTCAAGTGTACAGCGCTCCGTATGTCTAGTGGCGCTTTAGAAATGATTAGTAGTAGTAGTACTTGTTCTTTAAGGTTTGAGAATAAGTGTTTGCTTGATGTCCCAAATTTTCGATCTACTTGCTTAGTAGGTTTTCAGGGTATGGCTTTTCACATTGCGGAGCCTAAGCTCTGGAATACCTTGCCAGTGGAAATGCTGTGAGGTTTATGATGTATTTTATTACTGAATATACAACTTTGCAATCCACCAAGAAAGCAGGATTGTGCGGGATAGAAATGTGAAATAAATAAATCCGTTAGCATATCTTAGTAAAAGGACCCCTTAGCCCTCCAATGCCTCAGCTACAATCGTAATTGTAGAATGTAAGCCCTCTAGAGCAGAAATAGTGCTATTTTACCTGAATATAACTCAGCTTGAGCTACAAATGATCAAGGCGTGACTTCATCTTTTCCCTTTCCTCTTTGACGGGTCCTTTTACCAAGCTGCGGTAAAAGGGGCCCTGTGCTAGCGGTGGTGGTCATTTTTGCTGCTCACTGAGGCCCTTTTTACCACAGCGGGTAAAAAGGCCAAAAAAAGAAATGGCCATGGAGTAAAATTGCACTTACCGTGTGGCCATGTGGGGGAGGGAGCACTTACTGCCACCCATTGAGGTGGCGGAAAGGGATCCCGCGCTAACCCAGCACTGCCCAATTACCGCCAGGTAACCCTCAGTGGAACTATTTTTCAAATATTTCTGCTAGCGCTGGAAATTCCTTGTGCTGGGAGGTGAAACTACTGCTAGTGCCTGCGTTGGGTCTGTGGTAGTTCTGGATTTCCAAGCGATAAACCCGTGGTGGGCTTACCGCAGCTTAGTATAAGGGCACCTAAAGGAGCTAAAGAAATCATAGCCAAATTGTAAATGCCAGCAAAAGGTAATAGGACAGATTTTCATTGCCCTTATTAGGCTGTTCACATTCTGTTTTTCCTCTATGGAAGCAAGATTAGAAAAATAAATTCTCGTTCTTCCTTTTTTTAGGTAACTGCTTGGGCGGATGAAAGGCTAAAAGCAGTTTCAGTCATATGCTGAATTTGTCTAAACCAGAGCTGCATGGGAAGAAAGCGTGAGAAACCTAAGATGGAATAGCTTGTGAGCAGCTAGAAGTGATTAGCAAGAGACAGGCTTCCTCGCCCAAGGGCTAGAAACGAAAATTGTCATTGACACAGATATCTTGGAATCAAAGGGCCCATAGGAAGCATCGGCATTTCTCATAATGCAGAGCCTTGGGAGATACTGTATATTTTATACGATGGGTAGGGAGAGAGGAAGGGAAGGCAGGAAGCACTGGGGTTCCCTATCTTGAGAACCTTATCCATTACTTAAAATCTTCGGATGCCCCTGCCTTTTACAAGAGGGTAAAGGAAAGGGGATGGGACTTGATATACTGCCTTTCTGTGGTACAATCGAAGCAGTTTGCACATTCTTATCAAAACACTAAAACTCCTCCCACTAGTGGTGCACAGTGCTTTTTACAGAGAATGCCACTTTCGAACTATGATCGTTTCTGAGATGGGTGTCCTTGGTTTCCATTATCGCCAAAAATCAGAAACGACCAAGTCTAGGGACGACCATCTCTAAGGATGACCTAAATGTCAAGATTTGGGCGTCCCCGATCATATTATTGAAAGAAAGATGGACGTCCATCTTGTTTTGATAATATGGGTTTCCCCGCCCCTCCACTGGGACGTTTTGCGAGGACGTCCTCAGCAAAACTTGGGCGTCCTTTTCGATTATGTCCCTCCACGTTTGGTTTCACCTTGTATGGCATTTATTAAGTACATAAGTATTGCCACCCTGGGAAAGACCAAAGGTCCATCAAGCCCAGCATCCTGTTTCCAACAGTGGCCAATCCAGGTCACAAATACCTGGCAAGATCCCAAAAACGTTCAATACATTTTATGCTGCTTATCCCAGAAATAAGCAGTGGATTTTCCCTAAGTCATTTTAATAATGGCCTATGGACTTTTCCTTTAGAAAGACGTCCAAACCTTTTTTAAACCCCACTAAGCTAACCACCTTTACCACATTTTCTGGCAACAAATTCCAGAGTTCAATTACATGTTGACGTAAAAAAAAAAATTCTCTGATTCGTTTTAAATTTACTACTTTGTAGCTTCATCGCAGGCCCCCTAGTCCTAGTATTTTTGGAAAGAGTAAACAAACGATTCACGTCTACCCGTTCCACTCCACTCATTATTTTATAGACTTCTATCATATCTCCCCTCAGCCGTCTTTTCTCCAAGCTGAAGAGCCCTAGACACTTCAGCCTTTCCTCACAGGGAAGTTATCCCATCCCCTTTATCATTTTCGTCACCCTTCTCTGTATCTTTTCTAATTCCACTATATCTTTTTTGAGATGCGGCGACCAGAATTGAACACAGGAGCCTGGGCAAAGCCGGGATCCGTGTCTGTCCTTAGGGATTTTCTCTGATAGTGCATGGAATCTGTTTGTCTGGGATCTCCCTCTTTTTCTGACCAGATCGGGTTTTCCCTCTCACCTGAAAACCTATGCTGTGGCTAGGGGTACTTCATGTGATAACTTTCTTTACCTTGCCTGCCAGCTTTAGGTAAAGACCTTGAGTCATTACATACTCCTCCCGCCCCCCCCCCCCCCCCCAAGCTATCGCCACTCTCCTGATTTCGAACCCTAGCTGGAGAATCAGCAATTTGGGATAGGGCATCAGCATTTCCCCAAAATTTCCCAGCCCTATGTTGCACTTTATAATTATACCCTTGTAACGCTAAATACCATCTGGTAAGATGGGCATTATTGTTCTTCATTTGTTGAAGCCATTTAAGAGGAGCATGATCAGTGACCAAAGTAAACTCCTGCCCTACCAGATAATACTGCAGAGCCTCTACTGCCCATTTTATAGCTAGGCATTCCTTCTCTATAGTGGTGTAATTCTCATGAGGCAGTAATTTCCTACAGAGGTATAGAACGGGGTGTTCCTCCCCCTTGATATTCTTGGGAAAGGACTGCCCCCAATCCGTTATCTGAGACACCTGTCTGCAAGATATATGGTTTTTCAAAATTCACCCCCCTCAAGACAGGTTCCTGGCACAGACTATCCTGGAGGGTTTTAAAAGCGCTAATCTCATAATCTGTGCATTTTATTTGGTTAGGGTGCATTTTCTTTAGCATGTCAGTTAAAGAACTAGACTTGCTTGCAAACTGTGGTATAAACCGCCCTAAAAAGCTTCTCAACTGTTTCTTTATAGCAGGTTGAGGAAATTCCCTAATACTCTTCACCTTATCCAATATGGGTTTTATCTTTCCTTGTCCCACTAGATAGCCTAGATATTTAACTTCTCTTTCGGCAAACGTACACTTTTGGGGGTTTAGTGTTAGGCCTGCCTTCCTTAGGGCCTCTAGCACAGCCCTAACTCGTGGAATATGGGATTCCCAATCAGCACTGAAAATCACTACATTGTCCATATAGGCAGTGGCATAGTTTTGATGATGCCTAAGTACCTGGTCCAGAAGTCGTTGACAGCTAGCCGCAGCTCCGTTTAAGCCAAACGGCATACAGCGAAACTGGAACAGACCCAGAGGGGTACTGAAGGCTGTTTTAGGACGAGCATCCTCCTCCAGGGGTATTTGCCAGTATCTTTTTGTCAGATCTAAAGTAGTCAGGTACTGTGCCTGTCCTAACTTATTCAACAGTTCTTCAATTCTGGGCATTGGATATGAATCAAAAGTGGAAATAGCATTCACTTGGCGAAAGTCAATGCAGAACCTCTGGGTACCGTCTGGCTTTGGAACCAACACTATGGGACTGGACCAGGGACTGCGAGATTCCTCTATAACCCCAAATTGTACCATTTCCTTAACTTGTCTTGTCACCTCCTGCTTTTTAGATTCAGGCAGTCTATAGGGTCTCTGTCTCACAATCTTACCAGGCTCAGAATGTATGCTATGGGTGATAAGATGAGTTTCTCTTGGACTAGAAGTGAGTACATCTTCAAAAGTTGCCAGCATAGCTATAAGCTCTGCTCTTTGCTTAGGAGTAAGGTCTTTATTGATATGTGGAACAGTTAGCACAGGTGATGTGCAAAGGCAGGTCCTTTTGGGTTAGTATACATCCTACTACCAGGTATCATTCTATAGGCAAATTTTGATCATGTGTATTGTGCATAAAAAACTCCTGTATGTGCGATTGTTTTGGCATGAGGTTTACTGCGTAGACCAGTGGTTCCCAAACCTGGTCCTGGAGACAGCCCAGTCAGTCAGGTTTTCAGGATATCCACAATGAATATTCATGAAAGAGACTTGCATGCAGTGGAGGCAGTGCATACAGATCTCTCTCATGAATATTCAGTGTGGATATCCTAAACACCTGACTGACTGGGGTGCCTCCAGGACTAGGTTTGGGGACCACTGGCATAGACCCTTAAATGGTCATATTATAGTACTTTTATATAAGTATGATATCTACAGGAAGACCAACTATGACGATTGCTGGGATAGAGAAGAAAATATATTAATCTCCCATTGGAATTCAGTGGGGTAAGGAAACAGGAAGAAAATTGAGAAAAAACAACAGTTGAAGAAGAGGGTGCCTCCTAGATCAATAAAGAGAGATTGAAATTTTGGCAGTGATACAGCTTACTTTCTAGGTGGTGGTAATTCGGCAAGGGACAAGTTATACATATCAGTGTTTGTTTTTTAACTTTCTGCAAAGGAAAGGACTTAATGAAAATGGAGTGAGGTCCCTGGGAACTTTTTAGGATTTGGCAGCGAGTCTAACAGGGGGTTTCACACAGGAATAAAAATTACTGCTGTCAGACATTGCTGAATCTCCAAGCCGAGGTCAGGTTCCTAAAAATTATACTATTGACGAACACAAACTTGTATTAAAAGCCCTGTGCTTTTTCAACTTATGAATTCCACAAACAAATAGGAACCGACAGCCTCTCTCCCATTTACTTCTTTAAACAAACATACATCTCTCTGGAATGACAAGGAAGGTTTCCATACATTGTACCTATCAGGGGAATACTTTACAACGGTGAACACTTCAGTTCATTGATGGCACTCTAACCATGATTTTATCACATAGCAAAAAAAGTATGTTACGACTTTCTTTCTGTTTTTTACCAGCAGTGAGAGAAGGTAGCATTAGTATGATAAATTTACTCTTTTTTCTTTTTTTATCCCACACAAAGTATGGCCTAGGGATAATATCAATCCAGAGGACTGTAGATAAAAAGAACCACTCAATAACCAGTTTTAAATCATTCTTGATAGAATTGATAAGCTGCTTGCAAGTTCACAGTCTGATGTTTTCACCTCCTAAATGGAAGATAAAGAGGTCCAGACATTTAACATGTTTCTTCAATTGGAGTAGTAAAGGTAGCAATTTAAACCAACTCATACTATGTTCGCCCTACCAAGAAGTATGCATACCACGATGAACCAAGCTAAGATGTGGTCCATAAGGCTTGGTAGATGCTCTATGGCCTGTTCAATGAATAAAAGAGTGGCCAATTGTACAGACCAAACACATACTGCAAGCAGTACCTGCAATTGAGACTCCTTTTCTTTGACTTGTTGCTCTCACTTTATTCTCAATATCTTCTAGTTAGCCAGTTGTGGCTTGCTTTCTGGTCTCCTATTAATTCTCTTAACACAGTAACATAGTAACATTGAAGGTGGACAAAGCCATGGGACCATCAGGATCCATCCCAGGATATTGACGGAGCTCAGAGAGGTTCTGTTGGGTCCTATTAAAGATTTGTTTAATAAATCCTTGGAGATAGGAAAGGTTGTGCAGGACAGGAGAAGAGTGGATGTGGTCCCTCTTCACAAAAGTGGTGACAGAGAAAAATCTGGAAACTACAGGCCGGTAAGCCTCACCAGTTATAGGAAAAGAAATGGAAGCATTGCTAAAGAAAATGAAAATGAATTTCCTAGAATCCAATGAGTTACAACATCCAAGGCAACATGATTTTACAAAGGTAAATCATGCCAAACAAATCTGACTGAATTCTTTGACTGGATGACCAAAGAACTGGATCAAGGATGTGCATTAGATGTTATCTACTTGGATGTCAGCAAAGCCTTCAACATGATTCCTCTTAGGAGACTCTTGAATAAACCTGAGCAGCTGAAGTTAGGACCCAAAGTGGTGAACTGGATTTGAAACTGGTTGACAGAGGGTGATGGTTAATGGAATTCACTCGGAGGAAGGAAAGGTAAGTAGAGGAGTGCCTCAAGGAACGGTACTGGGGCCAATTCTGTTCAACATATTTGTGAGTGACTATTTCGAAATGGTTAAGGTTTGTTTTTTGCAGATGATCAAAAAAAAATGTTGGGATACCTAATAAAAATGGTTCAAACTGTAATGGACCCCCTGTATTTCAGCGAAGATGGGTGTGCTCAGAATATCTGTTGTTAGTAGTCATGACCGACATCTAAACTCATCCCGCTGAAACTTGAGGGACTTACAGGTCACTAACCTCGCCTTTCACTCCCGTGAAATGAAAGGGGAAAAAAAACTAAAATTGGATTTATCCTGGTTAGGGAAATAACCAAACTTACTGATGAAATTAATAAAGTTTGAATTTATTTGTCTATAAGAATATATATTAAAACAAAGGTTATCAAATAACATTGACAATTAAACTTTCGTCCTTTGGAATAATTCCCTTCACTTTTTAAACGTTTCCACAAATAAATATCATTTTAACATTTTGTCATTCTTTCTGTTTCAGAACTCTCTTCCAATATCAACACAATGAAAGAAATTCAGATAAGTACATATATTCAATTATCCCTTACATTTTAAAATAACCCTTTAAATAACCACAGGAGTCCAAATGCTTAATGTTTTTCACCCAATGACTTCAAAATAACCAGTTTTTTCCCCCTCTATTCTCTTTCTCTCATTTCTATGTGTGTGTGGCTATTATTATAAAGAATTTGATTCTTTGTGTTTTTCTCTTAAAGGTTCGTCTAGAGTTTTCACTCCCGGGAGACTTTTCAGGTAAGTTTGTATTTTTTTTTTTCTTGCACTATTTAACCCAGTTCACTTAGCTGTCAAGTTATATCAAATAAACAAGAAAAAAAGAACCATTGAGAGGCTGATATGCATAGACAGGGAGAAGAACCTTGTGGTAATAGTGTCCTAGGATCTGACAGTGACAAAACAGTATGACAAGGTGGTGGATGTAACCAGAAGGATGATAGGCATAACCAGAAGAAGAAAGGAAGTGTTGATGCCCCATGCACAAATCATTAGTGAGGCTCCACTTGGAGTATTATGTTCAATTTTAGAGGTCACATCTTGCTAAGGATATAAAAAAAACTTGAAGCAGTCCAGAGGAAGGTGACAAAAATGGTATGGGACTTGCACCAAAAGACATTCAAGAAGATACTGGAAGACTTAAATATGTATACCCTAGAGAAGAGGAGTGACAGGGGAGATATGATATAGACGTTTAAATACTTAAACCCCTCCGTGAAAAAACTGCACTGGCTTCCAAAGAATATATTGCTTTCAAAATCTGCTCTCTGATTCATAAAATCATCTACAGCAAAGCTCCTGGATACATGACAGACCTCATAGACCTACCAACCAGAAACACAACAGGATCAACACGAACATACCTAAATCTCCACTACCCAAGCTACAAAGGACTCAAATACAAGTCAACTTATGCATCCACCTCCTCCTACATAAGCACACAACTATGGAACGCATTACCTAAAGCCGTGAAAACAACATATGATCACTTAAACTTACAGAAATCATTAAAAACCAACCTGTTCAAAAAGGCATACCCCACCGACCCAACTTAAATGCCTGTACCTTACAACACAATGAAACCAAAGCTCGTAATGGACATATAAGAACTCTTCCTCTCTACGATTCTCTTCCTCTCTATGATTCCCTAATGTGTCTGTTACACATGAACCTTATTCCACCAAAACATTACTGTATTTGTTCATACTAGTATTGTCAAACGCCTTTACGGTACTATCCTGCTTATTTTCTAAAGAGAAAGACGCCCATATTTCAACCCAAATCGGGAGATGGACGTCTTTCTCCCGTGGGCGCCCAAATCGGTATAATCGAAAGTCGATTTTGGGCGTCTTCAATTGCAATCTGTCACAGAAATGACCAAAGTTGACGGGGGCGTGTCGGAGGCGTGGTGAAGGCGGGACTGGGGCGTGGTTATCAGCCGAACAGAAATGGGCGGCTTTTGCCGATAATGTAAAAAATAGCCGTTTTTAGCAAGAATTTTGGTCACTTTTTTTTTACCCTTTGTTTTCACGAACAAGTCCCAAAAAAGTGCCCTAAAGGACCAGATGACCACAGGAGGGAATTGGGGATGACCACCCCTGACTCCCCCAGTGGTCACTAACCCCTCCCACTCAAAAAAAAACAACTTTAAAAACTTTTTTTTTCAGCCTGTATGCCAGCCTCAAATGTCATACCCAGCTCCATCACAGCAGTATGCAGGTCCCTGGAGCAGTTGTTAGTGGGTGCAGTTCACTTCAGGGAGGTGGACCCAGGCCCATCCCCCCCTACCTGTTACACTTGTGATGGTAAATGGGAGCCCTCCAAACCGCCCCCAAAACCCACTGTACCCATATGTAGGTGCCCCCCTTCATCCCTAAGTGCTATGGTAATGGTGTAAAGTTGTGGGGAGTGGGTTTGGGGGGCTCAACACCCAAGGGAAGGGCACTATGGACTTCAAAGGTAGTTAATGTTTTTTTTTAATTGTTACAAATGCCCCCTAGGGTGCCCGGCTTGTGTCCTGGCATGTGAGGGGGACCAGTGCACTACGAATCCTGGCCCCTCCCATGACCCAATGCCTTGGATTTGTTCATTTTTGAGCTGGGCGCCTTCGGTTTCCATTTCGCTGAAAAATGAAACCACCCAGCTCAAATCCGCACAAATCCAATGCATTTGGATGGCACAAACCGTATTATAGGAAAAAAGATGGACGCCCATTTTTTTCAAAAATACGGTTTGTCCCGCCCCTTCATGTACCCATTCTCAGAGATAGACGCCCATGGAGATGGGCGTTCGCATTCAATTATGCCCCTCCACGTAAGCCACATTGAGCCTGCAAATAGGTGGGAAAATGTGGGAAACAAATTTAACAAATAACAAATTAAAATGTATTAATATAGAAACAAATCTTTTCCAGAGAAGGGAAAATGGTGAGGGCATGAATTGAGGTTGCAGGGTGGTAGACTTAGGAGTAATGTCAGGAAATTCTTTTTCACAGAGAGGGTGGTTGATGCCTAGAATGCCCTCCCGATGGAGGTGGTGGAGACAAAAACAGTGACGGAAAATGGTGTGGGATAAACACAGATAATCTCTAATTAGAAAATAAATTATATAAAAAAACAAAACAAATGGCTACATGTGTGTGGATGTGTCAAGTGGTGCTTAGATGGTGACTCCATCAGTGAAGAATTGAGGCCAGTGCCAGGCAGACTTATACAATCTGTGACCCGTATATGTCAATCCAGTTTAGGATGGGCTGGAGAGGACTTTGATGTTAATTCCAATCATTGGAACATGAGGACAATGCTGGGTAGAATTGCACGGTCTGTGTCTCTCAAATGAAGATGGATTCAAATAGGCTGGAGTGGGCTTTGACAGCAACTCCAGTAGTTGGAATCTAAGGACAATGCCGGGCAAAATAGTGGAAACTATTATAAAGAATAAAATTACAGAACATGAAGACAAACATGATTTAATGGGACAGAGTCAGCATGGGCTCAGCCAAGGGAAGTCGTGCCTCACCAGTTTGATTCATTTCTTTGAAGATATCAACAAACATTTGGATAAAGGTGAGCCAGTTGATGTAGTGTATCTAGATTTTCAGAAAGCTTTTGATAAATTTCCTCGTGAAAGACTCCTGAGAAAATTAAACAGTCATGGGATAGGAGGCAAGGTTCTGGTGTGGATTATTTTATTTTTTATTTTTGTTACATTTGTACCCCGCTCTTTCCCACTCATGGCAGGCTCAATGCGACTTACATGGGGCAATGGAGGGTTAAGTGACTTGCCCAGATTAGGAATTGGTTATTGGACAAAAAACAGAGGGTAGGGTTAAATGGTCATTTCTCTCAATGGAGGAGGGTGAACAGTGGAGTGCTGCAGGGATCTGTACTGGGACCAGTGCTATTTAATATATTTATAAATGATATGGAAATCAGAATCACGAGTGAGGTGATCAAATTTGTAGATGATACAAAACTATTCAAGGTTGTTAAAACACTTGCAGACTGTGAAATATTGCAGGAAGACCTTAGGAAATTGGAAGATTGGGCATCCAAATGGCAGATGAAATTTAATGTGGACAAATGCAAGGTGATGCACATTGGAAAGAATAATCCAAATCACAGTTACCTGATGCTAGGGTCCACCTTGGGGGTCAACACTCAAGAAAAAGATCTGGGTATTGTTGTAGATAATACGCTGAAATCTTCTGCTTAGTGTGCAGCGGTGGCCAAAAAAGCAAACAGGATGCCAGGAATTATTAGGAAACAGATGGTGACTAAAACTGAAAATACTATAATGTCTTTGTATCGCTCCATGGTGCATCCGCACCTTGAGTATTGCGTTCAATTCTGGTCGTCGTATCTCAAAAGAGATATAGCGGAATTAGAAAAGGTTCAAAGAAGAGCGACTGAAGTGATAAAGGGGATGGAACCCCTGTTTTATGAGAAAAGGCTAAAGAGGTTAGGACTGTTCAGCTTGGAAAAGAGATAGATGAGGGGAGATATGATTGAGGTCAACAAAATACTGAGTGGTGTAGAACGAGTAGAACTAAATCAATTTTTCACTCATTCCAAAAGTAAAAAAACTAGGGGACACTTAAGGAAGTTACATGGAAATACTTTTAAAACAAATAGGAGCAAATATTTTTTCACTCAGTGAATAGTTAAGCTCTGGAACTCTTTGCTGGAGGATGTGGTAACAGCAGTTAGCGTATCTGGGTTTAAAAAAGGTTTGGACAAATTCATGCAGGAAAAGTCCACAGTCTGCTATTGAGACAAACATGGGAAGCAACTGCTTGTCCTGAGATTTGTAGTATGGACAATGATTAAGTATTTTATATCGCATTCATTGTTGGTTTAATCGTGAATTGATAATGAGTGTGACTGTTGGGCAGACTGGATGGATCATTCAGGTCTTTGCTGCCATTTACTATGTTACTATGTTAAGATAATTAATAGGAGGTCAGAAAGCAAGCCACTGTTGGCTAACAAGAAGATATTGAGAATAAAGTGAGAGCAACAAGTCAAAGAAAAGGAATCCCAATCACCATATTTCATTTACTAAATTCTTTTCGGTTGCATTTTTAAACTTTTTCTTCCTAATGTAACCCTGGAAAACTTTAGAGCTCCCCCCTCCCCCCTCCCCCCACCCCCATCAATCTGCTTTATGACCAAGACACTCTGGCCCAAAGCCTCAGTGCTGGTCACTGTACCAATACAAAAAGAATGTGTGCCAAATGAGGATTTTTATTTTTTAAATATATTTACTGCATTTGTATCCCACATTTTCCCACCTATTTGCAGGCTCAATGTGGCTTACAATATGTTACAACGATAATCACATTAATGGAATAAGAATTACAGAATATTGTTACAAATAATGTGCATAAGAATATCATGGCAGTCATAATAATGGAATAAGAATATCAGAACTGTTACAAATATGGTGCATAAATATGGATCAAGACTTAAGGTTTATATTCAACCATTGAGCGCTGGCACTTGAATATTAACCGGTATGTTTATAGTCATAAACGTTACCAGATCTGTTTACCAAAATGCATTATTCTGTCTGTCTTGTTCTTGAGAACTGCCAAGAACTGGTATTTGGAAAGAGAGCTGCTGTCACTGTGCAGCAGAAACAGACTTGGTTTTGAAGAGTGAATTTTTAAGTTAGCCTGCACATTGGACCAAGAACAGGTGGTCACTCCACCTTTTTCAGGATGATGACTTGTCTCTTACCCAGCTGATCAGTTTTTGAACTGGAAATAGTCACTTGAATGGCATCCTGTAGAACTCAAATGTCCTCCATCTGTAAATCCTCTGTTGCTAAGGAGACAGCAGAATGAGCCACCCATTCACCAAATCTGAGTGCTGCAAAATAGGTAATACTGAAGACAGTCCTGAATAGCGAGACTTCAAAGAGAGAAAAAGCCACACCTGGGAAACACATTCCAAATTGATAACAAACTGTTATATATGATGGGCTGCCTAGAATCTAGTGGATTAGGAGCCAACCTTTCCAACTCGACAAACATTCTCCTCACTAACAAGCAATTAGACCGATTTCCCCAACCAAAAGCTTTAGCAAAGAATGTGAAATTGGAGATGTGTCTAACCACTGCACCCTTGGAATAAACAAGACTCCTGGCATATTGGATGTACATAGTCATTTGCTGATCAACTTCCTTCCAGCTGCAGTTCTTTAAAAAGGATGCTATTTCAGTAGGAAGTGCGGCTAGTCGCTCCTCTCTCCCACCTTCGTTTTATGTTGATTTTTCCTCAAATCATTGAATAAATGAAGGGAAAAGCAAGGGGCTTATCCTGTGGCTACTGCTCTTCCTTCAGTAGGACCGATGGATCACTTTGCGGTCCCAAGCATGGTTCCACAGCTGGCGTCTTCACTGTGGGTCAGAGCAGTGGATGGTGAACTGCTTCCCCCACTTGAAGCAGACATCTTACTCAGCCCAAAGATTTGGAGTCCTCCAACCATGCTGGCAGTCTTACTTGACAGTCCTACTGGGTCAGTGTGCCCCAAAGAGGGTTAACTAGCTCCGAGTGCAGGAGTAGACCAAAGTAATCGACTGCCAAGTGTAGCAATGCAAGGAGGCTAAAGATTCCATTGGAGTTCCTGGAGCCAACGTGGAGGAGGAGTACAAAAGAGGCACTGAGGGGGTCTTTTACTAAAGCTTATCTCGAGTTATCTGCAGCAGGTCTCATTTTATTCCCATGGGCCCTGCTGCAGATAACTCAAGCTAAGCTTTAGAAACAGTCCCCCCTGAAAATATTGAGTGCAAGTTCTTGCTGCATGCAAACCAGTTATGATTACATTGGAGTCAATATGGGAAGCTCTGGTGAGCTTGGGGACTTCTTTTTCCACTAAAATTTCAACTCTTGTGATTCAACCCCAGTCACTACCTGATAAAGTAGTTGATTTGGAGTCAAAGGTACAGCATTTGGAGATCTCTAGCTCATCAACTAAGTTTGAGATTGGAAAACTTCAAGAGGGAGAATGTGCATTAATTAAGCAGAACTTACTATTGCCAATGAAAATAGAAAATTTGGAAAATCAGCAAAGATCGAAGACATTGCGCTTTATTAATTTCCTAAGTTATCTGTTGTTGCCCCTTTAATTACTTTTAAGAGAAAACTGGCTGAAATTTTGAAAATACCAGTGCAGTCATACCCCCCTGTATCTAGAATATATTAATCTGTTACCTTATACAAAGAAAGCTTTGGATCAAGTGATTACGGAGGGGTCTGAGGTACCTTTTGATAACTAGAATTTCACACTGACAAAATCATTGGAGTCCAGGCTTGTAGTATTTTCTTATAACCAGATCATGATTGGATTTTGAAGATTATTTTTTCACCATAGGCAAGAATTATTTTTAAACTATAAGATTAGACTTTTTCCTGATGTTTCTAGACAAGCTCTTTCCTGAAATACATCCATGTGTTTTGCAGTTAGGAGGCATTTTTTGGCTCAATTTTTCTTGTAAACGTGTGATAAAATTAAAGTCAAGTATGTTTTTTTTAACCAGTCCATTTGGTGACCTTTTGGACTCTAAACTGCCCTCTTCTCCCCCTCACCCTTTGTTGACACCTATTACATTTACTCTGTAATGTATAATTTTGGTTTTGGCATTCTGCCTTTTTCTTGCTAACAATGTTTCCTAGAATTGTGCCTTGCCTCCCCCTAATTGTGGACTTTAGATACAATTCTCTCTCTTTTACTTTTTCTTGTTTTTATTTTTTATCTATATAAGGAAGATGTAACTGAATTTGTATTAGTTATAATTTCCTCATATGGGATTCCTTATTAATGAGATATTGTACTTGTCTATTCAAGAGTTTTCTTGTATATTTTGGAAATTACTTAAAAATAAAAATTTTTAAAAAGGATGCCATGTTTGAATAGCCATTTTGATAAAATAGCCAGGTAGCTTGGGTGACTAACCTCCTCAGCATCTCCCACTCTTTTCTCGGCCCAATTTCCAAAGATATTGAGGCAAGTCAGATGTCTCCACCTTGGGCTTAGATTCAAGCAGTCCATAGCCTCTCTTTTTCCATCTCTTCCCTCTGGAAATGCATTCCCCTTTTACCTGAAGTCCAACATCCTCAAGACCAGCATCCATCTCTGCAGTAAATTCAGAATCCATCTCTTCAATCTGACGATCAGTTAACTCTGCATCCAGTTACAGGGCACAACTCATGTTTCAACTGCCTACATGCAGTAAGTTACAGGTACTTGTTTACTTATTTGTAATAAACAATTGGAAACCAAGAAAAGTGAGTCATCTGTTGGATGTTGGGTTGATTTAGCTAATAGTTTATTAATGCATGGAACAAGTCATGAGAACAGTATACATACTTTAAATTGCCTGTATGTGAAGGCCAGAAGTAAAAACTAAATAAGACTGAACATTCAGAATGTATGGTACTAACTGTGTGGATGAGACGATGGTGCAGGGAGGAGGGTTTTAGATTTGTTAGGAACTGGGCAACATTCTGGGGTAGGGGGAGCCTATTCCGAAAGGATTGGCTCCACCTTAACCAGGGTTGGACCAGGCTGCTGGCATCGGCATTTAAAAAGGAGATAGAGCAGCTTTTAAACTAGAAACTGGGGGAAGGCCGACAGTCGCTGAAAAGCGCATGGTTTGGGATAAGGTATCTTTCAAAGATATCACCAAACAGAGAAGATAGGGTATCCCAATAGTGAGGTTGTAAAAAAGACCGTAGAAGATCAGGTGTCCTTAAATAAAAATAAAAATCAGACAAAAGATTGCAATCTAATACTGTCAAGTACTGAGCATGATGTAAATAGGAACAACAAACGTAGTTTGAAATGTCTATATGCAAATGACAGAACCCTAAGAAATAAGATGGGAGAGTTAGAATATATTGCACTAAATGAAAAATTAGATATAATAGGCATCTCTGAGGCCTGGTGGAAGGAGGATAACCAGTGGGACACTGTCATAATGGGATACAAATTATATCGTAGTGATAGGGTGGATCGAATTTGTGGAGGGGTAGCATTGTATGTTAAGGAGAGCCATTCTGCAGGAAACAAAACAAATCTTGGAATCCCTATGGATTGAAATTTCATGTGTAAAGGGGAAAAGGATAGTGATAGGAGTGAACTACCGTCCGCCTGGCCAGGATGAACAGACGGATGTAGAAATGTTAAACGAAATTAGGGAAGTAAACAAACTGGGCAACACAATAATAATGGGTGATTTCAATTACCTCGATATTGACTAGGTAAATGTAACATTGGGGCATGCTAGGGAGGTAAAATTCCTTGACGAAATCAAGGACTGCTTTATGGAGCAGCTGGTATAGGAGCCAACAAGAGAAGGAAAAATTATAGACCTAGTCCTTAGTGGAGCGCATGATCTGGTGCGGGAGGTAATGGTGCTGGGGACGCTTGATAACAGTGATCATAATATGATCAAATTTGATATTAGCTTTGAAGTAAGTATACACAGGAAATCCAATACATTAGCGTTTAACTTTAAAAGAGGAAACTATGATAAAATGAGAACAGTGAAAAAAAAAACTTAGAGGAGTGGCTTTGAGGGTCAAAAACACCATCCTGGAAGCCCAGGCCAAATATATTCTGCGCATTAAAAAAGGAGGATGGAAGACCAAACGATAGCCTGCATGGTTAAAAAGTGAGGTGAAGGAAGCTATTAGAGCTAAAAGAAAATTCTTCAGAAAATGAAAGAAGGAACCAACTGAAAATAATAAGAAACAGCATAAGGTATGTCAAGTCAAATGCAAAGCGCTGATAAGGAAGGCAAAGAGGGACATTGAAAAAAAGTACGTTGGAGGCAAAAACACATAGTAAAAATTTTTTTAGGTATATTAAAAGCAGGAAGCTAGCAAAAGAATCGGCTGGACCGCTAGATGACTGAGGGGTAAAAGGGGCGGTCAGGGAAGACAAAGCCATAGCGGAGAGATTTAATGAATTCTTTGCTTCGGTCTTCACCGAGGAAGATTTGGGAGAGACACCGGTGCCAGAAATGGTATTCAAAGCTGACGAGTTGGAGAAACTTAATGAAATCTCTATAGACCTGGAGGATGTAATAGGACAAATTGAAGAGTAGCAAATCTCCTGGAATGGATGGTATTCATCCCAGAGTACTGACAGAACTGAAATTACACGTTGTGTGAAGAAAAAATTTCTCTGATTTGTTTTAAATTTACTACTTTGTAGCTTCATTACATGCCCCCTAGTCCTAGTATTTTTGGAAAGCGTAAACAGATGCTTCACATCTACCTGTTCCACTCCACTCATTATTTTATAGACCTCTATGATATCTCCCCTCAGCCACTTTTTCTCCAAGCTGAAGAGCCCTAGCCGCTTTAGCCTTTCCTCATAGGGAAGTCGTCCCATCCCATTTATCATTTTCGTCGCCCTTCTCTGCACCTTTTCTAATTCCACTATCCAGCTTATAATCGAACGAGAAAAACGCCCAAGTTCCGACCTAAATCGGGAGATGGACGTTTATCTCACAAAAACGAATAACACGGTATAATCGAAAGCCGATTTTTGGGCGTTTTCAACTGCACTCCGTCGCGGATGCGGACAAAGTTTATGGGGGCGTGTCAGAGGTGTGGCGAAGGCGGAACTGGGGCGTGGTTATCTGCCGAACAGAGATGGGCGCATTTCAGCGATAATGGAAAAAAAGTATGCGTTTTTAGCTAGAATTTAGGACACTTTTCCTGGACCCTGTTTTTTCACGAATAAGGCCCCAAAAAGTGCCCTAAATGACCAGATGACCACTGGAGGGAATCGGGGATGACCTCCCCTGACTCCCCCAGTGGTCATAAACCCCCTCCCACCACAAAAAATGATGTTTCACAACTTTTTATTTTGACCCTCAAATGTCATACCCACCTCCCTGGCAGCAGTATGCAGGTCCCTGGAGCAGTTGTTAGGGGGTGCAGTGGACTTCAGGCAGGTGGACCCAGGCCCATCCCCCCCCTACCTGTTACAATTGTGCTGCTTAATGCTTAGTCGTCCAACCCCCCCCCCCCCCGAACCCACTGTACCCACATGTAGGTGCCCCCCTTCACTCCTTAGGGCTATAGTAATGGTGTAGACTTGTGGGCAGTGGGTTTTGAGGGGGATTTGGGGGGCTCTACACACAAGGGAAGGGTGCTATGCACCTGGGAGCTCTTTTACCTTTTGTTCTGTTTTTGTAAAAGTGCCCCCTAGGGTGCCTGGTTGGTGTCCTGGCATGTTAGGGGGACCAGTGCACTACGACTCCTGGCCCCTCCCACGAACAAATGCCTTGGATTTATTCGTTTGTGAGCTGGGCGATTTCATTGTCCATTATCGCTGAAAAGCAAAAACGCCCAGCTCACAACTTGGCGAATAAAACATGGACGTCTAATTTTTTCGAAAATACGCTTGGGTCCGCCCCTTCACGGACCCGTTCTCGGAGATAAACGCCCATGGAGATAGGCGTTTCTGTTCGATTATGCCCCTCCACATCTTTTTTGAGATGCGGTGACGAGAATTGAACACAATATTCGAGGTGCGGTCACACCATGGAGCGATACAAAGTCATTATAACATCCTCATTTTTGTTTTCCATTCCTTTCCTAATACTACTACTTACTACTACTTATCATTTCTAAAGCGCTGCTAGACGTATGCAGCGCTGTACACTTGAACATGAAGAGACAGTCCCTGCTCGACAGAGCTTACAATCTAATTAGGACAGACAAACAGGACAAACAAGAGATAAGGGATGATAAAATAAGGGTTCTGAACAAGTGAATAAGGGATAGGAGTTAAAAGCAGTATCAAAAAGGTGGGCTTTTAGCTTAGATTTGAAGACGACAAGAGATGGAGCTTGACGTAGCAGCTCAGGAAGTCTATTCCGGGCACATGTTGCAGCAAGATAAAAGGACCGGAGTCTGGAGTTAGCAGTGGAGGAGAAGGGTGTAGATAAGAGATATTTACCCAGTGAATGGAGTTCCCAGGGAGGAATGTAGGGAGAGATGAGAGTGGAGAGGTACTGAGGAGCTGCAGAGTGAATGCACTTATAGGTCAATAAAAGGAGTTTGAACTGTATGCGGAAATGGATAGGAAGACAGTGAAGTGACTTGAGGAGAGGGCTAACATGAGCATAATGACACTGGCGGAATATTAGTCATGCAGCAGAATTTTGAACAGATTGAAGAGGAGAGAGATGGCTAAGTGGGAGACCTGTGAGAAGCAAGTTGCAACAGTCTAAGCGAGAGGTGATAAGAGTGTGGATGAGGGTTCTGGTAGTTTGCTCAGAAAGGAAAGGGCAAATTTTGTTGATATTATAGAGAAAGAAACGACAGGTTTTAGCAGTCTGTTGAATATGTGCAGAGAAGGAGAGGGAGGAGTCGAAGATGACCCCAAGGTTACGAGCTGATGAGACAGGAAGGATGAGAGTGTTATCCACAGAAATAGAGAATGAGGGAGGAGGAGAGGTTGGTTTAGGGGGAAAGATGAGAAGCTCAGTCTTGGTCATGTTTAGTTTCAGATGGCACTGAGACATCCAGGCAGCAATGCCAGACAGGCAGGCTGATACTTTGGCCTGGATTTTGGCTGAGAATTTTGGTGTGGAGGTAATAATACCTAACGTTCTATGTGCTTTCTCATCCATGGCAGCACACTGAGCAGAAGGTTTCAACGTATCATCAACGACAACACCCGGATCCCTTTCTTGGGCTGTGACTCCTAATGTGGAACCTTGCATGACGTAGCTATAATTCGGGTTCCTCTTTCCCACATGCATCACTTTGCGCTTGCTCACATTAAATGTCATCTGCCATTTAGACGCCCAGTCTCCCAGTCTCGTAAGGTCCTCTTGTAATTTTTCACAATCCTCCCACAATTTAATGACTTTGAATAACTTTGTGTCATCAGCAAATTTAATGACCTCACTAGTTACTTCCATCTCTAGGTCATTTATAAATACATTAAAAAAGCAGCGGTCTTAGCACAGACCCCTGGGGAACCCCTCTAACTACCCTTCTCCATTGAGAATGTAGCTTCCTCATTTCAGAAGGACCTGCAAGCTCTACTATTACCCGTGGCCGAATACCTCAAGCCTGCAGTTCAACTCTGAGCTTGGAGACATTTAAACTAACCTTGCCTCCAAAGTCCTAGACCATGGAGGGGAAGGAAAACAAAGGATTTTAGGACCCAGTAACCAGACAGATAGTAAGTACCCCTTCTTTTTTCAATCTACACCTCTTCCCTGGGCTCACTGATCTCATCTCATGGTTTCCAATATCATCTTTATGCCGACGACACCCAGCTTTATCTCTCCACACCAGACATCACTGCGGAAACCCAGGCCAAAGTATCGGCCTGCTTATCCGACATTGCCGCCTGGATGTCCAACCGCCACCTGAAACTGAACATGGCCAAGACCGAGCTCATTGTCTTTCCACCCAAACCCACCTCTCCTCTCCCTCCACTCTCTATTTCAGTCGACAACACCCTCATCCTCCCCATCTCATCTGCCCGCAACCTCGGAGTCATCTTCGACTCCTCCTTCTCCTTCTCTGCCCATATCCAGCAGACAGCCAAGACCTGTCACTTCTTTCTCTATAACATCAGCAAAATTCGCCCCTTCCTCTCCGAGCACACCACCCGAACTCTCATCCACGCTCTTATCACCTCTCGCCTTGACTACTGCAACCTACTCCTCACTGGCCTCCCACTTAACCATCTATCCCCCCTTCAATCCGTTCAGAACTCTGCTACCCATCTTATCTTCCGCCTAGACCAATATGCTCATATCACCCCTCTCCTCAAGTCACTTCACTGGCTTCCTTTCAGGTACTGCATTCAGTTCAAGCTTCTCCTACTAACCTACAAATGCACTCAATCTGCAGCCCCTCACTACCTCTCTACCCTCATCTCCCCTTACGCTCCTACCCGTAACCTCCACTCACAGGACAAATCCTTTTTCTCAGTACCCTTCTCCACCACCGCCAACTCCAGGCTCCACCCTTTCTACCTCGCCTCACCCTATGCTTGGAATAAACTCCCTGTGCCCATACGCCAAGCCCCCTCCCTGCCCATCTTCAAATCCTTGCTCAAAGCCCACCTCTTCAGTGTCGCCTTCGGCACCTAACCATTGTACCTCTATCCAGGAAATCTAGACTGCCCCAATTTGATTGACTGCACTTTTGTCCTTTAGATTGTAAGCTCCTTGAGCAGGGACTGTCCTTCTTTGTTAATTTGTACAGCGCTGTGTAACCCTGGTAGCGCTTTAGAAATGTTAAATAGTAGTAGTAGTAGTAGTAAGTACAAGTTACTAGTTGTTTATTTAAACCCAATTTGGGGTATGGAAAATGTGATGTTCTTAACACATTAGGTTCTTTTGTAGCATAAAAATACATTTAAACATAAACTAATAACATAAATTTTCCTAACAGGAGCAGTAGTAGAACAACAGTGAAACCAACAGACAAGTATTAACCAAAGTATCTTATTTGTTCTCTCTCAATCTATAAATTTCATATTGTGTGTCTCAAGAATCAGTTATTTTGAATTACTTTATGTCTTTTAGGTGTGAACACCCAGATTCAGTCTCTACAACAGGTAAGCCAGATTAAACTGTGACCTTTCATTGTCCTTTTTGAATAGGAGTGAAGACTTATCTTTGGCCTTTCTTGGAGCTTGTTCTTTCTTCTCCTTGCTTGTACGTTGGAGCTCAGGATCTTCTCTTTCAGTACAGGAACCTACTGCCTCACCCTTTAAATGAAATCAACAAAAAAACCTTCCTTCCTGACTAACAGCAGGAACAGCACTAGCTGGGATTCAGGGATAACTGTGGCTTGCTAACTAACAAAATAAATAATAATTGTATATTCTTAAATAGTTTCTCTGTTCTTGTACTGAGTTCCCTAACTAAGGAAGGGCATTCTTCATTGGATCTTGTAGTCACAGTGCCCACAGCAACTTGGTCTCTCCAAACTCATACAATCTTCCACACTCATGCACCAGCAGAAGCAGACATGTGCCAAAAATGAAATTACCGCAATAGCCGTGCAATAGCCATGCAGTAACTCCATTTTGGCGCGCATTGGGCACATTTAGACGCTTACGCGGCTTAGTAAAAGGGCCCCTCAATGTGCCAAGTTTACCAGGCACTAGTCTGAATATCAGGTCAACGGACATACCCAGATAATCAATGCCGGGAACTGGGTTGAAAATTACCCCTTCCTTTCTTTGGCAGTTTCACAATTATACCTTTCTTCCTGAAATTTAGCACTTTTATCCTTTCCCATACTGCATTACACAATCATAAAAGCTATTCTGTCCTTTGATTTGATCCTTTCTTCAAGAGTTCTGCACAGATGTTATCTAATCCTGGTAATTTTCCATTCCTCTTAGAAACATAGAAACATGACAGCAGATAAGGGCCAAATGGTAACTGCCCATCCTCAGTTACCATTAATTCCTCCTTTTCCTAAGAGAACCCACGTCTGCCCCAAGCTTTCTTAAATTCAGATACAGTCCTTGTCTCCACGACCTCCACCGGGAGGCCATTCTACGCGTCCACCACCCTTTCCATGAAACAACATTTTCTTAGGTTACTCCTCAGCCTCTTTCTTCTTAACTTCATCATATGTCCTCTCATTCCAGAGTTTTCCTTCATTAAAAAAGGGCTCATTTTCTGTACATTAATGCCATGGAGGTATTTAAACCTCTCTATCATATCCCCTCAGGGCCAGTCAAACCCAGCAGCCACGTCATTTGAAAGCCCTGCCCTGTCTCTAGCCTTCCTTCCCTTCGTGAGTTCGTTCCGCAGTCCCGCCTTCTGAAGTCATTTCCTCGAGGACGGGACTCTGAGGGAATGAACTCACGAAGGGAAGGAAGGCTAGAGACAGGGCAGGGCTTTCAAATGACGTGGCTGCTGGAACGGAAGTAAATTAAAGATTTAAAGTACCAAGGTCGGCGCGGTATGGCGGGGGATGGGACGAAGGAGAATCGCTGGACAGGGGCAGGGTGGGAGAAGAGAGAAAGGAGATCGGGGGGGGGGGGGTGCCAACTCATAGTCTGCTGGGGGGCGCCAGAGACCCTAGGACCAGCCCTGTATCCCCTCTCTCCTGTTTTTCTTTCAGAGTATACATGTTGAGGTCTATAAGCCTGTCCCTATATGCTTTATGACAGAAACCACTGACCAGTTCTGCAGCCGCCCTATGGATTGACTTCATCCTGTTTAGATCTTTACATAGGTGCGGTCTCCAGAATTGCACACAGTATTCTAAATGGGGTCTTACCAGAGACTTACATAAGGGCACTATCACCTCTGTTTTCCTGCTGGTCAGCCCTCTCCCTATGCACCCCAGCATCTTTCTAGGTTTGCTCATCGCCTTTTCTACCTGTTTGACCACCTTAAGATCATCAGATACAATCACCCCCAAGTCCTGGTCCTCTTTCATGTCCAGCAGTACTTTACCCCCTATACTGTACTGTTCCCTTGGATTTTTATAACCCAAGTGGATGACCCTAAACTTTTTAGCATTAAATCATAGTTGCCAATTATTGGACCATTTTTCAAGCTTCACTAGATCTTTCCTCATGCAATCCACACCCTCTGGTATCATCCACAAAGAGACAAACCTTACCAGGCAGTCCTTCCACTGATATCACAAAGATGTTAAAAAGAGCTGGCACTGTTTGCTAAGGCTATTTTTACCACAGCAGTAAAATGGTTAATGTTTCATTATTCAAATTAACGACCATGTGTTATTGTTGCCATTAGCACAAATTAGTGCATGAGTCCTTTCCCTCACCTATTTTGTAGGCAATAAGGGCTCACGCACTGATAACATCCTTTTCCTCAGATCAAACTCCATTTACCACTACCCTCTGTTTCCTTCCATTTAACCAGTTTTTAATCCAGTTAGTCACTTTAGTGCCCATACCGAGGGTCTTCCACTGTGAATGGCCTGGTGTCTATGTGCAGCTTTGTTGATGTTTCAGCAATCTGCTTGTCTACTGTTCGTTTCAGGCTTTGTGTGGTTTAGTATTTTCTTAAAATGTTCTTCCCAACAGTGGACTTGTTCTTTTTCACTTGTAATGACTTTACAGCCTTTGTTCCTGTTAACTGATAGATGAAGCCAGGGGTGGGCAACCAGCATACACAGAGGGCAGCATGAATGTCAATTCTGCCCCTAGAGGGCCGCAACATTATCGGAAACAGAAACGCACAGAGCTCTATAGACCTCCTGTGATAAATAAATAAGTAAAAATGTAACGAGAAATGATTAAAACAAGCTCCTGGAGTGGCTATTCTGAAACTATTTGTAAAATAAAGTCTTTTAAGAAGCCAAAACTCTGGTTAATGATCTGTATATTCTTCTCATGTTCTCGGGGGTCTGCATAATATTCAATGGCAGGCCACAGCTTGTTCACCCCTGGATTAAATGATGCAATGTTTTCTAGTCTCCTTTTTGTGCTGCTTCTGCTATTTGAGCAATTTTTTTTTGTTCAACTTCTAATCTGTTTTTGCACTTTTTAAAAACTTATTTATCATGCTGACAGCACTGCTGTAACATAACTTGGTTCTTTTCAGTATCTTCTTGTGATAGAATTAATGACCAAGTTTCTTCTCATATCCACCCTTCTTTTTTCTTTCTTGTCTGACCCAGTGCATTCAAGCAGATGTCAGGCAGTTCCTCTTTGAACAGTTCCCACATTTTTTAAACATCTGGTTCACTGTCTGAATATTTGTCTTTTAATTAAAACAATACCGAGTGGCAGGTGTTATTTTCACAGAGAAAACCTTGTTCCTGATAACCTCACCAGCTTAACTTCCCCTGCCCTGGATAGGAAAGAACCCACAGTTTTCCCCTTCCAGGAAGGACAAATGAAGGAGAACTACACACATCTTAGACCTGAAGAAAGAGGAAATCATCTGTACAATAAAAGCTAATTGTTCTGGGAGGTGTCTGAATTCCTCCATGCTGCTCTCATTAATTGTGCTTCTTTCCTTCCCTAGAGCAAGGTACTGGGATTGTAAACTACGTGACTTCTACCTATTGAATTCTTTCAAAATTCTGGCTGTATAAGCATGACAAACACAAGTCTTCACTGCTGGTTAGGGCAAAGATAATTTTGTGCTGAATCTGCAGATCTGCTCCCGAGCTGTTTTGTTTTCTGTTCTGTTCACTCTGTGCTTATGAACACAGTTCTCGTGCTGACATTGAGGACAGAAAAGAGAACAAACATACATACTGCTATGATTTATTTATTTATTTATTGCATTTGTATCCCACCTTTTCCCACCTATTTGCAGGCTCAAAGTGGCTTACAGAGTGTGGTTATGACATAATCATTTCGTGTTAACAGGTACAGTACATTTCTTATAGTTTGAATGTTGTTAAGAGAAGATAAGCATATACGTTTCTTGATGCCGAGTACAATTATTGCTGTTTAAAGATTGGGTAATTGAGGATAGACAGGGAAGAGTTAGGTCAGTTAGAGGTGAGGTGTGGTCATTGTGTGAGCTGTTGAAGTGGTTTGTAGGCTATGTATTTTCCTTGTATGCCTTTTGGAAGAGATGAGTTTTCAGAGATTTCTCCTCTACTAACAGATAAAACTGACAGCAACTAGAGGGGCCCTTTTACTAAGCTGCGCAAGTGTCTACGCATGCCCAATGCACGCCAAAATGGAGTTACTGCACGGCTATCATGTGGCTCTTATGGCAATTTCATTTCTGGCGTGCATCCGATGCGGCTGAAAAATAATTGTCTTCTGTCTTCACTGGCGTTCCTTGTCATGGACACTGCATTGGGGACCTTGCTTCTCAGGATTATCATGTTGGGGAGCCTTGCATTGTCACAGTCATCCTTTGAAACCTATGTGCCTTGTTTTCCCTAGTTGATCTTACCTCAGGATGCCGGAGTATGTCCCGTGGTAAACCGTTTTAAGCTGTGGTAAGCAGGGACTAGCACTTACCACAGCTTAGTAAAAGGGACGCTTAGATGATAAATCCTTCAGGGACATGAAAATACCTAGTGTATGAAGGAGGCTATAATTTTTTTTCAGACTTGGGGATAAAAAACTTCAGCTCTTGGTCCTTTTTCATGCTCTTGTTTTCACATTTCATTGTTGGTTTTATTGATTTTGTATCACAGCAGCTCATTAGTATAATATTCAACATAAACTTTCATTTAAAATATATTTTCACAAAAGTATGCTTAGTGCAAAAAACACATCATAATAGAAACATAGAAACATGATGGCAGATAAAGGCCATATGACCCATCCAGTCTGCCCATCCTCTGTAATCCCCCAATTCTACCTGTTCCTAACTGATCCCACATGCTTATCCCATGCCTTTTTAAATTCTGGAACAGTCCTCGACTCCACCACCTCCACTGGGAGGCCATTCCATGCCTCTGCCACCCTTTCTGTGAAATAATATTTCCTTAGGTTACTCCTAAGTCTATTCCCTCTTAACTTTGTCATATGTCCCCTCATTCCAGAGCTCTCCTTCATTTGAAAAAGGCTCTCTTCCTGTACATAAATGCCCTTGAGATATTTAAATGTTTCTATCATGTCTCCTCTCTCCCTCCTCTCTTACAGCGTATACATGTTGAGGTTCGTAAGCATTTGCATTCAAGACCGCTTACTAATTTCATAGCCGCCCTCTGGACTGACTCCATCCTGTTTATATCTTTCCATAGGTGCGGTCTCAAGAACTGCACGCAGTACTCCAAATGAGGCCTCACCAGAGACTTATACAACGGCACTATCACCTCCTTTTTCCTGCTTGTCATGCCTCTCTTTATGCACCCAAGCATCCTTCTGGCTTTGGCTGTCGCTTTTGCTACCTGTTTGAAAGCTTTAAGGTGGTCAGACACAATCACCCCCAAGTCCCGCTCTTCCTTCACACACTGAAGCACTATAATTCTTGCACTTTGATATTTATGTGTGTTTCCAGATGTTTTATGCCATTATTCATACAAACATGATGGTAGATAAAGGCCAAATGGCCCATCCAGTCTGCCCATCCACAGCATCCACTATGCCTCCTTTCTCTAAGAGATCCCATGTGTCTGTCCCACACTTTCTTGAATTCAGGCACAGTCTTTGTCTCCATCACCTCCACCAGGAGGTTATTCCATGCATCCACCACCCTTTCTATAAAAAAAGTACTTCCTTAGATTATTCATGAGTCTATAACCTGTTAACTTCATCCTCTGCCCTCTCATTTCAGAGTTTTCCTTCATTTGAAAAAGGCTCACCTCCTGTACATTAATGCCACAGAGATATTTAAATCTCTATCATATTCCCTCTCTCCTGCCTTTCTTCCAGAGAATACATGTTGAGGTTTATAAGTCTGTCCCCATAAACATAGGAGTTTCCATACTGGGACAGACTGAAGGTCCATCGAGCACAGTATTCTGTTTCTAACAGTGGCCAAACCAGGTCACAAGTACCTGGCAAGATCCCAAAAGAGTAGAACAGATTTTATGCTGCTTATCCTAGAAATAAACAGTGAATTTTAATAGCTTAAAGACTTTTCTTTTAGAAAATTATCCAAACCTTTTTAAAACCCTGCTTAGCTAAGCACATTCTCTGGCAACGAATTCAAGTGTTTAATTTCATGTTGAATGAAAAAATATTTGCTCTGATTTGTTTTAAATTTACTACTCAGTAGCTTCATTTCTTGCCCCCTAATCCTTGTATTTTTGAGTAAACATGCAATTTATGTCTACCCAGTTTACTTCATTCAGTATTTTGTCAGATACTTCATAGCAGTTCAGCTCTGATTGCTGGAACCCCTGAAGTTCGGGGGGCTAAGAGTTCCGTGGGTTTGTGCAGCCAAACTCCTTTTCAATGTCTTCCTTGGTTCCCAAATGAATATTCTCCAGATGTAATCTGAAATCACCATAGTTGAAACACAGCCAATGGAAATGAACCCTGCCACTGCTGGGAGGGGCTGAGTCACTTCTACAACTGCCTGGGGTTTCACTGACCTGGCTCAATGAAATCTACTTCAGGCTTTGTCCTTAGCAACCTACTGGCTGTACTTGAGTCCCAAGGTAAGCAGCACTCTTTCTGATTCAGGTTTTACTCCAACCAAACCAGGAAGCTCCAGACTTAGAGGGGAGATGTGATAGAGGTCTATAAAATAATGAATGGAATGGGTAGACGTGAATCAATTGTTTACTCTTTCCAAAAATACTAGGACTAGGGGGCACACAAAGAAGCTACTAAGTAATACATTTAAAATGAATCGGAGAAAATATTTCTTCACTCAACAAGTAATTAAACTCTGGAATTTGTTGCCAGAGAATGTGGTAAAAGCAGTTAGCTTAGTGGTGTTTAACAAAGGTTTGGATGCATTCCCAAAACAAAAGTCCATAAGCCATCTTCCAAAGGCTACTGAAAACAGATCTTTTCAAGAAGGCATACCATAAACATCCATCTTAAATACTAAATAACAACGCTATACACGATCTATACATAACCGATCTTTTACCTCATGACTGATTAACCTCTGTGATATTTATGATTAAGCACTACCACTTCAACCTTATGCTGAATAGGGACTCTCTATAATCGATGACCTAATGTATATTACAATCCAACTTATTCTCAGAAACCTTCATGCAATACCATAATTTATTTCTTTTGAACACATATGTATGCACATGGTATATATATATATACCATGATCTGTTCCATATATGCCATATTCCATGTATGTTACCATGTATGTATGCACCTTAACGCAATACCATTTGTAATTCTGTTACCCGGAAATGGCAACCGCCATTATGGCAAATGTAAGCACATTGAGCCTGCAAATTGGTGGGAAAATGTGGGATACAAATGCTCCAAATAAATAAATAAATTATTAAAATGGACTTGGGAAAATAAACTTCTAGGATAAGCAGCATAAAATCTGTTTTTCTGTTCTGGGACCTTGCCAGGTACTTGTGACCTGGATTGGCCACTGTTAGAAACAGGATACTAAGCTTGATGGACCTTTGGTCTGTCCCAGTATGGCAATGGCAATGCGTATGTTCTTATGTTCTTAAGCTGTTTCTGAACATTTAAATCACCCAGTGTGTGTAAATGCTTACTCTTATCCACCCTCCCCCAAGAATGCCTTTGCTTCATTCAGGTAAATGTATACACATATTGGGGGATGCTGGTGATTACAGCCTAAGATGGGCATTTGAGTCCTGAGCTCCTCTCCGAACTCCAGAAAAATTAGCCTGTGGTTCACCCTGCATGGAATTTTGTGACTGAATATTCAGCTGTTTAGCCAGTAGTCATGACTAGCACCAAACCGACCAAATTGGATCTTGTTCCCAGATAGTCCCAGGGTATGAAGCACATGAAGCTGGAGCCCCCCATAACCACAAAAAGCAGCTGATGGCAGGAGCGCAATGCCTACACTGTGTGTCCTCATGGAGGAAGTGCTGAAGGTTACAGAGCTCCTCAAGGAGAATAAAGACTCATTGCAAGCCCTTCCCAATGAGGCGACTGGAATTAAAACTCAGTTGGACATGACAATCAGACAGCAGTGATGGTGAAGAGAGCATAAGCACAAGAGGAGCAGTTGAGCACAGTGCACCATGGCCTAAAGGTCCTGTAGCTCTTGGGATACAACATCGAGGGCATGAAGAAATATGAGACGAAACATACGGATCCTTGGTCTATCGGAGGGTTTGGTAGGTCATTATGTGCCTCAGTTTTTGGATCATTGGTTGCCATCCTTTTTTGAGTCTTACCTTTGAATGAGCCCTGGAAGTCAAGCAGGCACATCTTGTGCCTTCATAGCACCCAGGGCCTGGTGTGAAATATCCAAGGCAAATAGTGGCTAAAGTACTTTAGTGTCTGTAGGTGTTGTCAATTCTGTAGGCCGCCAAGGTGAAAGCACCACTGATTTATCAAGGTCATACAATTTTGATTTTTCCAGATCTTAATAGTACAATACAAAAGAGAAGGAAGGCTCTGTTGGCATTGCACGAGCCCTTGAAGTGGTTAGTTGCCAAATGCAATCTCTACTATCCAGTGAGCCTCTGACTTCTCTTAATAATGTCACCAAAAGTTTTGAAGATCCAGAGGCAGTTTGCACCTTTATTATAGAGAAGATGGGCTCTGATTTGGAAATAAAGGGACCGACATTCAGACTGCAGGAGGGAGCCCAGCTAACTCAATAACGGGCCATTTCTGGTGACTCGCATTGAATGTCCGGGTATATTTTGGCCGTTCCTGGCCAGTTAAATGGTTTTAATATCGGTGGGAAAGTGTTCTATGAAGAAGGCGTCATGTGACTTTCTCCTAGGCTAACTGATTGCTGTGGCTGTGAAAAGACCATTGCGATAAACATGGTTTGTACTGTTGCTATTGGAATTGTATAATACATGATACTTGCTAATTTATTACTACTAATCATTTCTATAGCACTACTAGATATATGCAGTGTTGTACACATTATATGCAGGTACTCAGTTCCTAAAGGGGCTCACAATTGAAGTTTTTGTACCTGGGACAATCGAGAGTTAAGTGACTTGCCCAAGGTCACAAGAAGCTGCAGTGGGCATTGAACCCAGGTTGCCAGGATCAAACCCCACTACACTAACCATTATGCCAGTATGTCTGGTTTTGTATGACGTTCTGTGTGTATGTGCTGGATTGAGTGGGGTATATATGGATTATAGTGGGGGATGATGAGGGATTTCTGGTGTTCACTGGGGCATTCTTATCCAGGCACTGGGGTTTGTTGTGAACTGCTGCTGGCTAATTGCCGCCTGCTTTGTTTGTTATTCTCACTGTCTAAATCATTCCTCAATTGTACTGGTGCACTTACTGTGCCTTGGCAATTTTGCTTGCTCTCTGGAAGATTGCATTGTATATATATTTGCTTGATGGTATGTAAAGTATTGACACTGATAACCATCTGATTCTTAACCGATCCAAAACTGTAGCCACCTGCCTTCCTGACAGACCCTTTTCTCCCTTGGAAGTTCCAACCTTAGGTGACACCTTTACCTCCTAGCTTAACCAGTTTAAGTACTTAGGTGTGCTGATCAATCAACACTTATCTTTCCAAAATCAAATCTTGGCATTAATTAAAAACTGGTATTGAGACTGTTCCACTGGGTATTTATTTCCAGGAGGAGCCTTCTCAAACTAATAACATCTCGGCTTGATTATTACAATATCATCTATGCAGTGTTCTTATCTGAATTGGCTGTATTTTAATATTTGTTGGTTGTTTGTCTTGTTTTTGTTATGTATGCTATTGATTATGCATGTTTATTCTGCTCCATTCTTCATCTTATTAAGCATTTGCAAGCAAGACTGTGTTATTCCCCTCTTGATACAACATTATTTATTTATTTATTTATTGCATTTGTATCCCACATTCCCCCACCTATTTGCAGGCTCAATGTGGCTTACATAATTGGCTCCCCAGTCAATATAGAATTCAATATAAGATTTTCAGAATGACTTATAAGGTGTTTCATGTTAATGTAACTTCATACTTATCCTCTGTAAGTATGGCACATATTCTACGCAGGGCACTAATATCATTACATGATCATTGTCTACATAGTCCTCCCCCACCCAGTTGAAGGTGCTCATCTAGCTTCAACTTGTCAATGTGCAATTGTTTGTGCTGAACCCTCACTTTGGAATTCTATGCCCGTTATGTTCTCAGGAAGGACAGTACATATGGAGGGGCATTTTCAATATGACATCTAAATCCAATTTTGGACATTTTATGAAAAATGTCCAAAACTCCAGTAGCAAGTGTGGCCATTTTCAAAGCAGAAAAATGTCCAAACTTTGTGTTTCAAAATGGCCATTTACTAGATGCTTTTTTTCTCAGTGCGTCTATTTTTTAGGACCATTAAAAAAAAAAAGGTCAACAGAAAAACGCACAAAAACAAGCCATTGGGATGTGTGGGGAAGGGGGGGAGATGGGATACAGAATTCTTAGTAGACTGGCCACACAAATGCCCCAGCAGAGCAGTAGGGCACCCTAGGGGACTTCACATAAAAGGTCACAGGTACACCTCTCACCGTTACCCCCTTATATTATATGGTGAGCCATCCAAAACCCATCAAAAACCTACTGTACCCAACTGTACACCACTGCAATAGCCCTTATGCCTGTAGATGTCACCTATATGTAGGTATAGTAGATATTTAGTGGGGTTTTTTGGAGGGCTTACATGTTCCACCACAAGTATACCAGTTAGAGTGGATTATGGACCTGAATCCCCTTCACTATAGTCCACTGCATTGACCACTAGGCTACTCCTGGGACCTTCTTGCTGCTGTAATAGGAATGGCCATCTTATCTAAAACTGTCATAAAGCCTGGTATGTACTGTCACTGTCACATCTTAGGGGGCAGGGAGGGGGGTCAGTGACCACTGTGGGAGAAAGGTTTTTTTTTGCCTTAATCCTCTAGTGGCCATTTGTTCATTTAAGGAACCTTTTGGTCACATTGTCATGATTGAAACAGGTCTAGCCAAAAATGTCTTAATTTTGGCCCTAGACATTTTCATTTTGCTCCATTATTGCAGAAACATATCCATCTTTTCATGCTGCCTTACTTAAACACAATGCAGTAGAAGTAGCAATATCACTAACATTTCACGGCACTTTCATGAATCAGAGTTCACAGCATTAACATCGCTATTCCAACATTCAAAAGTGACAACATGCAAATCTTCATCAAGCCATCATTTTAACTTTTTAATTTTTTTTTTTGTTAAATTAGCTTTTTGTTAAATTTTCTTTAAAACAGTCCAAAAATATTCAAAGCATTTTTAGTGTGACTAGCACCACTTAACATGCAGCTGCACATCGTCGCTTTTGAATGTTTGGATAACGACGCTGGTGCTGTGAACTCTGATGATACTTATATTAGAAATATGAAAATGTTGAAAAATACTTTGAAAAATGCATAAAAGAGCTGAGAAATGTTAGTAATATTGCTACTGTACTTCATTGTATTTAAGTAAGCAGTTGCTGGGACAATGACTATTCTAGACACAGGAAAAGCATTTCTTGAAGGCTTATCTATCAGGTTCTGCCTGTAACTAGGCAATAGGCTATATAAAATTTGGCAAACAAGTACGCAAAGCTTAAAGGTGAACAGAGAATTTATAGCAAGCCAACTTCACATCTGGACCTCACATAAAGGTACAACACAGTGCTGATCTAGTAGCTCCAGGCCCTAAAATACCTGCTGATAGCACTGGATGTAAATTGTGGAAGAGATACTTGAAGTTAGTGCCTAAAAAGTAGGTAAACTCTGGAGAATTTTAAGGGAAACACTGGGTCCTGGGAAAAGACATTAAAAAATCTCTGTTTGAATGCCCTTGCCCCCTCCTATTGCTCAATTTGCAATGGGAATGATCTGCCAGATGCCATAGAATACTTTAGGTTAGGAATGAACCGGATGGTCAGAACATGTTTGTTTCTTTAAGGAGTTGTAGAACACCATAAAAACATACTTCTGTATCCTTATTTTGTAACAAGGCTTAGATCTGACTGCTCCCACACTATAAATCACAGAAACCCGTCTTCAGTCATTAGACAGCTAGCAAGCATGATCTCAACTCACTACTCCATATGGCTTCCAGGGTAACCTCCTTCATTGTACACTAACATCAATCACTGAATATAGTCAATGTAATGCTGTTAAAAGGTCAAAAGCACGGGCCAAACTTAATAGTGTGTTCAACTCTATGAATTTTTTTTTAATTTTTGCTGGCATTTTGACAGCAATATGTTGGCTAAAAAAGTAATACCCCTTGTTAATCCATTCCTAGCATGCAGTCCCATTTCAGCCAGTAATAATAAACCAGCGCCAACAGAACTGTGCAAACATCGCTCAAGGAGCCAGCCTGAATTCAGAAACAAATGCTGATGCTGCCCATTGGGGAGGGGGAGGGCACTCTTTGTATCTTGTGGGTCTCTGACCTGTAACAGAATTTTGGGGCTTGTTCCACCAAGATCATTGACACTTTGATGAAATTCTAAAAGAGATAGATATTTGCTTTAGCATAGCTTTCTGCATCTTATCGAAACTGAATAAATCTCACCTACATGCCTTGTTAAACTAGCTGCAGTTCTGAAGGGCATCATATGTTTTTACTGGTGTTGAAGTTAAACCACCTTACAGCAGGTGGCACTATTATATTGAGCCAGAGGGGCAGGGCTCAGGCAAAGGGGTGGTTAAATTCCCTGAGGCAGAACAGTTCAGAGATGTCCCAAGGTAGGAGATCTCTAGAGTGCAGATGGTTTTAGGAGAGAAGCTCCAAGGGAAGACGTTCTCAGAAAGTGGTAGATGGGCTGCAGTACCTGTGTGGGAGTTCTAGGGAAGCAAGGAGTGGCCCTGGCTCAGAGGTTTGTACCCTGTAGATGCCTAGGGATTGCATGAGAAGGAACAGAAGACTGCAAAGGTAAAAGTGTGCCTTTCTTTTCTGTGAAGACCAGGTCCTGAATGTCCTAGTTGGAGCCAGTCCTGGACTTATGTTTGAGTAACTGGATTTGTACTGAAGAAGATAGAACTGCTAAGAAAGAAGGAAGTAAATGTTATTGGGGTTGTTGCCCAGGGTTGGATAGAGTCTGACATAACTTCCGCAAGGGCAGGACACAGGGAGGGAAGGAGGCCCGATGATTCTGTTATAAAGGCATTACAAGACCTTTTTGCCTTAACCTACAAAATTAACTACTAAATCAGGTGTTGATACTGTTGCATTACTCCATAAGTTTGAGGGTTTGTCTTAAGCCTCCTTGTTACTACTCTCAGTACAAGACACACTACATTTCCACCATAAAAGTCTGTGTAGGACCACTGCTATTTATTTTACTTATATTTTACTCTTATTGCCTGTAACGCAAGTGTACTTCTTTTATTAAGGAAGATATTTATTCTGCTTATGCTGTTTAACTGAACTATCATATGTTTCTTTTCACATTGTTACATCTTGCCGATTTATATAGACAGGTTTAGATTGTTTTCTTTCCATTATTAGACTGTTGTACCTTTCATCACTGGACTTCAAATGGTGATTAAGCAGACTGTTTTCTACTGTGGATGATTTCTTAATCATCAAGAGAAAGTGAAGCAGATCAATTCATTTCTTTAACACATATTTGCTTCATATTCTGTATAAAGGAACAAGAAGATTATGTTCCTATGTATTTTCCAAAAACACTATAACTCAACAGTGCCTTCATATATGATCTAGATCTATTACACTCAGAGTTTTGCCATTGTCTTGCTCATAATTACAAAACTAGTATCTTGCCCATAATTATAGAACTACTGCAGGTTAAGCAGCAGGCCCTTCATATATAATGTAGGCCTATGACACCCAAAGCTTAGCCTTTGCAATACTTGTAATTATAATGCTCATGAGTTTGCAGTAGTTATTCATTATTTGGCCAATATTAATCCTTTTTAAATGCTAAAATGAAATATTTCTGCCCTCTTAACACCAGTTTTAACTATATTTACACATTCAAAGTTTGACTAATGATAAACTTTGATTGAAAATTTTCTTTCCCCCGCCTTCCAACATCAGCTTTGTAATCATGATATATTAGCTAATTGCAATAATATGCACTCAACCTTATTGATTCCATTACATGATCCATAGACTTGATTGACTTCACATGTTTCCAAGTCTAGCTCCGCCCTAGAGGGGTAGTTCTAGGATAGTTAGGCCCCTTGGGTTGGTTATGATAAAAGGGGAAACCTAATGCTGCATTTCATCCTGCATATAATTATATATCCACATACTGACTCTGCTATGGCCTTGTCCCTTATTGTGTCAGAGCACCCCTGTCACCTCATCCCTATACATTCCCCCCCTCCCACAGGACTCTAAGAGCCCTCTGGAAAGGACGGCCACACCCACTAGTAGTCATGTGTGCTGACCCCTCCCTGGGGGGGGGTCGGCAAGAGGGGCATGAAGAAATATGTTAGCCTTGCTAGCCCTTGCTCTCAGTAAAATACAGGCCAATAGCTCATAATAAGAGCTAGGCTTCTTAAAATCAAAATCATCTCTGATACAAAAGAGAGCTAGCTTGTAAGAATCAGAGATCACCTTTGACACAGTTACATTTTACTGTAGCAAATGCTGAAGTAAGTGCTCAGAGAGCTCACAGAGGGTGGAGGGAATCTACTCTGTAGATAATGAGGAGACTGGCACCTACAAGACGTCACGAGCAAGAGTTGCTATGGTTATGTAGAGATAGTACTGGGTCAGCTGCACCCTGGGTTAGAACATCCAAAGGAGGGGGCTAGGGGAGAGTTTGGGGAATATGCAAAGTCATCTAATAAGATGCGCTCTGAGCATATCTTGTTTATACTTAGAGCTTGAGAATATGTGAAGTCATTTTGATCAACTGATAAGGTCCAAAAGCCCTGATGACAAAGCTAGGGTCCATTGAAATGAATAGGGTGAAAATAGTATAAAAATGGAAGTCAGAAGGGTATTAGATCAGAAGAAGAGAGCAGAAGTCTTCAGAAGGCTGGAGAGAGAGACGTGTCGTGGACTGCTGTTCAAACCATACGAATATCTGATTTGCCTGTACTGCTATTGGTGAGATTGAAATAAACTATCTTCTTATATCCCAGCGAGTCCTTCTGATTATGGAGTTCATTAATTCCTGGACTGTGTAAGAGTAGTCTGGGGGAGGATGAGGTCAGAATAGGTGGGGGAACATGCAAATTAAATACAGAGGGGAGGCGATCTGCTGCCCTGCTGCCTGCAGTGCTTTCACACGGAGGTGAGAGGCGCTGTGATTTCAATGCAGGGGGCCCGGCCCGGTGGCAGAAGGAAGGGGGTGGGTGGAGGGGGGGGGCGCAACGGGGGCGGCCTTGCCCCGGGCCCGGCCCAGTCTTTCGGCGGCCCTGCAGTGCACACCTGGTTAAGAGGAAGCATAGTGTGTGGAAGTGAACAGCATGTTAAGTGACAGCTTAGCAACCTGGAAGGCTTCCTTAAGAAGAGTCTGCACCAGTCCTTTTTTGTGCTGGTACGCAACGGTACGGCGTACCGGCACCTTTTTTTTTTGCTCCCCCCGCTCCGTGAGTCCATGTCCCGCACGCAGTGCCAGCCCCCATTTCCGGCCGCTGTTGCTTCTCCTGTTGAGCAGCAGCGGCCGCTACACAAAGAAAAAATTTTTTTTTAAAAATTGAAACCTGGCTGAAACGCGGCACCCCAGCACTGTAGACAGCCATTAGGCATTGGCTGTTGCCCCGCAGCCGCTCCTCCTCTTGCCTCTACGTCACTGTGCTCCTCCAGGGTCTTCCTCCAGGGGCAGTGATGTAGAGGCAAGAGGAGGAGCGGCTGCGGGGCAACAGCCAATGCCTAATGGCTGTCTACAGTGCCGGGGTGCCGCGTTTCAGCCAGGTTTCAAATTTTTTTTAATCTTTTTTTTTTGTGTAGCGGCCGCTGCTGCTCAACAGGAGATGCAGAAGTGGTCGGAAATAGGGGCTGGTGCCACGTGCGTCGCGACTTCGCGCCATTTGCGGGAAACTTGGCAGGGAGAGGGAAACCAACAGATGGAAGGATTGGGGAGAGAGAGAAAGAAAGAGGGAAACCAACAGAGGGAAGGATTGGGGAGAGAGAGAAAGAGGGAAACCAACAGAGGGAAGGATTGGGGAGAGAGAGAAAGAGGGAAAACAACACAGGGAAGGATTGGGGAGAGAGAGAAAGAAAGAGGGAAACCAACAGAGGGAAGGATTGGGGAGAGAGAGAAAG